>NC_136977.1:29182884-29587884 GCF_032717465.1 Coenobita brevimanus
CATGCACAAGTTAGGGGAGGTGATGGTAATGTTGGCAGATGGTAGGGTTGAAGGCATGTCGTTTGGTTGAAAGATGTCATAGGAGTGTTTACGGACAGCTTGGAGTTAGCGAGTGGCGTAAGTGATGACGGACTCTGATTTGACGGTACAATAGTCTGGTGCTTTGTAGAAACCACTAGCGGGGACAGATCGAACCGAAGAACCAGGACACATGATTGTGACAGAGATGGGAACAGCAAAGAAGAAGTACTGGACATGGTTGAGGTGAGCATGGTGGACCGGGAGTTCAGGAGCTGGTACAAAGGAACAGGCCGAGTAGATGGAATGGTTGCGAACTAAAGCAGACTCACAAGGTGTAGCGCTGCTAGGGAAGATAGCAAAAAGGTGGGCAGCACAGAGACGAGAGGTCGGAGTAAGGGAGGAACATTTCTGGAGGTCTGCGGAAGAAAGGAAGGCAACTGAAAGATGATCATAGGAGAGGAGGAAATATTCTGAAGGAACAGATACTTGTAACAAGGAGTTGTTGAGGCGGAAAGGGAGGGAATGATGTGGAAAAGGTTAAAGGTTATGGCAGAACGGAGAGGAATATGGATGACGACGTATTTGGTGAGAAGAGTGGCTTCGAGAACAGGATAATAATATTCGAGTGAGGAGTGGGGGAGGACTGGGGATAGATCGAAGGTGGAGTGAGCCCATTCCAGGACAGAACGGAGAGCTGAGACAGGTACTAAGTCAGCAGTGACACGTCCATTTATAGCATCGACCAGGATACGAACCAAGGTAGAGAATTGAGACAGGAGAGAGTCAATGGCCAGTTGGAGATTATCTATGTTGAGTTTGAGGTAGAAGAACTGAGAGATAACGTTGAGATCTGAAAGGTGTTGTCGTAAGATATCGGTGAAGTTGTTTAGAGTGGACGTTACTTCATTTAGGTGGGCCGTAATCATCTGTAACATAGTGTGTTGGATTTTGATGACTCGGCATTGGGATTCTAGGGCTGAAGCGAAATGAGCGAGATCAGATTTGAAGCCAGAAATGTCACGGGCTGTAGCAACGCCAAGCAAGCCACTCAGAATCTCACCGCCGAAGTCGAAGAGACCTCGTTTCACACGAGAACGACCAACGGGTGTCTGAATGGAAAATGTGTCATTGAGCTCAGTGAATTTGTTACTTATGTATTGCAATTTTTTTTTTTTTTTTTTATGCGAGGAAGAAGGAACCAAAGGCCATGAACCCGCAGTAACAGTTCCCTCCAAGAGAAAAACAAAATACAATAGAGAGCCAAATTCAAGATCCGATCATTTTGAGATGCCTGGACACACTGCGTTTGAAAGACTGGAGATCATAGGCAGGAGGAAATACAGACAGAGGGAGACAGTTCCAGAGCTGACCTGTTGCATGAATGAAAGACTGGGAGTAACGGTTAACTCTTGCATTAGAGAGTTTGACAGAAAAGGGATGAGAGTTTGCTGCCAGACGGGTGCTACGCGCCCGTCGTACAGGTGGAGGAATGCAAGCAGACAGTTCAGAGGAGCAGTGACCATTAAAGTAGCGATAGAAAAGAGATAAAGATGCAACAGTGCGGCGAAGAGACAGAGGTTGAAGGGAGTCAGTAAGAGGAGGAGAGTTAATGAGACGAAAAGCCTTTGACTCCACCCTATTGAGAAGAGCTGTATGTGGGGAGCCTCCCCACACATGAGAGTTGTACTCCACACAGGGGCGGATAAAACCCCTGTATAGAGTCAACAATTGTGCAGGAGTAAAGAAAGAGCGGAGTCAGCTTAGCACACCCAATCTCTTGGAAGCAGATTTTACAAGAGATGTAATATGATCTTTCCAAGATAAGTCCCGAGTAAATGAAACCCCAAGCATGTTCAAGGATGATGCAGGATTAATCTGAATATTATTAAACATTAGTGGGTATACCTGTGGAAGATTTTGTCGGGTTGATAGGTGTAAGAACTCAGTCTTAGAAGCATTAAAGACAACCATATTATTTTTACCCCAGTCAGAGATATGAGCCATGTCAGACATTAGGTGTGCCATAGCCTCATCCCTTGTTTCTTGAAGTAACTGTTGAGATGGGCGTTGCGGGAACCGAATGGAAAGGTGAAGGGTGGAGTCATCAGCATATGAGTGGATAGGGTTAGATGTACAGCTTAGAAGATCATTGATGAATAAAAGGAAGAGAGTTGGTGATAGGACAGAGCCCTGAGGAACACCACTGTTGATAGATCTAGGAGAAGAACGATGGCCGTCTACGACAGCAGCTATAGAACGACCAGAAAGGAAGCTAGCGATGAAGGTACAGATAGAAGGATAGAAACCGTAGGAGGGCAGTTTGGAAATTAAAGATTTATACCAGACTCGATCGAAAGCCTTTGAGATGTCAAGTGCAATGGCAAAGCTTTCGCCAAAGTCCCGAAAGGAGGATGACCAGGAATCTGAAAGGTAGGTGAGAAGATCGCCAGTGGAGCGTCCCTGACGGAACCCATACTGACGATCGGAAAGAAGGTTGTGATAGGAAAGATGCCTTAAAATTTTTTTATTAAGAATTGACTCGAAAACTTTTGAAATACAGGACGTTAAAGCAATTGGACGATAGTTGGAGGGTTAGGAGTGGTCACCCTTCTTTGGGACTGGCTGAATGAGAGCAAACTTCCAGCAAGAAGGAAAGGTACAAGTTGACAGACAAAGGCGAAATAGTTTGCCTAGGCAGGGTGTAAGCACAGAAGCACAGTTTTGAGAACAACAGGAGGGACCCCATCAGGCCCATATGCCTTGTTAGTACTGAGGCCAGTAATGGCAGAAAATACATCAACTGAAGAAATTTTAATGTCAGCCATGAGGAAGTCAGAGGGGGAAGTGATGGAGGATCAGCACCGGAATCGTCTAAGGTGGAATTGGAGGAGAAAGTCTGTGCGAAGAGATCTGCTTTATCAGTAGAAGAAATGGCTACAGAACCATCAGAGTAGAAAAAGAGGAGGGAAGGATGATGAGGTAAAGTTGTTAGAAAGATTTTTGGCAAGGTGCCAGAAGGAGCGGGAAGAATTCGAGTTGGAGAGTTGAGAGCATTTAGTATGGATGAAATTATTTTTAGTAGAGCGAAGAACAGACTTAGCACGATTCCGGGCAGAAACGTAAAGATTATGTGATTCAGGGGTGGGTTGGCTCCGGTACCTTTTGTAGGCCTTCTCCTTGTTGCGGACAGCATTAGAACAAGCGTGATTAAACCAAGGCTTTCTTGCGTTAGTCAAAGGATATGAGAAAGGAATGTATGCTTCCATGCCCGAGAGAATAACCTCCGTAATGCGCAAGGCACACTCAGATGGCTCACGGCCATGGAAGCAATAATCATTCCAGGGAAAATCAAAGAAGTACTGCCTGAGGGCCTCCCAGTCCGCAGCTCCAAAATGCCAGAGACGACGTTTCCCTGGAGGGTCCGCAGGCCGTACTGGAGCGATAGGACAGGTTAAGGTAATAAGGTTGTGATCGGAGGAGCCCAACGGAGAGAAAAGATTAACAGAGTAAGCAGAAGGATTAGTTGTGAGGAAGAGGTCAAGTATGTTGGAGCTCTCTCCAAGGCGGTCAGGGATACGGGTAGGGTGCTGTACAAGCTGCTCTAGGTCATTAAGGATAGAAAAGATGTAGGCTTGTTCACCAGGTGGATCCGTGAAAGGAGAGGAGAGCCAAAGGTGGTGGTGAACATTGAAATCTCCAAGAATGGAGATTTCAGAGAAAGGAGAAATGGACAGAATGTGTTCCATCGTAGAAGTAAGATAGTCAAAGAATTTTGATAGTCAGTAGAATTAGGGGATAAGTAAACAGCACAGATATATTTAGTCAGAGAATGACAGGAAAGCCGAAGCCAGAGAGTGGAGAATTCAGAAGAATCAAGTTCAGGAACACGAGAGCAAGCTAAGTCGTTGCGTATGTATACACAACAGCCACCTTTGGCTTTGAAATGAGTATAGAGAAAGTAGGAGGATACAGAAAAGGGTTTGCTGTCAGTTGCCTCAGACAGCTGAGTCTCCGTTAGAAAAAGAAGGTGAGGTTTAGAGGAGGAGAGGTGGTGCTCAACAGAGCGAAAGTTAGATGAAAGGCCGCGAATGTTGCAGAAATGAAGAAGAAGAGAGTCAGACAGTGGTTCCAGGCACCTCGAGTGCGTCACCGGGAGAGGGGCAGATGGCGGGGCATTTATGGTCCCCGGGGACTCCGAGGCTGGGTGAATTGACGCCATTTTGGTAAATTTTGAATAGGAAGTGTAGTGTGTACTGTGCATGTAGTTTGGTGAAGATAGATAGAGAAATTTGTACTGGAGAGCATGCTGGCCTACTCTCTGTGTAACTGAGACACTGAAAAAGTTCAGCAAAAGGGGGATGGTCAGGAACTAGTCCTGAGGGCTGATGAAACGGGAGCTCCAGCACTCCCTGTCATCAGCTTTCCATCCACCTCGGGAGTACTGCCCTGCTCGACTGGTGCTACAGTCTACTCCTCTGGAGAGTAGTAGGAAAAGGTTATAGAGATACTGATTTGGGTTGAGTGTCCCCATGATGGCCGTGAGATGGGTCTTGATTCCATGGAGCTGGTGCTCATAGGCGGGTAGGGCAATGGCTACGTCGGCCAGGGGCGCAAGATCGTAGCACAGGGAGACTACATCTTCGATAACCATTACCTCGCCTCCTGAGCCGACCAAGGCCCCGGGACGTACTCCACCATCGTCCTGAACCGACTCAGACCCCAGGAGAGTCAGCACTGCCAGCAGGTAGACCGCTAACATCGTACATAGAAAATCAGGGAAGATTTAATGGGAGAGGTCCTGAAGAGGTTGATGGGCAGAGCGCAGTTTGGACCGATATTGACTGGTTGATGAATGAGTAGGTGTAGGTGGAGATGAAGGAGACTGAGGGATAGGTGGAGATGGAGTAGACTGAGGGATGTGTGGAGGGGAAGGGGGGTCAGGAGGTTGTGTAAGTGACTCTTCCAACACGAGGCCACGGGGTGCTTGCTTTAAGTCATCAACGTGGACCCATCTGGTGTCTTTAGTGGACAGGTCCTGGAGGTGAAATTTGTTGCCTTGTTGAGTGAGGACGCAATGGGGCCCTGTAAATTTGTCATCCAGCTTAGAGGGACGCGTATAGGAATGAGCAAAGACAAGATTGCCTACACTGATAGTGATAGGAGAGGCAGATTTATGTTGGTGCTGCAGCATGTCCTCCTGAGAGGAAGCCAAAGTGGATTGGACATACTGGTGGATTGTCTGGAAGTTGGCCAATTTTAGTTTAACATAATCATCCATGTTGTAGATGGGTTCTGGCTTTGAGGATAAGAGAGAGTATGGGAGGTCCTTGTCAAAACCAAAGAGGACGAAAAAGGGAGATTCGGCAATGGATGCACTGATGGAGCTATTGATTGAGGATGCCACTTGGGGAATCCAGTCATCCCAGGACGAACTATGGGAGCCTAGATGTCTAAGGCACTCTAAGATTTTACGGTTGTGGCGTTCTACAAGGCCATTGGAAGCCGGATGGTTAGGCACGATATTGCACTTATTGGTATGAAAGTGGCGACAGATCTCATCTAGAAGGCTATTGTTCAACTCTGTACCGTTGTCAGTAAGAATGGTATGAGGGGTACTGAACGGGCAAATTACGTGATCTACAAAGGCACGTGCAACACTCTTCGTGGTCTTGTCGGAGAGGGGTATGAGGACACAGTAGCGGGAGAAGTGGTCGACCGCTACGAACAAGTACTCAGCGCCAGATTCCGTGAGAGGTAGTTTTAAGAGATCGATTGAGACAGTTTCCCATGGTCGTGACGGGATTGGGTATTGTAAGAGCGGTGCAGGTAAGCCGGTTGATCCTTTGTGGCGGTGGCAGGAGATGCAAGAGTCACAGTGGACATTGATATCGTGGCGCATGGTTGGCCAATAGCATTTGAGACGTGCTTGGCGCAAGCATCGGTCTTTACCTGGATGGGAAGCTTGAGGGGTATTATGAACTATGTGAAGAACTGTTGGTATCAGGGCAGTGGGGACAACAAGCTGGCATACTTCGCGATTTGGCATGTCTTTTCCTGTTAGTAGTGTTTTCCTGTACAAGAGATCATCATCTAGCATGAACTCATCTAGTGATACTGGCAGAGTAGGTAAGGTCGAGGCATCGCCAGATTCTAGGAAATAAATGACTTTGGACCATATGGGGTCTTGGCGCTGAAAGTTTCGAACAACTTCTGACGTTAGTGTAGTGTTTTCAGTTACTTCGGGCTACAGTGATGTTATAGCTGCTGCTACGTGACGTGAGAGTGCGTCTGCGACTACATTCAACTTTCCTGGTACATATTGAAAAGTGGGATTGAAGTCCTGGATGATGACGGACCATCTAGCTAGCCTACCTGTCAGGTTGCGGTTCTTGAACAAATCACATAGTGGAAGGTGGTCTGTTTGGATATGCACTGGAGAACCATAGACTATATCTCTGAAATGTTTCAAAGACCAGACTACTGCTAACGCTTCAAGATCTGTGACACTGTAGTTACGTTCAGGGGTTGTAAGGGTGCAACTAGCATACGCTATTATGTGCTTCCTTGATGCTTCATCGAATTGCATAAAAACAGCACCAAATCCAGTGCCTGAGGCGTCTGTGCAGAGAAGAAAGGGTTTGGTATAATCAGGGAATGCTAGAACAGGGGCATTTACAAGAGCTGTCGTTACCTTTTGGAAAGCCTGTGACTGGTTGTTAGTCCAAACAAAGGGCACATTCTGCTTGAGTAAGTGGGTCAGAGGAGCGGCGATCTTTGCATAATCTTTAATGAATCTACGATAATAGCCACTGAGGCCCAGGAAACTTCGTACAGCTTCGGTAGTGGTAGGTTCTGGGAAGTTAATAATTGCTTTAGTTTTATCTTCATTAGAGTGAATGCCTTGTGCATCTACGACATGGCCTAGGAATTTGATTTTCTTTCGCAGGAAGTCACATTTACTGAGACTGATTTTCAGGCCTGCGAGCTGGAGGCGTTCAAAGACTTGCTGGAGCTTGGTAAAATGGTCAGGGATGGATTTACTCACAAGAATGATATCATCTAGGTAAGCAAAAAGAGAGTGTCCCATCATACCGCTGAAGACTGAATGGATAAGTCGCATGAACACAGAAGGAGCATTTCTCAGACCAAAAGGAAGTCTCTTAAACTAAAAATGTCCGGAAGGGGTGCTGAAGGCTGTAACTGGGTGAGAGGACTCTGCCAGTAACCGCTGAGGAGGTCTAAAGATGAAAAGACTACGTTATTTTTACCAAGGGATTCTAGCAAATCAGTGAGGACGGGTAACGGAAAACGGCCTGGAACGGTGACAGAAATGACCTTATGATAGTCGACTACTGGTCTAAAGTGGGCGTCCTTCTTTGGTACTAAGAAAAGTGGGCTATTCCATGGACTGACGCAGGGTTCAATAATGTCCTGGTCTAACATGTTCTGTACCATTTGATCTGTTTGCTTTCTCAGGCTGTGAGGAAATTGATACGCTGGTATGTAAATTGGTTGAGTTCCTGGTAATAGTTCAATCGTACGTTTGACAAGGTCTGTTCTGCCCATCGGTTCACCGGGTAAGGCAACCACGTTTCTGTACGAGGTCAGAAGGTCGAGGAGTTGTGGCGTATTTTTGGGGAAATCCGTGCAAGTGAGATGTGAGAGCATATCGGGTGAATATGTCAGCGCAGATCCCGTAGAGTTAACAGTACATACACTGATTGTCGTACTATCATCAGTCTGAATCGTAGGAATTGAGGATCCTGGCACACCTTTATGGCCACTGGGTATACTAGGAAGTCTCCAATCTTTACACCACTTTTAAGTTTTAGTGGAGCATTTGTGACATTGAGGAAGTACAGGTAGCATAAACTGTCCTCTAAGACTGTGCACCACGCTGACTCATAAGTCAAGCCATTCACATAACACGTCTCAGGTAGTGTTAGTACATCCACTCCTTCTTTCGCACCAGCAACACAAACAGAGACTTTGGTGAACTCATGCGGTAACAAAATTGTGCACGTATTCGTTACTGCACGTTTCGTCTCTGCGTGTTGGAGATCATTCACACTGTGTGAGGTAGGTAACTGAGACATGTCTGAGTCAGCGATAGTGTTGTCGGGAGAGGAGGTAAGAGCCATTTCCAAAGGCTGAGAGGATGTGTCAGTAGACATTGAGGAATTTATGTCCTTGCTTGCAGTCAGTAAAGGAATGATCTCTGTATTCTCAGATGATGATGGTGGTGGTTTGGGCTGGTCTGGACTTTTTGGTACTGGTAGGGACAGAGGTAACTGAAGGACTGATTTGATCGTAAGAACAGGATGGGGACATTCCATACTGTATACTGGGAATCCAGAAATGTCTATACTACCACAGGCAGGTAATAATGCAATGGAGTGTTGTGCCATGGTGGAGAAACCAATAAGGGCATCTGCGGGATACTGCAAGTCATTAGTGACATGAAATTCAATTGGGATAGGGGGCAAAGCTCTGTGTAGTTTGACTTCTAGGGTGACTCTTCCCTTAACCTTAAACTCTGAGCCTTCGACACCACATAGGTGAATGTCTGGTGGTTCTAGGAAACTGACATGGTTGTGATGTCGTTGAATAGGCCTAATATGTAAGGAATTGTCAGAGATCAGATTTACTATAGATCCTGTGTCCAAGAAGAATGACGTTGGTATGTCATGACTGCATCCGAGAATGACTAAACCCAAGGATGTTATGGGACCAACATGGCAGATGGGGAGTTGGGTTTCTGGTTCTATGTGATATTGGGCCGATGCGGGTGCGGCGCTTCCCCCGACTGGTGACGGTTGAGGTAACGACATTCCTCAGTGGTGTGAGTCGTACTGGATTTGTGGTATTTGCATGTAGGACGATGGGAGCAGGAAGGTGTACGCTGTCTGTTTTGGGAGTGAGGACGTTTGTATTTACGGTCGCAACTGGATTCTCGATGTCCAGGATGACCACAGTGCCAGCAAAGAATTGAAGATTGTCTGTTCCATTGGACGCTAGATTGATCACGACCTGTGGTAGGAGAACGATGCATGGCAGGTCTGCCTCGTGTGTTGGGACAGGAGCGAGATTGGTCTGGGGTAGTGGAGGTGTGACAGACTGAAGAGGCCAAGGGTTGGGTGGTGCCCTGACACGTGTAGTTTGAACCTGTTCTTTCATGAATGGCTTTAGTGACCTGAATAATTTTATCTCCTGGATTGAAACCTATTTCCAATGCTAGCTCTCGCTGTTTAGGAGTAAGCCAGTGAAGGAATCTCAGGTAACCAATTAAGTCAGCAAAGTTGGTGAGTGAAACTACTGGAACGCCATTTTTGTCTTCTAACCATTTCGTGCCTACCAGTAACTGAAGCATCTCGCTACTAGTTGCTTTCATGGCGGCGGCAGCTTCGCAGAGCTTGGCATGTTGTGCTGGGACCCTCAAGTCCTCATCCATTTGGTTTAGGAGATTAATGAAGCCCATGAGAGACGCAGTATTTGAATGCTGGCAACAAAGGCTGATGAGTTCCTTACGAAAATCAGCAAAGGTATTAATGCTATCGAAATGTCCTGCACAGATCGCGGATCCGGTGTTCGATTTGCCGTGGTGTAAGCGACCCATGAGGAAAGCTACTTTGAGTGATTCATCGGTAATCTGCCGATTGTGGATGTCGGTTTCTACTTCTCTGAGGAAATCATAGACAAACCAAGTTGGGTCCTGGCCAGTAAATTTGGGACGATTGGCATCGTCGAGATAGATAGACTGTGGAGGGTTGGCCATGGTTGGAAGTGTGGAAGTGGCGGAAGGAGAGGAGTGGGAGAGAGAGAAGGTAGTGGTAGTTAAGGGTGAGCAAGACAGGGTATGAAGTGAGGCAGGAGAGTGAATGATAGGGGAAGGAGTAGAGGAAGAAGAAGGGAGTGTAGAGGTAGGGGTAGAGAAGGAGGTATCTGGATTTACGAATGTAGAATGGGTAGTAAGTGGTTCTGCGGGAAGTGAAACGGGAGTCTCAGGTACAGGTCGGTGGTACTCTTTGCCACTTTTTAAGTGAGTGATCGTGTTAGAGTCGGCAGACGGTATGTGATCAGGTGATGTTTCTGGGTCGAGAGGGCTGGTGTTAAGTGGTTGATGTTGAAAGTATGACATTTAATGCGGCAATGGAAGATGAGATGAAGGATGAAGATGGATATGTAGGTGGAAATGTATAATATAAAGATGAGAGAATGTAATACACGAGTAGGTGTGAAAACAAATGAAGGTGAGGGGATGGAGGGTTTAAATAAAAGGCGAAGGATGAGATGGATAATAAATAACGTAGGTGAAGATGAAAACGGGGTAATGGAAGTGAGATGGAATATTGACAAAATATCCAATCTGTAGAGAAAATCGAGGATAATCTCTATAGAAAGGTAAGTATACTATAGTTACACAGTAGAGACGGGTTTGACGAGATGTATGACGTGCATGTGTGGCTGGACGTAGCGGGGCTGTCGGGGAGGGGCGGGGCGGCGCTGGAGGGACAGCCGGTCAGAGATGAGAGTGGCTGGGGACGAGACTGGAGCGATATGTTGGATGAGTCTTAGAAGATGTGGAACTTCTCGCTTGGCTTAAGATGAGACGGGAAGAGACGCTCCGATGAGTCACCGGCAGGGAGTTGCAGTCCTAGGAGGCTCACTTAATTCAGACCACATGTGAGGGCAGGGTGTGGCGGCGTCAGGGCCGGTGGTGGGAGTGAGGGCAGATGTTGGTACAATCCAGGTGTAGAGCTTTTGAGTTGCAAATGCAGAGAATGGCAGTGGGCAGACAGTGATAAGTGGCACCGTCGGGGCAGGATTTATGATGAGTTCGGAACAGGTGCTAGGAAAAGGTGAAACAGGTGCGTAGGTCAGCGATGGTGACACTTGCTGGCAGGAACAAGGTGCGTGGGTGGGGTTGTTTGAGAGGTGAGCACTGGTGAGAGAAATTGTACACCTGGAGGCACAGCCGGTTATTACACCACGAGAGGCACTGAGGAGGGGTGAGGCTGTGAGATGCGAGACGTCGTGTATCTGTTGGTGTCACTAAATAGTGTAGGAGACGGCCAGAATCTGATGGTCCGAAACACCGCTGCTACCAAATGTAACTTGCAATACTTTGGTGATAGGAACTCCGTGTACAAACAGCTAATTAAGGAGTTTATTACGAGCTCTGACAAAAATAGTCTGCCCTTTTTGAGTGTCTGCTCAGAACTGACGCAGTAACGCCTTCTGCCCAGGCTTGGGCTCTGGGAAAGCGTGCTAGGTCAGCAAGTTTAGTGGGGGCATGTATGCATTGGGGGGGGGGGCATATATACATCGGGGGTAGACATATTGTAGGGGGGGTACAAAAGCTACCACCATCATCACCATCACAGCTATCACCACCACCACCATCATCATCATCACAGCAACAACCACCACCATAACTACCACTACCATTATCATTATCACAGCTATCACCACCACCATCATCACAATCATCATTACAGTTACCATCAACACCATCACAACCACAGTTACCAACATCATCATCACAGCTACCACCACACTCATCACAGCTACAACCACCATCACCATCACCATCATGACTACCACTACTACTATCATCATCACAGCTACCACCACCACCAACATAATCAAAGCTACCACCATCACCACCACCACAGTCACCACCACCATCACCATCGCGAAGCTACCATCATTTTTTGCTGAAATGATGCAGCATCAGTGATGTAACAGACATCGGTCTATAGATGTACAAGCTTCCCCTCTTCCCCTCTCTCTCTTCAAAGACACATGAAACTCCACGGAAATGCCGTGCTGCCTCTTCCATGTGTGCGTATTTTAACACCAATGGGGACAATTATTAGAGTACAAAACATCCATTCAGAAAATATCAGTCGGCATCAAATTAAAACTGGTCCATCTGGAACCCATTTCCAACCATCCAACGCACGATGTTGTGAAGAAGCTGCTGAATGCACTACCTTTTACTTACCGGCTCATAGTCGTCAAGATCATAGACTCAACGATGATGTCTAGTACAGTATATTTTTCCCTGCAGCAACGAGATATTCTAAAAAAAAATAAAGTCACCTGGTGGTAGTAAAAATAAAATATAAAGACATCGCTGTAATAGCTGAAGTTAAGTGGTTAAGTAAAATTGGCTAGTAGAAGTGGTGATAAAATAAAAACACTACAGTAAAATAAAAATGCCATCGCAGTTATGGGCGTTTTTTACTATTTATGCAGAACTCATATGTTTTCTTTTCCCCACATTCACTATTTTCAAATGTACTTTTCAAACAAACGTCTGAAGATCCTTGCTTTTATCACGCATTACTGGGCTATTATGTACTTGTAAAAGGAGGATATAAATGACTGAATTTACTTTTTGCCAATAACCATTTGGCAAGCACAACTTAGTATTATAGTGTTCGAGTTCACACACACACACACACACACACACACATACAGACCAGCGGACCAGCTAAAGCAAACGGACGTGTCTCAACCACTTCTGCAAACCCTAAGTAGGTTTCAGGAATTATGTTTGTCCTGTCTCCATTAGTCTTGTCTAAAGTTTAAAGTATTGTAAGCTAATATAGTCTACCAAAAATATAAAGAGCTATTGTCAGAGGGTATACATGAATGTTTATGGTAATCTCAGTAACAGCTGTTTAGTAATGTAACCAACCTCAAACATGACCGACAATGTAAACATCAAGGGACACGAAATTTCCAGGATATACAGTGAAACAAATGTGATGGATTTAGTTAAAACACTGATTATGAGAATTAGTAAACTAGAAGAGAAAGTGGAGGATCTAGTATCATGAAACATGACCGAAAATACCGAAAACTCTATACAGAGTCTGATACAGGCCAATGAGACGGCGAACCAGGAGATCGAGAATTTGAAACGAGAAAATATCGAATTATGGAGAAAACTAGAAGAAAGCAGCAACAAAACGGAGAAGGTGGGTAGTGGGTTAGAAGAGCAAAAGGCAAAGTGGGCACATGTAGAAGAAGAACAGAAAGAAGTAGTCAGCTTATGACAAATCATTCACGAAGAAAGGGAAATGAACGAGACAAAAATGGAAGAAAATGTAGTGATAATATTGAAGAAAAAAGAGGAAATAGTGAGAGAAACTGTAGAAAAGAAGAGATGTGTGGTAATATTTGGAAACAGGGAGGAGGAAGAAAAGGTTAGATATGTGAGACTCGAGAGAGACTCAAATCAAGTGAGAAAATATTGGGCAAGATCGACCCCAAAGTAAACAAGTGGGAAAAAGATTTTGAGGAAGTTAGCCGGATAGGACCATACAAGAAAAGGGAAGCAAGACCAATGAGTGTTAAGTTGTCATCAGAAAGTGTAGTAAACGATATACTTAAAGTGACCTGGAAACTAAGTAAAGAGGCAGGGATGGAAAATATTATGGAAGGAAAATTTTGAATGAAAAAGAAACAGAAGTTTAAAAATCTTTGAAGGAACAAGTAAAGGGAAAAAATGACAGGACGACAGGGGAATTTTTTTTTTCTTTTTCTTTTTTTTTGAGTGATGGATATGAAAGTAAAGAAGTGGTATATGAGGAACTAGAAGTGAAGGAAGCATGGGGGATGGATATGAATACGAAAAAGAGACGAATGAGTAAAGATAAAACCAGTGAAGTAAATCTAAGTACCATGTATAGTAATGTAGACAGATTAATATCTATGAAAGGGGAAATTGCAGACTAGATAAATAAAAATAAACCTAAAATTGTTTGCTTGGTGGAGACTAAATTCCCCCGAGATGATGATACAAAATTATTTGGATGGAACAATTATAATATTTGGAGGAAGGATGGAGAAAGCAAGTTTGGGGGAGGTATAATGATTTTAACCCGTAATGACCCGAGCAAAAATTATAGAAATTTAACATACCATGGCTGAACTTTTGGAAAATGAAACAGAGGACAGTTACGGTGAAAAAATAGATGTAAAAGTATTTTATATGCCCCCCAAAACTAGGGCATGGACAAAAGAATATTACGAACAGTTAATAAGAGAATCAATTATTAAACTAAAGATGTTAATTGAACGAAGAAATAGAATAATAATAATGGGAGTTTTTAACTGTAGAGAAGTTGATTGGGAAAGTATGGATGCTGGGAACAGTGAGGAATCGTGAGGAGATAAATTAATGGAATTGGTAATGGAAAACAGGTTAACCCAGTTGATTAAAAATACAAGAGTTAGGGATGATGACGAACCATCAAGGGTCGACTTAGTGTTCACATAGGACCCAAATGATGTGAAAACATAACCTACCAATGCCCCTTTGGTAAAAGTGATCATCTGGTTATTGAGATGGGAGTGGCAGGAGTAAGGGAAGGAGAAAGAGATGAAAATCACAGAGAAAACAGATACAATTACGGGAAGGCAGACTTTGCTTCTCAAAGGAACTTTTTCCAAAATGTAGACTGGAGTAAGACGAATACGATCACAAATGTTGATGAGAAATATGAGTTTTTGATAGAAGTACATAAAACAGGAGTTAGTAAATATGTCCCAAAATTTTCGGCAGCTATGGAAAGGAAGAAAGAATGGTTTAACAACAGACGTAGAAGGGCACATGAGGCAAGAAAAGAGCATGGAATAAAGTGAGAAGCTATAGTGAAAGGAACTGGGAGGAGTACAAGCAGGTAAGAAATGAATATGTAAGGATGTGGAGAGAAGAAGAAAGGAAATACGAAAATGATATTGTAACTGAATGTAAAAAAGAGCCGAAACTATTTTATAGGTTTGTAAATGGTAAAATGAAAGTTAAAGACAGTATAATACGACTGGGGGATGGAGATGAAACTTAGGAAAGAGAAGAAGAATTGTGCGAAATCATGAACAACAAGCTGCAGTCGGTCTATGTGTTGGAAGAGGAATTTAGGAAACCTGAAATGGAACCCAGGATGACGGGAATGGCAGAAATTGCTGTTGATGTGAATGAGGTGCTGCAGCTGATGAGGGATTTGGATGTGAGAAAAGCAATGGGACCAGATGATGTGGCTGGATGGATCCTGATGGACTGTGCAGACCAGTTAGTGTGGCCTGTTTATGTCATCATCCAGACCTCGCTGGAAAATGGACAGTTATCTAAAGGCTGGAAAAGAGCAAGTATTGCACCAATTTTCAAGGAAGGAGATAGGGAAGATCCACTCAATTACAGACCTGTATCACTTACTAGTATTGTTTGTAAAATCTGCGAGACAATTATTCGAAAAAGATGGATAAAGCATATAGAAGAAAATGAAGTGATAACACCAAGACAATTTGGTTTTAGGGAAGGGATATCATGTGTTATTAACCTATTAAGTTTCTACAGTAGGGTAACAGATGTCATACAAGAGAGAGAGAGATGGGTAGATTGTGTCTATCTTGATCTCAAGAAAGCATTTGACAGGGTGCCCTATAGGAGACTCAAATTGAAGACCTTTGGAGGGATGCATGGGAAACTTTTAAAGTGGATGAGAGATTATCTGATAGGAAGGCAGATGAGAACAGTTATTAGAGACAAGGTTTCACAATGGAGAAACGTGACTAGTGGAGTACCCCAGGGCTCCGTCTTAGCCCCAGTAATGTTTCTGATATCTGTAAATGATCTGCCACAGCGTTTGAATAGTTTCATGAGTAGGTTCGCAGATGATGCTAAAATCATGAAACATATTAAATATACTGATAGTTGTAGAGAACTGCTAGAGGACTTGGACAAACTCCACAGATGGAGCCAGAATTGGAAAATGGATTTTAATGCCAAAAGTGTCAGGTATCAGAAATGGGAATGAGTGAAAAAAGACTGCACTGGACACATAAAATGGGCAATGAGACAATTGGCAAAAGAGAAGATGAGAAAGACTTGGGATTGATTATTCAGGATGACGTGTCACCAGAAAAGCATATAAACAAAATTATTGGAGGAACTTATGGATTACTGACAAACATGAGAGTGGCTTTTAACTATATGGACGAGGAAATGCTGAGGGAGTTGATGGCGACCATGATAAGACCTAGACTGGAGTATGTGGCTGTGGTATGGTCACCTCATTTGAAGAGGCGCAATGATAAACTAGAGAGGGTTCAACGGATGGCAACAAGGATGATATCATGCTTAAGGGAACCGACCTACGAGGAGAGATTGGAAAAACTGAAATCACTAACCCTGCGCGAGAGAAGGGAAAGAGGTGACTTGATCACGATATTTAGAAATGTAAGAGAATTGGAAAGGGTGGATAAAAAGGATCTTTTTGTGCTGGATGATGGAAGAACAAGAGGTCATGACTTCAAGTTGCGGAAATGTATATATCTTAAAGATCTTAAAAGGTTTTCTAGAATAGAAGCATAAGTATTTGGAATGACTTAGACGAAGAAGTGGTGCAGGCAAAAACATTCATGTGTTTAAAACTAGACTAGATAAATTTAGATGTGGGTACAGGACAACACGAGCTTAGCTCAGTTCCTGTATACTACAAATAGGTAAATACAAATAGGTACACACACACACACACACACACACACACACACACAATTTATGTATATACCGTATGGAGAGAGAGAGAGAGAGAGAGAGAGAGACTGATCACTTAAGGCCGCGTCCACACGTGTGCTGGAACAAGAGCTGACAACATGTAAAGAACACAATAACGAACACAATTTTCGGAACACCAGCGTCCAGACCACGTTGGCAACATCATGATGAGGTTTCAGCTGCCTCGTTTGGACACATCGCATCAACTCTGCTGCCAGTAGGTTCGAAGCTGCACTGAAACATGTTTGCATACATCTGTCCAAATACTGTTGCATATACGTATCGAAACATGTTGCCAGCTGTGTTGTCAACATATGTTCGAGGACACGTGTGGACACGCCCAAAGTCTTATACCTGGCAGAGGAGTGATGGACAGGTGAATCACAGTTTATCACCCTTAATGATCAGTGCTGACTCCCCACTTGTTCCTTGCAGCCCCACCCCACACCTTATCACACACACACACACACACACACACACACACACACACACACACACACACACACACACGGTGAAAGGCCCTTAGCCCCCCACCCCAACACCTACTTCTCCCTTCGCACACTTATACCTTACACCTGGTATTGTACTGTACCTAGTTCGCTGTTCTCACCCTTATATCTTATACGTGGTATGTAATTCACAGTTCTCGCCCTTATAAGAGAGAGAGAGAGAGAGAGAGAGAGAGAGAGAGAGAGAGAGAGAGA
Source organism: Coenobita brevimanus (assembly GCF_032717465.1). NCBI lineage: Eukaryota > Metazoa > Arthropoda > Malacostraca > Decapoda > Coenobitidae > Coenobita > Coenobita brevimanus. Next base: position 29,200,180 of record NC_136977.1, read on the forward strand.
GAGAGAGAGAGAGAGAGAGAGAGAGAGAGAGAGAGAGAGAGAGAGAGAGAGAGAGAGAGACCTGATTTCATTCTTGCTTATATATTAACTTTGACGCCAGATTAAGAGACAGTGTAATTAGCCTGTTATGAGATTTATTCTTTACGCCCTTATACGTTATACCTGACACCTGGTTCAATGTTCACCCCTTACTCTTTTTACCTGACACTTGCTTTACCCTTCAGCCTCTATACATATTACTCGGTTCATTGTTCATAATCTTTCACTTTTTTGGCACCTGGCTCACTGTTAACACCCTTATACCTCTTCAGCCCCTCATACCTTACACCTGGTTCCTTTTCACCCTTATGACATACCTGACACTTAGCTCATTCTTCATCCCTTATACCTTAGCTATACCCAGTTCACTGTTCACCTCTTTTACCTTATTCTTAACACATTCTTCACTCCTCACCCCCATATGCTTTATGCCTAACACCGAGCTCACTCTTCACCCCTTTATGCCTTATATTTACACTTTTTTCATTTTCCACCTCTGATATCTAGCACCTGACTCTTACTTAGTTCTCACTAATGTATAATAAGTGACATATGATAAACAATTCATCCTCCTCATCTCTGACACTTGGAATCTTATCAATGATCACTGGCACCTGGCAAGCAGTCCTTCCTTACTCCTCATACAGTGTCAGAGTTGCTACGTCTTCCCCACACTTTATTTTTAGTATAACCAGCTATAAGCAAAAGGTAGCCGACAATCAGCTCCCAACATTGTGTCCTATTTGTCACATTTTTTTTATTCCTTCCCAGACGGCAGCGAGTATCCTTCCTTCCCATACACTTTTGTGGTGTGCATCATAGTCTATCTATCTATCTATTGCCAGAAGCCTTAATCCCGTAAGGGATGGCCACAAACAAATCGCCTCCATGTCGCCCTGTTCCCCGCCATTTCACTGCCCTGCTCTCAGCTCACACACCCCTCTCTCATATACCTCTCCACTCTATCCCTCCATCTCATCCTTACCCTCCTCCTCCTCCCTCTCCCCCTTCTCCACTTCACTCACATACACTCTCTTCGTCAGCCTCTCACTCTCCATCCTTTCCATTGGGCGAAACCACCTCAGTGTGTTTCTCCTAACCCTTCCTATCACATTCACATCCACACCACTACACTTCTTCACTTCCTCATTTGTCAGTCTGTCTCTCCATGTGACTCCACATGCTCCTCTCACATAACTCATTTCCATTGCTCTCACTCTTCATTTCCGTCCCTCCAACAAGGTCCAGGCTTCATTTCCATACGTTAGAGTTGGTATCACAATACTGTCATGTAGTAATTTTTTTCACTTCCATGCTCACTTCCCTGTTTCTTATCACTGTTGTCAAGGAAACAAGAACCCTTCTTCCTTCCATTACCCTTTCAAGTACTTCACCCTCTAAATTTCCATCCTTACTCATCACACTACCCAAGCACTTAAACACACTCACATTTCCCATTTCCTCCACATCCAACCTCATTGTACATTCACTGACCTCACTTCTCTCGAGGACCATAACTTTACTCTTCCCTATAGTCACCATTAGATTCAGTTTCTTACACACTTTCCCAAACTCATCCACGAAGCCTTGCAGCTCCCCTTCGGCTTCACTTGACAACACAGTATCATCTGCAAACAACAGTACATGGAGTTTCCACGCACTGCTCTCTCCCATTAGGGCCACTCCAACATCCACTGCCCTACCTTGTATTTCTTTTATAGCTCCATCCATATACAGATTGAACACCCATGGAGACAAGACACATCCCTGTTTCAATCAAGCCTTCAAACAGAAAAATTCACTCAGTTTACTATCCACACGCACTGCAGTCTTAGCACCCTCATACATACTCTTTACAGCATTCAGCTACTTCCCATCTACTCCATATAGTTTAATACATTCCACGGTCTTTGTCTATCCACCCTGTCAAATGCTTTCAGCAGATCCATGAAGGTCGCATACAACTTCTTTCCCTTCTCTAAAAACTTTTCCACTAAAGATCTATCCATCCATCCATCATGCAATCCTACGTTGCCCCATGAGGAGCGTAGGAGCCCGGGGCTAGGCAGTTGGTCCTGACATTTAAGATGAGAGTGATCAGCCTCACTCATCCCTGAGTGGCATTACGTGAGCAATAAACCCCAACCACCCATTGGATATAAACCTTCACCGGCTCACTCCGATTGGAGTGCAATAATTACCCACTAAATCACCAGGCGCCAAAATGTGGTTATATGGTTACCACCCAGCGCAGTAAATGGTTTCCTGGTGTACAGGAAACCACTTGGCTTGTCACGCAGTGTAAAGCCACCTACAGGCAGAAGGAAGAGGAAAGAATGAAGGAAGGAAAAATGGAAGAGGGAGTGCAAAGTCACCTGTAGGCAGAAGGACGATGACAGAATGAAGGAAACTAGACAGATGGGGATGGAGGGGAAGAAGGATGGAGAAGAGGAAAGGGCAGACACCCGAGAGTAGCACTATATCGAGTGAATGGATGGTGTGCGCCCCCACCGACCCAGCCACTAAAGATCTAAGAACGAATATCTAATATTCACAACCTCTTCCCTTCCTAAAACCTCCCTGTTCTTCTCCAGCTAATTCCTCTGTTATCTCCCTAACTCTTTCAATAAGTATCCTGTCATATACTTTTCCTACTACACTGAGAAGACAAATGCCCCTATGGTCACCACACACTTCTTTTTCCCTTTTTCCTTTGTACAGGGGAATAATTATACCTGACCTCCAATCCTCCGGGACTCTACCTTCCTCCCAGGCCAATCTACACATCTTCCACATCCATTCTACTACTATCTCTCCTCTGTGCTTCAGCATTTCACTACACACTCCATGATTTCCTGGGGCTTTCCCCATTTTGACTTTCTTCATAGTTTCCACAACTTCCATCCTACTAACTTCTTCTTCTCTTCTCACATCCCTCCTTCTCCCAGCCATTCCCCAGCCACTTATATTCGCATTGCTTTCATTGTCTATGTTCAACAATTCCTTAAAGTGTTCTCTCCATATGCTCACTGTTTCTCCCTTCTCCACTAGTAATCTACCATTTTTATCTTTCACTCCCCGACTAACTTTCTTGGCACCCTGTCCAACTCTCCTTACCTCTTTCCAGAACATTTTCTTACATTCCCACCACTTTACACTCAAATTCCTCATCCACTCTCTACTTACTCTCTCTTACTATTCTTTTCACCTTTCTTTTTCTCTACATATAACTCCCTCTTCCATCTCACAACTTCTTCCACGTTCCCCATCTGCTCCAGTCCTTATATACCCAATCACTCCTCCACTTCTTTCTTATATTCTGCCTTTTTTCCATCCTCTTATAACCTTTCCACACTCCTTGAACTACTTCCTTTCTTTCCTTCCCTTCTTCTTTTTCTCCATTTCACTTGGACCTTGATTCTGACCACCACCAAGTGGTGGTCAGAAAAGACCCTCCCCCAACCTCAATATACTCTTGCATCCATTACACACCTTCTCATCCTTTCATCCACACACACATAATCAATCATTGCCATCCGTTCATTCAGTTAACCACCTACCCTTCTCATCACTCGTCTCGTATATGTATGGATCATTTTGTGTCTGAAGAGGGTATTGGCTATCACCAACCCTCTCCCGGCACAAAATGTCCCCTAAGGCACTGCCATTCTCATCCATCTCTGCAACTACTTCATCCACCTTCACATTCCCAACTTTACCTTTCATATCGCCAATCACAACCACTCTCATTCCTTTCACACTTTTCCATGCACATTTCACATTTGTCCAGAACTCTTCTCTCACTCTGCTTGCACGATCCTGCGTTGGCACATACATGCACACAATCGCCCATATTTGTAGTTCAACTTTCAATCTTACCCACACAGTCCTTGAGCCAACTGATCCATACTCTCTTATATTCTTCCATCTGTTACTCACAACAATACACACTCCTTCTTTTGCCCTCTCATTCTTACCCACTTCCGCACATATACCCCATCCATACTCCCAGTCTCTGACACTCTCACCATTTAGTTCCACTTTATCCACATACACCCACTTTCGCACCCTGAAGCACCTGGACAATCTCTCTCTCATTCACCTCATCATTTGCATCCCTTACATTCCACGTCGCTGTCCATACCATATATCTGTACCACATATCACATAAATATTGTTCAAGTAACATACGCCATTGCCACGGCCGGCAGAGAACTATCGGCTTTTTCTTATGGTTGTACCTCTAAATGATGATATTTTCGTTACTTCCAGGTTATGTTATTGTTGGCAGAGCTTCAGACTATGTAATCCACCATTTGTTACATTTTTTAAAATAAAGATTTGAAAAAATTGTTTGGAAGATCGCACCACTGGTCTCTGAATGCAGCTGCCCATTGTTTCGTTATCTGTCATGAATATGAATCGAAGTAAAAGTTCGTAGCTGTCCATACCACTAAATTATACTACATATATCATGGTTACCATTAATCTCTTAAAATTCAGGCATGAGAAAGCCCTTGTAATGAAAAGGTAAATAGCTTTTTCTTATATCAGCAGAGGTACGTGTAAGAAAATTGAACCATGCATAGTAAAGTGGACTGATCCTGCCTTGTGGGTGAGAATAAATGGTTGTTTGCTTGCCAGTGTTTACCATGGAGATTGAGAGATGCCTTTGCGTGTAAACTGCCTGCTCTTCTTGTCTGAATATAGTAAACAAGCAAACTGCTTGCTTTTGACTGAACTTGCTTGCACTTGTGGTGAATAAATTGTTTGCTGTTATGACCTTTAACACTTTCATCTAAATAATGGTCTTTATTTGTATTCTGGCCACCACCATACGATATCAGTTGGCTAGGAGAAAATTTTAGAACTTAAGGGCTTCTATACAGTTTCCCTTACGAAAGACCCCCTTAAGTCGAGTAAAATAATGTGGGGATAGCAAAATAAAAGTTAAAATCATCATACTAGAATGAATAACCTGTTTGCTTTTGTGATTCGTAAATTGCTCTCTCTCTCTCTCTCTCTCTCTCTCTCTCTCTCTCTCTCTCTCTCTCTCTTTCCAGCCGATCATGGCAGTACTCCCGAGGAGGACTGAAAAGCTGGTGATAGGCAGAGCTGGAGCTCCCGTTTCAAAGCCCTCAGGACTAGCTCCTGACAATTCCTTTGCTGACCCATTTTAGGGTGTCACTAACGTGGAGCCTAGGCCAGCATACTCTCCCAAACACATTTCTCAAACTGCTCTACACTACACTACATGTAGATTACATATCACTCAATGAACTCTACTACACCAGCAAGGGCACGTGACCCTTGCTCTCACTACATATTGGCCAACATGGGGGGGGGAGGAGGTCCGACAGCGCGACTTTGGGACAGGATGGGGCTGGGGCTGCCCCTGTTTGCACCGTGTTGGGTTGGAGCTGTGCGGGCGGTGCCCTTTTATTTATTCCCATTATAGAATAGAGAGGCTGCAAGAGACCGAGATCGGATCTTGAATTTGGCTCTCTATTGTATTTTGTTTTTCTCTTGGAGGGAACTGTTACTGCGGGCTCATGGTCTTTGGTTCCTTCTTCCTCGCATAAAAAAAAAAAAAACTTGGAGAGCAGCCATTAGCTGACTAAAGCAGACGCATGAAGCTTGCTGAAGCCCTTTGAAATGACAGAAGTGTTTAACTTAGGTAAACAATAGGTGAGAGTATTCTAAGCAAATAATGCCATACCACCATAGCGTCGAATCTCAGCCGTTACCGAGATACAGTTACTGATATCCTTACGGGTGAAAATGGTTTCATAAAGCATCCACAAGATAAACCGCAGCTCCACAGCTATTGATATTTGGACGTAGAGTGATACAGCTCTTCTTACAAAGAATGCACTTATGTATTATTTCCCAGAGATATGTCTCTCCCGACTCACCGTGTGTGTGTATGTATGTATGTATGTGTATAGATAGATAGATAGATAGATAGACAGATAGATACAGATATATAGATATAGATATAGATATGGATATATAGATATAGATATAGATACACACACACACACACACACACACACACACACACACACATACACGCACACACACACACACACACACACACACACACGAGTATATGCCCGCTCTGGCCATGAATGTTTTGTTTCTTTCTTTTCCTGTCTGAATTTTCCTTTCACTCCATCTCTAGGCTGCTCCTCCACGGACTGTCCACCCGCCATCTCTTCTACGAATGATATGACCTGACCTCTTCCTTATTTATTTGTTTTCCTTGGTGATAATATACTATCGTCTATTCCATTATTCAAGAAGCTCTATTAAACACGTACCATTATCCTTGTGTATTCACGCTCTAAGGATGAGGTTTGACTCCAAATTTTACTTCATAATTTAGAACAACAGTAATAGTGTCCTGCATTCTTTGCTTCCATTAGGACAAAGGTATTTTGCTCTTTACTCTAGGACTAGGAATCTGGTAACAGATAGATGATAAACTATATACATACATACATACATACAGATCGAAAGAAAATAGACGGGTAGACTGTTGTGTTGACAGATTGAAAAGTGTCAACACACAGACAAACCTATATACTGTATATGTGAGTGGGAGAGGAGGTAGCGTAAGACAAACAGACAGACAGACACAGTCATTAGCATGCTAGGGAGAGGGAATGTAACAGTTATAGTCTGATAGACAGGTACAGTAGACAGAAACTCAGGAGTGGCAGGCCCCTTCCAGTAGATGACCTTTTGATAACCTCTAATTGATAGAAATGGTAAAATCTCTTTCTCCTTGTGACAGTTGGAGATTTACGGGGTTGGGTGAGAGATGGTGTTGTTGGTCCTTAGACTTTGTAATGATCTGAGGTAAAGTTGGTGTTTTTCTTGTGGTACTGGTAGAATTTATTAAGAACTCCACAGAATGTGGAGTTCTGGTTGATATTGTTGATATTATTATTCCTTTTTGGGGGAGAGGAGGAGATCTAGAGGGCTGGCGTTCCAAGACTGTTTGAGACTTGAAATTTTCAGGAGTGATGTATCTTGGTTGCAGGTTAATTTTGGCACAAACTCTCTTTTCCTAAAGCTAGCGCTGCAATACCTCACTCTATGTTATTTTTCCAAACTTTGCTCTCCTGCACAGCAAAAACTACTAAATCGATTGCCTTGCAAATGTTCCAGTATGTAGCCGTCAACATAATTATAGTACGAGTAGTGCATCTGGATATAGATACTGAAATCCTGGAAGTGCTAAATCGGAAAGTATTGGGCTAATTTTGACCAAACTCGGTGGAAATGTAGTGAGTCATGAGTGAATATGATCTATATAGTATAAATAACCTTGACCTTGATCTCAAGGTCATGGGTCAAAATCCGTACAAAATTTTGAGTCATGCCAAGTCTCTTAATATTAGGACTACAATGATAACACAAGTATTTTCATCTGGAATGTTGAGTTCTTTGAATATTGTTACAGCACTTTCAGAATTCTAGTTATTATTATCATTGGTAGTAGGTGGGGACGCCCATCACTCATCCACTTAGTGTACCGTTATTATGTTTTTAGGGTAGCTCTACACTGAGTGGCAAGCCCAGTGATTTCCTGTAAACCAGGAAATCATTTACAACGCTGGATGGAAATCATATAACTAACCAACACGTGTTCCCTGCATGGCCACAAATGGGTTGGAGGAGGGTTAGTGCCCCTCCCCGGAAAACAACTAACTAAAAATACGAACAAGAAGCCTCGGACCAGGACTGACCAAGAGGTAACGACTATGGACCGAACAATCGACATGGTACGGATTGCGACATAGAAAGCAAGGGGTGCAAATGATAAGGTGAAAGAGATACAGACCGTCCAGGTGCTTGAGGGTGCAAAAGTGAATGTATGTGGATTAACTGAGAGACAGACACTGTCCAGGTGCTTGAGGGTGCAAAAGTGGATGTATGTGGATTAACTGAAATTAAATGGAGAGGTAAGAGTGTGAGAGAATAGGAGTATGGATGGGGTATATGCGCGGGAGTCGGTGAGAATGAGAGAGCAAAAGAAGGAGTGTGTATTGTTGTGTGCGTGAGATGGAAGGAGAATATAAAAGAGTATGGATCAGCTGGCTCAAGAATTCTCTGGGGTAAGACTGAAAGTTGGACTACAAATGTGGGCGGTTGTGTGCGTGTATGCGCCAATGTAAGATCATCCAAACAGAGTGAAAGAAGAGTTTTGGACAAATGTGGAAGTGTGCATGGAAAATGTGGAAGTGTGCATGGAGAAGTTTGAAAGAAATTAGTGTTTTTGATTGGAGGTATGAATGGAAAAGTTGGGAATGGGAAGGTGGATGAAGTAGTGGGTGAGTGGGGAGTGCCTGCAGAAATGGATGAGAATGGTTGTGCTCTAGTAGACATTTGGGCAGGGAGAGGGTTGATGACCGCCAATACCCACTTCAGGCACAAAATGATCCACAGGTATATGTGGCGAGTGATGAGAAGTGTGGTGGTGAACTGAATGAACGGAAGGCGGTGGCTCAGTCGGTAGAGAGGTGACTTGAAGTCCAATCGGACCCAGGTTTAAATCTCCCCTGGGGCAGGGAACAGTTTATGGATTTGAATTTGATAAAATCAGACTTTACTGATCTACCATAACACCCGCCGACATGTAAAAATATTCCCGCTAATACCAATACACCAGTCCTGTATGAGACAGCCCTAGCATGTATTCAATATGGACGGTGGGTATTAGCGCCGAAGTGGTGACATGTAGAGGTGTAATGTATGAAGGAGGACTACTGGGCCTTGAGAGCAGGCTGTGAAGCCTATGCCCAGAGTCGGTCACAAAAATAAATAAATAAATAAATGTGTGTGTGGATGATAGAATGAGAAGGTGTGTAATGGATGGAAGAGCATATAGAGGTTGAGGGAGTGGACTTTCTGACCATCCCTTGGTGGTGGTGAAGGTCAAGGTCGAAAGGAAGTGGAAGAATAGAAAGGAAGGACAGGAGGAAATAGTTCTTACAAGGAGGGTGGAAACGTTACAAGGGGATAGGAAAAGGGCAGAATAAAAGAGAGAAGTGGAGAAGCAATTGCGCAGATATGTTTTGGAGCAGATGGGGGACGTCGAAGAAGTGTGCAAGATATTCACAGAAGAAATCTGTGCAGCATGTGAGGTGCTGTGTGGGGTGAAGAGAAGACGAAAGAGGGTGCAAGGAACAGCAAGGTGGAGTGAAGAGGTGAAATAGGCTGTGGCACAGAAGAAGAAAACATATAGTGAGTGGATGAGAAACAGGGGTGTGGAGGAAGTTGTGAGACGTAGAAAGAGTTACATGTAGAGAGGAAGAGAGAGGTGAAAAGATTAGTAAGAGAGAGTAAGAAGAGAGTGGACGAGGAATTTGGAAGGAATTTGAGTATAAAGTGGAAGGAATATAAGAAAATGTTCTGTAAAGAAGTAAAGATAGACAGGGTGCTAAAGAAGCTAATCGGGGAGTGAGAGATAAAAATGGTTGATGACTAGTGGAAAAGGGAGAAAACGTGAGCAGATGGAGAGAACACTTGAAGGAATTGTTGAAAATAGAGAATTAAAGTAATGCGAGTACAAGTGGCTGGGGAATGGCTGGGAGAGGGAGGAATGTGAGAAAAGAGGAAGAAATCAGTAGGATGAAAGTTGTTGAAGTCATGAAGAAAGTCAAAATGTGGAAAGCCCCAGGAATTGATGGAGTGTGTGGTGAAATGCTGAAACATGGAGGAGAGACTGTAGTAGAATGGATATGCAAGATGTGAAGATTGGCTTGGGAGGCAGGTAAAGCCCCGGAGGATTGGAAGTGAAGTATAATTATTCCCCTGCACTAAGGAAAAGGAGAAAAAGAAGTGTGTGATAATCATCGGGGCATTTATCTTCTTAGTGTAATAGGAAAAGTATATGATAGGATACTTATTGACAAAGTAAGGAAAGTAACAGAGAAATTAGTTGGAGAAGAACAGGGATGTTTTAGGAAGGGAAGAGGTTGTGTAGATCAGATATTCATTCTTAGGTCTTTAGTGGAAAAGCTTCTAGAGAAGGGAAAGAAGTTGTATGCGGCCTTCATGGATTTGGAGAAAGCACATGACAGGGTGGACAGACAAGGACTGTGGAAAGTATTAGGAATATATAGAGTAGATGTAAAGTTGTTGATTGCTGTAAAGAGTATGTATGAGGGAGTACGGCTGCAGTGTGTGTGGATAGTGAACTGAGTTAATTTTTCTATTTGAAGGTTGGACTGAAACAAGGATGTGCCACGTCTCCATAGATATTTAATCTGTATATGGATGGGGTTATAAAAGACATAAAAGGTAGGGTGATGGATGATGGAGCGGCCCTAATGAGAGAGGGCAGTGTGTGGAAATTCCCTGTACTGTTATTTGCAGATGATACTGTATTGTTAAATGAAGACAAAGGGGAGCTGGAAGGCTTGGTGAATGAGTCTGGGAGAGTGTGTAAGAAACGGAATCTAAAGGTGATTGTAGGGAAGAGTAAAGTTATGGTCCTCGAGAGAAATGAAGTCAGTGAATGTACAATGAGGCTGGATGAGGAGGAAATGGAAAATGTTAGTGCATTTTAGTACTTGGATAGTGTGATGAGTAAGGATGAAAATTTAGAGGGTGAAGTGCTTGAATGGGTACAAGAAGGAAGAAAGGTTGTTGGTTCTTTAAAAGCAGTGATAAGAAACAAAGAAGTGAGCATGGAAGTGAAAAAGTTACTGCATGACAGTATTGTGATACCAACTCTAACGTATGGAAATGAGGCTTGGACATTGTTGGAGGGACACAAGTCAAGAGTGAGGGCAGTGGAAATGAGATATTTCAAAGGAGCATGTGGAGTCACATGGAGAGACTGACTGACAAATGAGGAAGTGAAGGACCATTGTGGTGTGGATGTGGATGAGATAGGAAAGGTTAGGAGAAACACTCTGTGGTGGTTTGGCCATGTGGAGGGGATGGAGAGCGAGAGACTGACGAGGAGAGTGTATGTGGGGAGGCCAAGGATGAAATGGAGGGATGGAGTGGAGAGGTATATGAGGGAGATGGGTGTGAGCTTGGAGCAGGACAGTGAAATGGAGGGGAACAGGGTAACATGGAGGGGATTTATTTGTGGCCACCCCTTCCGGGATTAAGGGATCTGGCAATAGACAGATAGACAGACAGATTATTATTATTATTATTATTATTATTATTATTATTGTTATTATTATTATTATTATTATTATTAGTCTTAGTATTAGCATTAGTATTAGTAGTAGTAGTAGTAGTAGTAGTAGTATTGCTCTTATTTTTTATTATTATTATTATTGTTGTTGTTGTTGATTTTGTTTTTGTTGCTGCTGTTGGTGTTTCTGTTGTTACACAAGCTTTCAAAAGTTGCAAAGTGCAGGTGACTTCGATTCGACGGTACTGTAGGACGACAAGCATATCAAATCTAGCCAGTTCAAGGTGAAATAGCCCCCTCCCTCCAAAAGAAAAAGGATTCACAGACTGAGAGCTAGGAGGTTGCCGGTAATGCCGATTTCACGATGGAGTATTAACTTTCTCTTCCTTAATGCTGTCTGGCTGGGAAAATGTCAGTGTTGCATTTGTATTTTAAAAGTTGAAGGAGATTGTTGATAGTAATATTTCAACAGTGATGAGGTATGTCGAACTTGATATACTGGCTTTTGCAAAGTAAAATTGTCAAAATATTGGTAGATTATACTGAAAAGATGAAGACTGCCAATAATAATGATCTGATAGCGCTGGAGGAATAAGGTGAACAGACCTTGATTTTGCTCAAACCCTTAACTGAGGTAACATACTGATTTGATGTTTGCTGCCACATCAACATTTTGTTCAACGTAGGAGACATGTTGCCACTTCACTTTATTGCAGCTTGGAACAGACATTTCGTATTGAATGGGTTGATGGATATTGTTTTAATAAGGTCAGTCAGAATGGATTACCTGTAAAAGATGCCATCATTGAGAAAGAGTTCAAAATAAGGGAAAATCAAAGTTATCCATGAAATGAACATATGCCAAAAATTTTTAAATGGTTTTAATACTGAAAAGCCGATACAAGAAAAATACAATGAAAAGGTCTTGGTTTGTCTATCCTTTGTTTAAACCATTTCATCAGAAGGATTTTAGTTAATGGGAACGGCAGTTTTGATTTCTAGTTATCTGATACTATCGGATAGTAATCTAAAACCAGCCAGCCACTTGTGTTGTATTTAATAATTATGACTATTATGAGTTTTTGGTAATTGTGCATCAAATGTTAATTCTTTCTGAGAACTGTCGATTTTTTAATGGAAAGAAATAACTTCGTATGCATTAATATCGATAGGATCTCTGACCTTATCAGTATAAGACGTGCGTATATCCACTTCTCTTCCCAAGCCCCTCGTGAGATGGTACTTGTCCATCGATTCTCTTGCTCCTCGTACTCGAAAGAGTTCATGAGAGGCTTCATGGTGAAAGAATATGGTGAGTATACCTGTTGTATCTTTTGTGAATTAGTGAGTAGCCTTAGTTTACAAGTTAGGCAAAACAGTGAGGTCATAACGTGCTAAGTATCAGCTTAGAAAAGTGGCAACGTTAAAATGAAGTGGTAAACGCTAAGGCAGTAGAGGATGTGGAAGGAAAAGTGTTTGGCAAGGGAGATAACTTAGTAACTGAGATGATCAAAGTTAAGATCAGGCTAGATGATAGTTTTGGCTTTCAGCCAGTCAAGGGAGAGTACAAGGTAAGGTATGTATCATTTATTAGAGTGTAACTATTAGGAATAGGCTTCGCGTTTTAGAAAAGAAAGTATAGAGTGAGCCTAGTTTCATGTTTTGTCGGGGAATCGTTGATTAGGCATCAGGCGAAGGAATTTTGTGCTAAAGTTTCTAGGGGGAAGCGTTTTTACTTTCCTGGGTGTAGGATACAAGACGTGACTGAGGCAACTGATGACAGTCCGCAGCACCTCAGAGGACTCGGTCTTTGTTACTGTGGTAGGAATAATAATGTAGCTTCAAACAGGTCAGAAGAGATACGTAAGAGGCATAGGAATTTTATTAGGAAGTTCAAGGAAAACCATAAGATGCTGGTTATCTGTGGTTTACTGTCAATTCCTGACAATGGTTCTGCGATCCTCAGTAGAATGCTAGGAACTAAGAAGGTCTGTGTAGAGAGGACGGTGTGATGTATGTTGAAGCTTGAAACAGTTTTAGTCATGGTTGGTGCCTTTATTGTTGAGGCGGCCTGTAACTTGTATTTAGTATAAGGTAGTACAAAGTACTATTGTTATAGTCACAAGCCTTCACCTCAACAGGGTAGGAAAATCTAGGTTAGGTCGGGTTCTATATGAGTGTGTTAGTAATGCTTTAGATAGTGATAGACAGGTGGAATGAGGTACAGTTAATGGCGCAGACGTTAAGAATCCAATCCCTGAGGCGAAAGGTGGTAGAGTAAGTGAGGTGAGGTTTCACCACCAGGCGTGTCAGGTAGACATGACATTACCTCAGGGACAGGTAGACAATCAGGGGATATCCTGGGAAGGAAGGGACATCACACCAGTGGTTCATAGGAGTGTTGCAATCTTTACTGATGATTTAAACGATTAAACCGGGTTTATTTTAGTGTACAGCATCTCACAATCCTCTTAGATCCAGCCTTGATATAAATAATATGCATATGAATGCAAGAAATATTATTCACATCAAGATGACCTAATTACCAATGCAACAGCTGAAAACCTTGACATAACTATGAATACAGAATCATGGTTAGACCCTCATGACAGAAACCTTATTGGAGGAGTACTGCCAGAAAACTATAACACATCTGGAGAATCATGACAACAAAAACCAGAGGTGGAGCTCTAATATGTTGTCACGAATCAATTCGCGACATTTCCCTTTTGTGAGAAGCCACGAACTATTAGTGGAAAACTCACTGTGTATCGCTCAGTTAACCGTTTCTCTCTCCATTTCGGAGTATACTTTTCAAAACATTCGTCACTGTTCAAAAGTGACCGATTTAATGCACGTCACTAAGTGCGCTACTGAGCGATACTATTGTTTCTTTATTGTTCGCCTCTGCTTGCCTAAACCGTTAGCCACGCCTTCTTCCGGTGGCTTGTGCGTCCTGCCCATACAATGTATTTTGAATTCAGTCGCGTGTTTGTTGTGATGGAGAAAGGTCCTGTGCTCAAGAAGTGTGAGAGGTCAGCTAGCACCCAAGCTCCACTAGTACAGTTGGCCAGTACTCCCACCCCCCGGGTGATACACAGCACTCATCGACCGGTATTTCCTTTTTGTATAATCCTAGTTTTAAGAGCTTAGTTAAGGTGTTTTTCCTAGGCGTAAGTATTTAGCTCGTGTGTGAGTGAGTGAGTGCAGTCTCATTGATTTGATTTGAAATGTAACGTTAAATTTATTCTTGTATTCAATAAATTTAACAGTTCTTTTTCTTGAGCTTAATGTAAACTCTTGTTTCATTTCTCCAAATTAAGCTTATTTCCCACATAGCTCCTAGCTTGCATAGACGTTTTGCTATTCATAACTGGTACTTAGACCAGTCTTGCTGTATTAACTTAAAATCCGTTGTGCCACCTAGGAGTTAAAGCATCAGCAAGAACCTGATGTTAGTATTAGTTATTTATTGTCAGGGGTGAAGTAACTTTCTCCAGAGGCTAACAGTACTAATTCAGCATTCGTGAGTGATTAGTCTCTGCTGCGTACTGTTGAGAAAGTTTATAAATTCTCGTTCTTAGAGAATCGTGCACAAGCCAGTGTAAAGAAATCGTTGCTTGATGTAGCAAGACAATCATTGTCTCTGCTCTTCAATATTATTGAATATTATTATCAATTAAATAATATTTAAGCATTTATTTCAAAATTACCGTGATATTATAAAAACCCCGTGACAATTGGCGACCTCGCCAGGATATTAACTCCTAGCTATAAAGCTATTCACGAGATAGTGCTCAATCATTCATATTTAGGTATTTATAATTAAAGTTTATAGGCACAAGTTTACTGGTGTTTACCGTTAATTTAGCAAGTGAATTTTTGCTTTATTAATTAGTAGAGTACTTAACTCTATTTAGTACTTTATTTTTGGTAACGCCAGACGATTTTATTCGCTCCTGGGTAGTCACTGTACCCATTGTGTTAATTATTGAGTTCTCAGTTATTTGCATTTTTGCTTTAATCTTTGCCAGTTAACTAGATAAGACTGGTCACCACTAGCTTGTGTCTGTATTCTTTACTTGTGTTTATTAGTATTCGTCGCTAAGCAGTCAGTGCTCAGTTTCGGTTACTTAGTAAATTGAGCTAGCAGCATGGCAGCCAGTACAGGAAGCCAAAGATATGGGTCTCACAGACCCAGAGAAAATACAGAGTTACGTTCTCTCACGGTTCAATTACGAGCAAGAACGTGAGAAAGATGCTCGTGACGAGCGTAGAATCCAACGCGAACACGAGCGAGAACAGCGCGAATACGAGCGAGAACAGCGCGAATACGAGCGTGAACAACGAGACAGAGAACGAGAACACGAACGTGCCGAGCGAGAAGCACGCGAAAAACATGAACTTGAAGTGCTGAAGCTCAAGCGAGATTCCTTGGCTTCAGACACGTCTGGTGCAGTTGGTCCAAGCTCCACGAGCGTTCTCCCTGCACATGTCCTGGCGACCCCACGCATCAAGCTTCCTTCATACAAGGAAAGCGAGCGAATCGAGCCGTACATAGCTCGTTTTGAGGACATGGCAGACTTATATCAACTGCATGAGGCAGCTAAGCGGCTTCAGTTTCTTAGCCTATTTGAGGGCCCTGCCCTCGATATTCTCCACAGAATTCGTGGAGACAATCTCACATATGAGATGATGAAAGCTGCACTCATTAAGGCGTATGGTCTCACAGTAGACGATGCCAAAGTTCAGTTCATGAGAGCTCGTCTCCAAGACAAGGAGACAGCTGTTCAGTTCCTTGATCGTCTCACAGCTTACTTAAATGAGTGGATGGAGAAAGATGAAACTCCTTCCACGCGTGAGGGGATAATTGACCTTATGCTGCATACACAGCTAGAGAGGTCGTGGCCTGCTGAGCTCATAGCACAGCTTAAGATCTGCCAGGTGAAAGATGCCAGCCAAATGGCAGAAAAGGCTGACGCATTCTTTACTGCATGCGGGTATCAAACTCGTAAGCAAAACACCTGGAACAGAAAACCTGATAAGTCTGGGAAGCAGTCTCAGACTGAATCCCAGCAACAAGGCCATTCTCAGAATAATGGCCAAGGTCCAAAACCGCAGTGGAAGGACCAGGGGCAAAACACTCAGAAACCTGAGTGGAAGAGGTACAACAAGTACCCTAATCAGCAGCAGTATCAGCCACGCAACCGACCGTCGGGACAAACTTTTTCACCACCAGCTCAAAAGAGGCAGGAAGAGAATGCAGCCTTCATTCCTCAGCAGCAGCATGGTGGTCACGTCCCTACCAGTGTGGGTACTTCCCCACAGTTCACTAGTCCCACAGTGACAGTGAACCCCCCTCCACAGATGGCCAATGTTCCATCTTCCCAAGTATATAATCCTCAAGGCACAATGTTTGCCGCATCAATTCAGCAGCCTCATGAGTGGCTAGCTGCTTCCTTCACAGGCCCTCCCACAGGTGACAGTACCTTCCTTGTTCAGCCAGGGTTTGTGGGAGACATTCCTGTGAAGGTCCTGAGAGACAATGGTTCCTCAGGTTGCTCTGTTAAACAGAGTTTAGTTCGGCCTGAGCAGCATACAGGTCGACAGATCCATGCAAAGCTTATTGAGGATGAGTGAGATTGTTCCCTGAGGCATGTATCCAGGTGGCATCTCCATTTTATACTGGTACGACACTCGCAGTTGTCATGCCAGAGCCTCTATTTGACCTTACAGTTGGCAATATTATTGGAGTCAAGGATAGTTGCTCCGATGATGATGCTACTCAGACTTCGGCTGCTGCGGTAACACGAGCCATGACTGAGGCTCCAGACTGTGTCACCCCAGTGATCATTGAATCGCCGCAAGATCTGATGTGTAGTCAACTTGTTGTACAAGAACAACATTCTGACCCGACACTTGCTGCCGTGCGGAACAAACAAAAGGGTCGAGTGATTAAGTATTCACGGGGAGGTTGAGCCAAGTTCCTTCGCAAACAAGGACGGCTCTACCGTGAGTCACGAACACCCGAGGGCGAGGTTCGACTGCAGTTTGTCGTTCCCGCCAAGTACCGCCTAGCAGTGTTACAATGGGGTCATTGTTCAGCCTCAGGAGGTCACATGGGCAAAAGGAAGACCCAGGGCCGTATCCGAGCTGACTTTTTCTGGCCAGGGATGGGACGGGACATTGATAGTTTTGTCCGTTCTTGCAGTGTGTGCCAAAGTATCACCACTAATCAGGGACATGCCCTTCCTGTGCCATTTGTAACTACACCCGTAATCTCTGGGACAGTTGAGAGACAGGGTAGTGGTGAAGTGGGTGCAGACCTGACGTCTCGCCCATTGGCCCCACAGGACACATTATGTCCAGGGCCTGTACATACATATTATGTACCGTAAGTTAAGGGGGAAGTTGAGAGGCGACTCGAGGCTATGGAAGACCCGAGTTTGCACAAGGATTCTCAGCTTCCCGGTACTAATATATTTACCGTAGGTTAAGGGGGAAGTTGAAAGGCGACTTGAGGCTATGGAAGACCCAAGTTTGCACTAGGATTCTCAGCTCCCCGATACTAATATAAGTACTGTAGGTTAAGGGGGAAGTGAGAATTTCGCAGAGGCAACTTTAGGCTATGGAAGACCCAAGTTTGCACAAGGATTCTCAGCTCCCCGATACTAATATAAGTACTGTAGGTTAAGGGGGAAGTTTGACAGAGAACTCCGCAGAGGCGACTTGAGGCTATGGAAGACCCAAGTTTGCACAAGGATTCTCAGCTCCCCGATACTAATATAAGTACCGTAGGTTAAGGGGGAAGTGAGAATTCCGCAGAGGCGACTTGAGGCTATGGAAGACCCGAGTTTGCACAAGGATTCTCAGCTCCCCGATACTAATATAAGTACTGTAGGTTAAGGGGGAAGTTCGAGAGAGAACTCCGCAGAGGTGACTTGAGGCTATGGAAGACCCAAGTTTGCACAAGGATTCTCAGCTCCCCGATATTAATATAAGTACTGTAGGTTAAGGGGGAAGTTCGAGAGAGAACTCCGCAGAGGCGACTTGAGGCTATGGAAGACCCAAGTTTGCACAAGGATTCTCAGCTCCTCGATACTAAAATAAGTACTGTAGGTTAAGGGGGAAGTGAGAATTCTGCAGAGGCGACTTGAGGCTATGGAAGACCCAAGTTTGCACAAGGATTCTCAGCTCCCCGATATTAATATAAGTATTGTAGGTTAAGGGGGGGGGGGTGAGAACTCCGCAGAGGTGACTCGAGGCTATGAAAGACCCGAGTCTGCACAAGGATTCTCAGCTCCCCGATATTAATATAAGTACTGTAGGTTAAGGCACAGGTTGAGGACCCGTGTGCAGTTTGAGGCTATGGAAGACCCAAGTTTGCACAAGGATTCTCAGCTTGCCGACCATAATTGTGTGCTATAATTAATGGCGACCTCGAATGTATGTCGTAGCACTGACTGCTAGGCAGAGAGTAATTGTAACATAATAAAATTTTGTCTCACTGACACTTTTGATGCTCCACCTCAATTGGTTTTGCAGGTTCAGCAATGGGTGTAGCAGTTTTGCTGTGCGGGCCAGCTGATCGTCTGCCGCACGCTGCCGCCTCTTCTCCTCTGCCTTCGTCGTCGTCATATTATTATTATTGTGTCATTTTACACATAGGTACAGTTACACTACAACTGTCACACCTACACCGTGTATTACATACACCACGCTACACAACAATTAGTTGTCAGTGTAAATGTAGCGACTTTTCGCTCAGTTTGACCTGAGTACAGAATTTTCACCATCGTCACGGAGTTTTTCCCTCAAGCTTGCTTCTATTAACGTAAATACGAGGTTTTTTTCGCTCACTGGCGACTGCGACTTTCTCCTGTAGCAGGATAGCACACACACCACAGTGTGAATCTTGTGTGAATGACTTAGGATGTGTACATATATATATATATATATATATATATATCCACAAATTTTTTCCCATAAGGAAAAAATTTAATTTTGTAGGGGCGTAATGTCACGAATCAATTCGCGACATTTCCCTTTTGTGAGAAGCCACGAACTATTAGTGGAAAACTCACTGTGTATCGCTCAGTTAACCGTTTCTCTCTCCATTTCGGAGTATACTTTTCAAAACATTCGTCACTGTTCAAAAGTGACCGATTTAATGCACATCACTAAGTGCGCTACTGAGCGATACTATTGTTTCTTTATTGTTCGCCTCTGCTTGCCTAAACCGTTAGCCACGCCTTCTTCCGGTGGCTTGTGCATCCTGCCCATACAATGTATTTTGAATTCAGTCGCGTGTTTGTTGTGACGGAGAAAGGTCCTGTGCTCAAGAAGTGTGAGAGGTCAGCTAGCACCCAAGCTCCACTAGTACAGTTGGCCAGTACTCCCACCCCCCGGGTGATACACAGCATTCATTGACCGGTATTTCCTTTTTGTATAATCCTAGTTTTAAGAGCTTAGTTAAGGTGTTTTTCCTAGGCGTAAGTATTTAGCCCGTGTGTGAGTGAGTGAGTGCGGTCTCATTGATTTGATTTGAAATGTAACGTTAAATTTATTCTTGTATTCAATAAATTTAACAGTTCTTTTTCTTGAGCTTAATGTAAAGTAAACTCTTGTTTCATTTCTCCAAATTAAGCTTATTTCCCACATAGCTCCTAGCTTGCATAGACGTTTTGCTATTCATAACTGGTACTTAGACCAGTTTTGCTGTATTAACTTAAAATCCGTTGTGCCACCTAGGAGTTAAAGCATCAGCAAGAACTTGATGTTAGTATTAGTTATTTATTGTCAGGGGTGAAGTAACTTTCTCCAGAGGCTAACAGTACTAATTCAGCATTCGTGAGTGATTAGTCTCTGCTGCGTACTGTTGAGAAAGTTTATAAATTCTCGTTCTTAGAGAATCGTGCACAAGCCAGCGTAAAGAAATCGTTGCTTGATGTAGCAAGACAATCATTGTCTCTGCTCCTCAATATTATTGAATATTATTATCAATTAAATAATATTTAAGCTTTTATTTCAAAATTACCGTGATATTATAAAAACCCCGTGACATATGTATTAAAAACTACAAAATTATCGATACACATAAATAAATTTGATGCTGAAACTTATGATTCTTTGTATGTCGATATTTTAACAGAGAATAATACACCCATCCTCTTCGGTGTACTTTATAGACCTAACAAAGTTAGATCAGGAAAACGACAAATTACCGCGCGAAATGTCAGTCATGGAAAACAAGGACGGAGCAATTTCAGGAGAATTCAAAATTTCGAATGTTGACAAACAATTCGTATCCAGGCAAAGAAGGAAAAAGGCTGATAAAACTGACAGACGATGCATTTTTAAGTCATGCAGTGAACACACTGACTTATAGTAATAATATACTCGACCCTGCCCTTGCAACAGATGGTGAGGTGAAGAATCTGCATAATGTTCATGAAAATTGTAGTAACCCACAATATCAGGCTTGATATTAACGTAATATGTCAGACCAGCATAAATAGCTTTTTAGTTCAGAATTTAAAAAAAAAAAAAAAAAAAAAGGCTAACTTCGATGGGAAGCAAAATTACCAACACCAAGTTGATTAACTTGCTACAAGTCGATACCGCCACTGAAATGTAGGAAATATTTACTAATTAATTTGTGTCTATCGAAGGATAGAACCTAGTGAGAATTACCCGTAGTAATAAAATCACATTAATAAACCAGCCAGGATGTCGAAGGTTATTGAAGAAATCACAGACTGCAAGAAGAGAGCATATAAAGTTGATAAACTTACAGGAAATCACGATGATAATACTGATTATTATAAAGTACAGCAGCATTGTACGAAATTTTTTCAGAAACTAAACGATAATATGAGGCAAAAATTTCTCGGGAGGCGGAAAAAAAGTGAAAATCTAAGAAATTCTTTCACTATGCAAAGCGTAAGGAAAGTTTAAAAGATAGTATAGGCCTTCTACTAAACTCGGAAGCAGATTCCCTTCATGAAAACCAAACAAACGCAAAAATACTGAACGACTCCTTTCACAGTGTTTTCACAGAAGACGGTAGAATAAACATTCCCATCCGACAATTGTTTTTCTTAAGACCGGAAGATAAACTATCGATCAACGAAGTGACAGGATATGAAGTATTAAATTACCTTCAGAATCTCGACTCAAACAAATCAGTCTGCCCAGACCACATATCTCCTCGCTCACTGCGTGAATATTACAGGCAGTTAGCCTTTCCTATTAATAAAAAAAAATCAATAATTTATGCACTGGATGTACAGTATTTAATCAATAGAAATTCACCATTATATTACGTACCTTTAAAAAAAGCGAAAAAAAAAAAAAGCTAAAAAATTTATCGCCCAATTAGCCTAACGTCAGTACAACGCAAAATTTATAACTACTTGTGAGAGAGGAGATTACATTACTCTTTGGCAAGCACAATCATAAAACAAAATATCAGTATGGGTTTTGTAATAATAGATCATTCCATACAAAACTGCTTGAATTTTTTGCAAACATATACGAACACTGGGATGCAAAAATACTGTCGAATGTCATCCACCTAGATTTTCAGAAAGAGTTTGGTAAGGTCCCCCATCTAAGACTACTAGAAAACTAAAAGCCCACGACCTCTGTTACAAATTATATTCATGGATTTGTGATAGATTAACGAATCACAAAAAACGTCTAGTGATAAATGGCGAATCATCAGACTGTCAAGAAGTAACAAGTAAATCTCCTTAAGTGTCAGTTCTAGGACCAGTTCTTTTCACTATACCAGTAAAGTGAGCTTTGTGAGCATGTGACGAGCAAGCGAGCGGTTGCATTTACGGCATCACCTTGGTATATACTTCCAACAATTCTGGTGAGGTAGCTGAATAATAGCAGAAGAATCATTGAGCTAAAATATTTACTTTTTTACGTTTTCTCGCTGCATGTGCATATAGCGAGGGGCCATAGCATTTATCACACGTGCAATGTTCAGTTCTCTGCTCTCGACTTGCCGTGTCCATGGTCACTGCTCCTCTGAACTGTCTGCTTGCATCCCTCCTCCTCTACGACGGGTGCGTAGCACCCGTCTAGCAACAAACTCTCATCCCCTTTCTGTCCAACTCTCTAATGCAAGCATTAACCGTTACTCCCAGTCTTTCATTTATGCAACAGGTCAGCTCTGGAACTGTCTCCCGCTGTCTGTATTTCCCACTTCCTATGATCTCCAGTCTTTCAAACACATATTTGGCTCTCTTTTGTAGCCTTTTGTTTTTTGTTTTTGTTTTTTTTGGAAGAAACTGTTAAGCGGGCTCCTAGCCATTGGTTCTTTTTTCCTCGCATAAAAAAAGTAAAAGCTCGGCTATTGATCAAATGATAAAACTCAGAAATGGGGCGATTACCCTTGCTGAGTTAACCCCCAAAACTTAGAAAAAAAGTTCATGCAATATGATGAGCGTAATATCCGATATTTAACTGTTAGAATTTATACAAGAAAACATAGCGTTACAACAGGAAATCTTTTTTACTTCGATTTCATAGTGGAACATGTAAATTGAAGCCCTCGGTACATTCTCTTGGAAAGCTGGGATTCCAGGGGGGTTCTTTGGTCTAATGAGTAAACATATAGCTAAAAACAAATTTATTGAATGTATCTACTATCTGTTGAAAGAATCTCTTCTCCATCTCACAGTGTAGAAAAGTTATAAGCCTCTGAAAACCATCGCAGTCGGGCCGGGTCGTGTCGGGCCGCTCATTTCTCAGCTGAACGTAAACATTGCTGCGCTCGCCTGCTCACAACCAGGGATGTTGGGATGTCAGTATTATGGCGGACTACTGCTGCATGATTCATAGGGACGCACCAGAAAAAGTGTACAAACGCCTGGCCGCCGAACGATTTGGAGGAAAAAAAATGAGAAGTTACAAAGACTAGTGAGGTTTTTATGCGAGCCCTGGAATATATAGTGTTGTTTCCTTTATGTATTTAAGAAAAAAAAATACGTTGACTAAATATTTGTATTTTCAGTTAATTCAGAACAATATTGTATACAGCACAGGGTGGGCATAAAGTCTGGACACATACCGGTAGGGTAATATGTTTATCTTTACTTAACGACATTTTCAATATAGTTTCCATCATTCGCTTTGCGAAATTGACGTGTACACTATACGGTAATGCATTATCTCCGTCGATCCTAGCACATTCACTTGTGATGCGTTGCTTCAGATGATTAATATCGTTGATTTTCACTGATTAAACCTTCTCCTTCAGCATACTCCAGAAGAATAAATCAAAGGGATTACGATCTGGATAGTGAGTGAGAGGCCCATTCCACATGGCCACGTCTCCCTGTCCAGTTAGGGAACTAAATAATTGCCTGTGTGTCCAGACTTTATGGTCACCCTGTAGATAGATTGAAATTGATATTTTTTTTTTAATTAAATTTCTTTTTAATACTGTATTGTATTAGAATGCGATGTGATGGAAACATTCTAAATGTATTTTTATTGTGTTAATAAGTACAATAAAAAATAAATAAATACTCAGTATTAGAACAATGTTTAATTACTTTAATTTTACAGACCTGTGTAATCAGCCAGTCAATCATCACCATCAACATCACCGTCGTCGTCGTCGTCGTCGTCACGTCGTCGTTGTCTTAGTAATCCTATTTTCCTCCATCATACAGTGTGTGGTGGATTCCGAGTCAGAAACAGGAACAGAAATGTACGAAAGCAAGAATACCGGTAACTATTATCAGTGTGTCCAGTGAAATGGATTGTAAAATATTTTCGCTTACCATTCAGACCTTAAAAATAACCCTTCAGAACGACGACTTTCTCATCGGGGGAAGCAAGAATGAAGTAGACGCCGTTGTGCTGATGAGGCTGTGAAATGATTTGATTTGATACTAGAGGTTAACGTTTTCCGTCCGATGACGTAGATTTATATTCCATTTGTGCTGTGCTGCCACTAACCTACTTTTTCAGATTAGGGGAGGCGTCTGGCATTGATGGGGTTACTGAAAGCTGTCTCTAACCCCTTCAAGGTCCGTCCTAAAGTCGATTAAATTGTCTGGAGATTGCAAGAACACAATAGAAAAATGCCTCATCACAGTGATGTGGCGAAGAATACATTGAAATCACCTCCCCATCATTCACACCTTTTTCCATAAATACCGGATTCACCACTTTCAAGGTTTCATATAAAAGGCTCGGACTTAACCCCTTAGGCAGGTGACGTCTTGCTGAGTTTGCTCTTGCTGCATCCAGACGATTTTATTCAAGTCCGTCGATTAAACACGGGGAAAAGGAGTCTGTATCTAACCCCTCAAGTTGGAAAATTCTCTTTTAAGGCGAAAGAAAATATCTGCAAGTACAAGTATGAGGAATAAAATCAATAGCGTGTCGTTGTAGCTAAAAGTTTAGAGTGGCAACTGAGATGAACAAGTAAATAATTGTTTTCAGGTTCTTTTTTTTTTTTTTTTTTTTTTTAACTTAGTCCTCTTCCTGAAACATAACCCTTTCACAACGAGCCCACTCTCTTTCGTTAAGTAAAATCGTCATGTAGCAGGAACGTCGTGAGTAAGGTGTCATCGTAGAGAAGCGTGTAACTGAGTCAGGAGGGGTATTTTTAAGACTGCGTGGCAGGTGGTAGCAAGAACGAAGCACACAAGGCGTTAGTGCACTAAGAAGTTTAGGAAGTGTTGCAGAATATTCTGGGAAAAGGTGTTAAAAATGTACTTTCTAGATCTTCCTTAAATGAAAATGACCCCACTGATGAACCTTAGTATTTGTGTTTGTGAAATAACTGACACCAACCTAAGTATATTAGACCTCCTTAGAAAGAGAGAGAGAGAGAGAGAGAGAGAGAGAGAGAGAGAGAGAGAGAGAGAGAGAGAGAGAGAGAGAGAGAGAGAGAGAGAGAGAGAGAGAGAGAGAGAGAGAGAGCAGAATGAACAAAAATTCTTTCAAGTCCCCCATATATGAAAATGGCCCTATAGACTAAGTTTAACCAAACTCATACAAAATGTTAGATGAAAATATTAGACCTCTCCTTCTCCCTTCAGTACATAGTTATGAGATCCACATCTGTCAGATTTTAAGGGAGAAGTCTAAACTAAAAACACCGAATGATCTGAAGGCTAGGCTGATCAGACGGTGCTGACTTGCATGGTTTTAACTCTGCAACTTTATAGAGCCATCAGTCTTGCTAGGAAAACATCTGGTGCCCTGGTGTGTAAGCGAAAAGGTGAGTAAGACGGAGGGAAGAAGAGGGGGAAATGGCGAAGTAGAGGTGGAGAGAGAGAGAGAGAGAGAGAGAGAGAGAGAGAGAGAGAATGAAGATTCGTAGCGTGGGAAGAAGAGAGAGAGATGAGTAAGGAAAGTGAAAGGATAGATGAGATGGAGAGGAAGAAGTTCGAGGGAGAGTTAGAGAGGGATGTGGGATTAGAATAGGAGAGTAAGGAGCTGAAGAAAGGATCGCGGAGAGGAGGGTATGGAAGACAGGGAGGGAGAAGAAGGAAGATAGGGAGAAAGAGCCAAGTGTAGAAAGAGAGGTAGAGAAACTGGAAGAACAAAATAATAGTGAGAGCTGGCAACCTACCCTCACAACAATTACCGGTCCTTATTGACTCTCGCTCCGCTACATCTCACCTTCTTGAAGGCACTCCTATCTTGGCCAGTATTCTCATGGGCAAAGGAGGTTCCCTTGCACCTCTTTGTTAATGAATCATTTCTGCTTATGGCGCGTTGATACTTCTCTCCTACGTTGGTTATACAGACTACAGCACGAAGAAATTCTGCTGTGCAAATTGTTAACGTTACAGACATTTATTGAATACAGGAGACTTTGTTAAACCCTTAGAAATGACAAGTGCTCGTGGGCCCTTCGGACCCTCTCGCACTTGCTACTGTGGAGGGCTCTCACTCTGCGCACTCTCTTTCTCATGCTTCGCACTCGTTTCCTCGTGATTCTCACTCGTTTCCTCGCGCTTCGAGCGCGCGTTGCGATCATTTCAGATAATCCAAGTCACGTCTATGTGCTGTTCTATTCTAACGTTGTCACTTGGATTTTTTGCAGCTAACCAATTGATCGTGTTATATGCAGCTTCGGGAAATGAGCCCAAGTTGTTCGCACACAAGTCCGAGATATTAACCACTCGGCCACGGCAACCGACCGGGCGCCGGAAGCGGCGTTTTTTGGTCAAAATTTGATCGCTCATTAAATATAGTAAAAGTTTTTCAATCGTGATGGGACCAAGTTTTTTTCACATCAGCTAATTTTGCGATTTTTGGGCCAAATTTGGTGCTATTTGAATGTGTAGTTTCGGCTGGCCAAAATACACACAGACACACGGCTACTGCTATAGTATATTAGAAAAATTCACACCTGAACCGAATAAAAACGTGTGGTGAGAGTAAATGTAAATCATTAAATATCTCTCCCATCCTGAAACGATGAATAGAGATTTATTTTAATAATGAACGTAAACTCTCTCTTAATCTAAATAAAATCATAAGACAGCAATAAGAATTAATATATACTAGTATCTTTCGTACATACTAAAATGGTCATGGTATAATATGCAAAACAGATTGTTAAGAAAGATGGCAAAGAGCCCCCCAAGGTCACGAGAACACGACCTTTGACTTAACCTTTGTGACTAATCTGTGGAAAGTGGGGAGGGAGGAGGGGGTGTGGTTAGGGGTGGGAGTAGAGGTGTGAAAGTAAGGCTGCCCCAAAAAGGGTAGATCGAGAGCGAGAGAGGGGGTAGGGGGCTTGTGGGTGGGGGCGTGGCATTGGATGAGCAGGCGGGTAGGGTTAGGGCAACCCAAAACAAGGCGAGGGGGAGAGAAGATTTGAGTGGTTGATTGAGGTGGGATGGAGGAAGCCAAATCGAGGTAAATCGAGGGCAGGAGAGGGGGGAGGGGAATTGAAGGGAGGAGGGTGAGAGGCCCTCTGTGATTGGGGTATGAGATCAGCAGCTACTTTCAAATTGGTTACTCATGGGTGGGAACGAGAACAATCTACACCTTAGTTGGATCGCGGCGGAGGAAAATAAAGGTAAAAGACAATCTTCCTTGAAATTATGGCCTGAGCAAGCCTAGTTCCTTAAAAGTTTGATTTACGAACCACAGAGTATATATATATATATATATATATATATATATATATATATATATATATATATATATATATATTTTTAAGCAACACATTATTTTTCTGTGTGTATGAATTTTATTAGCAAGTGGCAAGTTGGCTATAATATATTTTTCACCACGTCAGGATAGGCCTAACCGAGCAAGCTTTGTGCAGCCGTCACGTTTGGTGAAACATTAGTCCAGATGAGTATTGACTGGAATGATTACATGCTTCCGACTCCCAGCGTAGACTTGGCCGACATAATGATGCAGCGGTGGGTAGGTAGCCTATATTGCAATGGCTGACGATGGACTCCTAAAAATGATGTTTTGGTAAATTAAGAAGACTATACTCGTTTTACTCTTACCTGGCCTAAAATTATTTTCTTCTCACCATAAATGCCGAGTTGTAACACTAGATTAACACTAGAATACGATGTCGGTCGCAAAGAAGTGCTGTAGAAACACTGAAGAGCTGTAATATTGTCTTTTTCTACGAATAAGCAACGTGATGTAAGCTGCAAAAGGACGGAAATCTGGTCCAAGTAAGGGTAAAAACCGTATAGTGGCGGATGTTTCGATATATCAAGACAACTACTGACGGATGCTGTGGTAGGTTAAGACAGTTACTGGCTGTTGTTTTGGTAGATTAACAACCACTGGCTGTTGTTTTGGTAGATTAACAACCACCGGCTGTTGTTTTGGTAGATTAACAACCACTGGCTGTTGTTTTGGTAGATTAACAACCACTGGCTGTTGTTTTGGTAGATTAACAACCCCTGGTTGTTGTTTTGGTAGATTAACAACTACTGGCGGATGTTTTGGTAGATTAACAACCACTGGCGGATGTTTTGGTAGATTAACAACTACTGGCGGATGTTTTGGTAGATTAACAACTACTGGCGGATGTTTTGGTAGATTAACAACTACTGGCGGATGTTTTGGTAGATTAACAACTACTGGCGGATGTTTTGGTAGATTAAGGCAACTACTCGTGAAGGTATCGATAGTTTTATATAATAATTATTGTACATTTTTCACATAAAAATTTAAACCTTTAGAAGGGCAGGCATTCGAGGAACCAGTTCAATATTTTTTTTCCCCAACTACCAGCCTTTATTCAGGTGAGGAAAATCCATCCATCCATCCATCCATTGCCAGACGCCTCAATCCCGTTTGGGGTGGCCACAAACATATCGCCTCCAAGTCGCCCTGTCCCCCGCCATTTCACTGCCCTGCTCCCAACTCACACCCCCCTCTCTCATATACCTCTCCACCTCATCCCTCCATCTCATCCTCGGCCTCCCCCTCCCTCTTCCCCCCTCCACCTCACTCACATACACTCTCTTCGTCAGTCTTTCACCCTCCATCCTCTTCACATGGCCAAACCACCTCAGTGTGTTCCTCATAACGCTTCCTATCACATCCACATCCACACCACAACGCTCCTTTATATCCTCATTCGTCAGCCTGTCTCTCCATGTGACTCCACAGGCTCCTCTTAAATAACTCATTTCCACTGCTCTCACTCTTGACTTGTGTCCTTCCAACAACGTACAAGCTTCACTTCCGTACGTTAGAGTTGGTATCACACTACTGTCATGTAGTGACTTTTTCACTTCTAGGCTCACTTCCCTGTTTCTTATCACTGCTTTCAAAGAACCAGCAACCTTTCTTCCCTGCTGTACCCTTTCAAGCACTTCACCCTCCAAACCTCCATCCTTACTCATCACACTACCCAAGTACTTAAACGTACTCACATGTTCCAACTCCTCACCATCCAACCTCGCTGTACATTCACTGACTTCACCTCTCTCAAAGACCATCACTTTACTCTTCCCTACATTCACCTTTAGATTCCGCTTCCTACACACTCTCCCAAACTCATCCACCAAGCTTTGCAGCTCCCCTTCGTCTTCACTCAACAACACAGTATCATCTGCAAACAACAGTACAGGGAGTTTCCAAACACTATCCTCTCTCACCAGGGCCACTCCAACATCCACTACCCTACCTTGTACCTCTTTTATTACCCCATCCATGCACAGATTGAACAACCATGGAGACATGACACATCCCTGTTTCAACCTAACTTTCAAAGAGAAAAATTCTCTTAGTTCACCAACCACACGCACTGCAGCCTTCGCACCATCGTACATACTCTTCACAGCATTCAACAACCTCCCATCTACTCCATATATTCTTAACACTTTCCACAATCCTTGTCTATCCACTCTGTCATATGCTTTCTCCAAATCCATGAAAGCCACATACAACTTCTTTCCCTTCTCTAGAAACTTTTCCACTAAAGATCTAAGAATGAATATCTGATCTACACAACCTCTTCCCTTCCTAAAGCCTCCCTGTTCTTCTCCAACTAATTTCTCTGTTCTTTCTCTAACTCTGTCAATAAGTATCCTACCATACACTTCTCCTATTATACTAAGAAGAGGAAAATCCGCACTCTGAATAAGATACTTTGTCACGCGATATCGACACTTTACCGTGTAACAAATATTTACCAGCAGCGATAGCGAAGCTAGTATCGTTTTGAATTTGTCTGTGTCTGTGTCTGTGTGTCTGTTAGCATGATAACTTCGCAACCGCACAAGATGTAATCACAAAATTTTACAGGTGTGTAGTGGGAGAAAATCGATCGCGAGTTCCAAATTGGTGAAAGTAGGTCAGGGTCTGTGTGTCTGTTACTACGACAACTTCGCAGCCGCTTAAGATATCATTACAATATTTTACAGGTGTGTAGTAGGAATGGAAATCTACGAGTATTGTTTTCAGTTTGTTTTACTGGGTGCCTGTGTGTCTGTTAGCACTATAACCTCGCAACCGCTCAAGAATTCATCACAAAATTATGCAGGTGTGTAAAAGGGATGAAAATCTCCAACGAGTTCGAAATTGTTGGAAGTGGGTCAAGGTTAAGGTCATATTTCGAGCCGCAGCAGATATGTATTGGCTCGCGGCTGGTGTGATTCCTCCCTTGGGGGCCCTCTGCTTATTTTTTTGAAAATCAGAGGCACTATAAATATTCTGCATCCTCCTCTCATGGTCCCTCTTGTAAAAGCGAATCATAGAGTCGTATACTTCAACCTTAAATCGTGAAGTGGATTAAAGGCTCGCGATTTCAAATAATTTTTTGTCACATGACGAAGATTGCAAGTGTTTGACCTTCCTATATCGCTGCTGGCAGCTCTTGATAATGTGGAATGCAGGCTGAGTAAACCTAAAAATCACTGGTGTTCCATAAATAACCGTCAAAAAATAAGCTGGCAGTCCACCTCCCAGTCTAAGATTCAAGCATATGAAGCATAGCTGCGGCGGAAAGTTGATCCTAAGTTTGTAATTCGGTCTCCTGACTTTGGTGTCTGAGAATAGTAAGAGCAGTAACTATGGGACAGACTTGTGATGAGAGAGTACATGGCGCAGAATATAGTAGAGCGCGATATGTGACTGAGTGACTGATTTTTCCTCTTTTAAAAGTGCCTGTTCTGTTTACCAACGAATGAACATTTTAGTTCAATAGTGACGTCTCATGATCGAGGCGTTAAGGTATGTGGATGGATCACCTTTGACCGAATGAAGTAACTGCATGTTTGTCATAATATGAAGTGGTTAGATGTTTTTATTTTTTTTTTATGGACTTGGCTGCGACGTACGGCGTATTTATATTACTGCAACTATAGTCGCGGCGCACGACTCTGAGGTTGTCATTATCGTACTATGGCAACCTACCATTCAAAAGTGCGTCCGATTTCGTACCATATTATACACGAATCATATTATTATGCACAAATATATTATACACGAATATCATTATACACGAACATGTTATACACGAATCACACGCGTCTCATATATACAAGAAATCAGACGCACTTTTGACTGGCAGGTTGCCAGGGCACGATAATAACAACCTCAGAGTCGTGCGCCGCGAGTATAGTCAGATTATTATTCATCTCGGAGAAACGTACACCAGCTTCAACGTTACATGTGACCATGATTTATGTTGTGGCCGAGAAAAAAATACTTCATAATCTAATCTGCCTTACAACGGACTATTTCAATCAGCTCATAGGAACTCAACGCAGCCGAAGAATTAACAGATTCATTACAAGAACATTATTTGTATGATAATCTTGCTATCTCCTGGGAATCTTATTCAGCTTTGGAATTATCACACGCATTCTGAAAGAGTAAGAGAATAACCCCTTCAGTTCAAAGCGTCTTTCCTTGGCTGAATAAAATCATTTAACGATACAAGAATGACATCATTGTAACGAAATGATGCAGGTCAGCCACTCTTATCCATAAATGCAGTCCAGACCTCGATACTCGTCTACACACCAACCATCGCCTAAACAGATCTTTCCTTTTAAATATTTCTCAACGCTCCTAATACTTCTGACCTTTCACCTCTTCTCTGAATCACTTCAGAACCCTTATTCACAAAAGATTTTAACTACTTCTTACGCTGCGTAGTACTTAATTCCAGTCAATTATTGTCAGAAATAATATTGTTCTGTCGTATTGCTCACGTTATTGTTAAATCAAGTTTCATTCTGAAGTATGTGATAGCTTTACTGAGATACGTTAATGACATAAACAGACTAGCTTAAGTGCAAGTAAAGTTCCCTGAGGTCCATCTGCTGCTGTGTTCACCCCCAGTTATCTAAAGCACTCCAATTCCTCTATATCTTTCCCCAGCGAACCCTTCCATCATGATCAGGCCTTTTCGTTACTGTATTTTTTTTCCACAACCACACGATGCTACTCAACTTGGTAAGGCCCCCCAGTACTGAGTGTGTTTAAGAAAGCTGCATCTAACCCCTCCTGTTGAAAGAATCTTCCCTAGGCTGAGTAAAATTATCTGTTGGTAGCAAAAATAAAAATCGTCTTCGGGTTGAAGGGCAAACACGTATTCTAGCCATACTTTCATAACCAATACAAATGTAACCCTCTCACTGTCGAGCCAACTCTAATATTTTATGCCAGGAACGCCAAACGATTCTTTTTTCAATTTAAAGTAAAGAAGCCAGAAAGCGTTAATACTGGTCCAATGAACCCTGTCGTGGTCGGAATAACTCTTGCATATTGTTCCAGCTGACAACAGATTTTTTTTTTTTTTTTTTTTTCAACTGTAGAGGGAGTCATAGGGGCCTGAGAGTGCTAAGATCAAACACAATAAATTTACAGCTGGGCATCAAACTGAACGACTGCACGCCCGGCCATCAAAGGGAATGGTTTATACGCCTTTTGATCAGGTACCATTATTTTACTGCTGGAAATGAAATAGGGAAAATCGGATACAATGGTTTTACTGGTGGCAATCAGATAGGACGGGTTTATGACTAACGATCCTGCACCGAGGTCATCCCCTCAATGGATGCGGGGTCGGACAAGAGTGGGTTGATTGTTAAATAAATACCTAGTCAGGGAGATCCATCAGATAAAATGGATTTACTGCTGGAGATCAAATGGGAAGTGTTTATAACTATTGATCCTTTTATCCAAAGCCATCCCTTCACAGACTGAGGCGAAGGGCTACAGATGGGTAGATAAATACAGGCAGACTGATAGATACATATAGTTGGACAGATAGGTAAATAGATAGGTAAATAGATTGGTCTGACAGGTAGATGGAGATAGGTGGCCTGAAAAGTAGATTGGTAGATGGATAGGTGGGTAGGTAGGCAGACAGACTGACAAAAAATATACCGTAGGAAGGTGCTGAATAACTACAACTGCTGTACTACTGAAGAGTACACCTAAGAACTTTGTATTTGGCTGTTGAACTGAATGACTTCATAGTCCACTCCTCACAGGATGCGGCGACAGGCAAGAAATAGCTATATTAACAGACAGACAAAAAAGACAGATAGACAGACAAATAGATAGATAGATAGATAGATAGACAGACAGACAAACTGACTGAGATAAATGGATAGATACATAGAGGGGCAAATAGACTGACAGGTGGATAGATAGACAGATTGACAAATACACCGACAGATAGATAGTTCTTTTTTTTTTTAATGTGTTCGACTCTGGGCATCGGCTTCACAGCCTGCTTTCAATGCCCAGTAGTCCTCCTACGTACCGTACACCTCTACATGTCACCACTTCGGCCCTAACACCCACCGTCCATCCTGAATACATGCTAGGGCTGTCTCATACAGGACTGATGTATTGGTATTAGCGGGGGTATTTTTACGACATGTCGGCGGGTCTTCTGATAGATCAGTAAAGTCTGATTTTTATGAAATTCAAATCCTTTAACTGTTCCCTGCCACAGCGGGATTTGAACCTGGGTCCGTTAGGACTGCAGGCCACCTCTCTACCGATTGAGCCACCGCCTCCCCCAGACAGATAGATTGATGGACTGATGGGCGGACACCTTGATGGACATATAGAAAGATAGATATAGATACACTGATAGGCAGATAGATAAACAGATAAACGGGTAAATAGACAGACATAACAAAATGCAGCTTTACTTCATCACATCAAACATACCAAGTGGTGCCAGGCACAACAACCGTTATCAAGATGTAGCACTCCTAAAATCCGTGATCTTGCACTGGACCTTTCAAGGTCACTCAGGGTCAAAGGTCATGATGCCAAATGAAAGCCCATATATCTTGATAACAGTAAATATCTCTATCTTCAACCAGTTTCGAGTTGTAGCCCCTTGAATATCCGTGACCCTGAGTTTGACCTTCCAATGCCTCTTGAAGTCAAAGGTCATGGTACCAATTAAAAATATATAAATGATTTCCTGTATGTTGATAATAGTAAATATCTATCTTCAACCAGAGTTGTAGCCCCCTGAAAAACCGTGACCTTGAATTTCATCTTTCAAGCTCACTTAAGGTCAAAGGTCATGGTGTCATGGTACCAATTAAAAGTCCATATGGGACTTCCTACTTGTTGATAATACCAAATATCTGTGTGCAACCAGTTTCGAGTTATAGTCCCCCTGAATATCCGTGACCTTGAGTTTGACTTTTCAAGGTCACTCGAGGTCAAAGGTCTTCGTGCCAAATGAAAGCCCAGATGGGAGTTCCTGTATGCTGATAATGGTAACTATGTCTATCTTCAACCGGTTTCAAGTTATAGCCCCCTGAAAGTCCGTGACCTTGATTTCGGCCTTTTAGCTTCACTCGATTACCTTCAAAATTTAATCACTTCCTTTTGGGACCATTGCTCACATATTCTGAAAGATTCATGTAATTTCATTCCGCCATTTTTCCGTGATGTTGCTAACAAATAAACAATAAAACAAACATAATCGACCAAAAACAATTCCTCGCCGGACTCCGTCAGGGCGAGATAAAAATTTCCACCACTGGCTATCAGACCGAACAGCCTCACGCCCACGCGGTCATCAATGGAGTGGCTGCATGACCGTCTACGAAGTGGGATGGTTGCATGACACACAAGTTATATTGGGCTGGCGAACTGCATCATGGCCTCGTGAGTATGACAGATAGATAGACTGGCAGATATATAGGTTGGTAGCTATAAGTAAACAAATAATACAGGTATATGAATAGATAGAAAAGTGTACGAGTATGACAAACAGACAGGTATGGAGATGTACTGACAACGATAAACAGGGAAATACAGAAATAGATGGACAGATAGATAGATAGATGGATAGATAAATACACACACACACACACACACACACACACACACACACACACACACACACACACACACACACACACACACAAAGGTCACCAGACTGAGAGATACAGATACACTAAATGAATGGCTAACAGACTGATATATAGGCAGATGGAAAGATAAACAGTAAGATTGTTATACAGGTAAGTTTATAAATGGATACAGAGAAATATACAAAGAGTTTACTATAGATAGGTAGACAGACAGACTGATTATGGAATGGGATGGCTGCATGATGTGTACTGGGTATCAGGCACCACGACCGGGCCAGGAGGGTTTGATAGCCGCATGACTGACTGATGATTAACTCGAGATGACTGCATGACGGGAGATCGTGGCTAGATAAGGTTACAGCCTGTCAGAGGAGATTTGAGCAAGGGTTCAGACATTTTGTGGCTACTTAATTGCAGCGGCTTTTTGGTCTTATTATCTGTACTACCGGACGACATTATTCGTCAAATTAGACTTATGCCTGTGGAGTACAAATCATAATGGAGGTTGTTTCCAGCCAGACAGGTCCTTCCTATTATGACTGAGGCAGAGTAGTGGTATTAAGAATAATATAAGCTAGACGACATATTAACGAAAAGATTAATGGAGAAAAATATCTGGCTCCTTCACAAGTGATCCTAAGAGGGATGACTATAACAGTCTGGTGGCTTGTGCATTACTAAACAAATAGACGTTGTTGTACTGAAATGGTTTAAGGCATTGTTTATAACCCCTTCACCACAACAAGTAATTTCCTAGACGAACAAAGTCGAGTAGAGATTAAACACACACACACACACACACACACACACACACACACACACACACACACACACACACACGAATGAACGAGAGAGAGAGAGAGAGAGAGAGAGAGAGAGAGAGAGAGAGAGAGAGAGAGAGAGAGAGAACCAAACGGTTTTATTAGGCTTTATTTTTCAGTCAGTAAATACGAGGATGTATACCTAAATCTGATGGTAGTAAAGAATAAAATTTAGTCTTAATCGAAGTGAAGTGGTTAATGGCGATACATTCTTAATTAATAACATCCTCTGGGGACAGCAAGTGATAAAGTAAATAATGGAAATAAAAAGAGATGTTTGAGTCCTGAGTTTAAATTCGCAAGCTTGTTAGAAAGGTTGAAAAAAAAAAAAAAAAAAAGGCGACAGGTATTTCAGGTTCGGTGGAAAGGGAGGAAATTGTCATGACTGTGAAACTGACGAGGACTTGCTTTTCCTCGCTCTTTCCTCTCTGCCCCTCTCCCCCCCTTTTTTTCGCTTCACCTGTCGACCTGCCTCATTACCTGCCTTAGAAATTATTGTGTTTGGGCAATTACTGAAACATGTTAAAGTGAACAAACTATTGGCGACCCTGATACCTAGTAACTTTAAAGTGGGCAGCCTCAAACTTCTTATGCATCAGGTGGAAGGGATAATAGGGATTATTGGATTTACATTTTCTTTCTCCTCTTCTTCGCGTCCCGAAAAAAAAAAAAAAAAAAATCTACGAGCCTTGTTTGGAAATCTTACTTAGTTTGAAAATGGATAGAAATGCTGCTGAGTATTAGGTACAAGTGACCGTAACTGCACCACTCCATATATATTGGTGTCCACTGCAGGACCGGATTTTCGCTTCAGAAGGAGAATGGTAACTAAATTAACTCTTCCCTATGCTAGCAAAGTGCAAATGTGGAAGGGGTGTCTGTTGTAAGACGTGATGTATGTGAAGTACAAATGTGGAAGGAGTGTCTGTTGTGAGAGTGATACATGTAAAAATGTGGAAGGGATGTCTGTTGTGACGGCGATATATGTGAAGTACAAATATGGAAGGGATGTCTGTTGTGACGGCGATATATGAGAAGTACAAATATGGAAGGGATGTCTGTTGTGACGGCGATATATGAGAAGTACAAATGTGGAAGGGATGTCTGTTGTGAGAGTGATATATGTGACATACAAATATGGAAGGGATGTCTGTTGTGAGAGTGATATACAGTATCTGAAATACAAAATTGGAAGGATGTCTGTTGTGAGGGTGATATATGTGAAGCACAAATGAGAAAGGGGTGTCTGCTGTGGGAGTGACACATGTGAATGCGGAAGTCATGCTGTAGCTGTGTATGTGTGTCTGTATATCTCATCAGCATGAACCGGCAGGATGTAAGAGGACATTTTACCAGCACCCACTCACCCACTTTCAGTGTCCTTTGCGGTAGGATTTTGAACTGTAGATCCTAAGGCTGTCATATCTCAAATAAACCGTTTAGTACTACTACTACTACTACTACTACTGCTACTACTACTACTACTACTACTACTACTACTACTACTGCTACTATTATTATTATTATTATTATTATTATTAATTGTTATCATTATTACTATTTCTAGTGTGGTAGGTGGGGGCGATCACCATCCACTCACTCGATGTAGTGCTGCTCTCGGGTGTCTGCCCTTTCCCCTCCTCCATCCCTCTTTCCTTCCATCCCCTTCTGTCTTTCTTTCCTTCATTCTTTCCTTGTCCTTCTGCCTACGGGTGACTTTACACTCCCTCTTCTGTCTTTTCTTCATTCTTTCCTCTTCCCTCTGCCTGTGGGTGACTACACTTAGTGACAAGCCAAATGGTTTCCTGAACACCAGGAAACCATTTACCACGCTGGGTGGTAACCATATAACCAAATTTTGGCACCAGGTGGTTTAGTGGATAATTATTGCGCTCCAATCGGATTGAGCCAGTGAAGATTTATATCCAAGGAGTGGTTGGGGTTTATTGCTCATGTAATGCCACTCAGGGATGAGTGAGGCTGGTCACTCTCATCGTACATCTCGGGACCAACTGCCTAGACCCGGGCTCCTACGCTCCTCATGGGGCAATGTAGGATTGGATGATGGATGAATGGATGGATTACTATTTCTATTACACACACACGCACGCACGCATGCACACGCCTACGCATATTTACATACACATTTCCCCCTTCCCACGACGATAAATGTGTACATTCTGAGAGGGCGAAGAGGAAGCAAAAACGATAATAGAGGTTCCATGTTTTCACTTACACACACCTCTCCTCCGCACATGGTGAACGCATACCGACACACCTTCCACTCTTTCAATACACACACACACACACACACACACACACACACACACACACACACACACACACACACACACCTCTTCCTGCATATAAAAGTGTTAACATTATGAAAGAGCGAACTGGACGCTAATAAGATAACAGAGCTTCCATGTTTTCCAGGTAGCTCGTGACGAGGCTATGTATGAATAATGTGAGGTGGACTGAAAGAAAAAGAAGCGAGAGAGAGAGAGAGAGAGAGAGAGAGAGAGAGAGAGAGAGAGTGTGTGTGTGTGTGTGTGTGTGTGTGTGTGTGTGTGTGTGTGTGTGTGTGTGTGTGTGTGTGTGAACAAAATGCTGTTAAAAGTTTTCATCCGATGTCAGCCAAACTAGATTTAACAGTTGAGGCTAGACTATGAGGAAACTTACATTGTATTTCTTTTTTTTTCTTTTTTTTCTTTTTTAACAATAGGGCCAGGTCAAAGTCATAGGACTATGTCAAATGTTGACCTAGCAAAATTTTCCTAAAGAATTTTTAATCGACACAGACGAAACTTAGTAAATTGACTCAGGTTGGTGCAGGGATGAAGTGTCAATTCTGAAAACAATAAGCTAAAGGTCAGGGTCACAGAACAAGTTAAAGTTCGTATTATATGAGTGATGATTAACGAAATAACTCAGTTTTGATCCATTTATTGCCAAACTTGGTGGAATAGTTGAGGTCCGAGTAAGGAGTAAATATATAATTTTGCAAAACGGTAGTTTAAAGATCAAGGTCAAAGGGTAAGGTTTGCTTAAACAGTTTTTATTCTATCTGGGCCAAACATTGTGACAGGGTTACCAAAGTCAGCTCTGGAAACGTGCGTCTGCGTGTTAACAAAATAACTGAAACACATTTGTTATGATCTGGACCAATTTCGGTGGAAGTGTTGAAAGTCAACCAAGGGGTTGATGTATTTTTTTAGACCAATAGGTCAAATGCCAAGGTGACTTGGCAAAGTCAACTTGAACCGGTTTTTCTTATTTATAATAAAACTTTTAAATCGTTCAGCGCAAGGCTGAACTTGGCATTTGAAACCAGTCAGTTTAATGTCAGTTTAATGGCAGTGTCACAGAGAAAGTCAAAGATCATGGTAATATGTTTGTTTAGCACACTGTTTTGATATGATTTCGACCAAACTCTGTGGAAGCGTTCATCGTAAAGCAATGATGAAGGATTCGATTCTGAGAATAACTGACGAATGTCAAGGCTACAGGGAAAAGTCAACTGTTCAGCCTATAGACAAGATGGTGAACGCGAGGGTACTGCACAGCGCTAGTGCTCCTTCTCATTTCTTCTGTGCTTTGTATTATTCAATTGCAAGGTTGTCACACCGTTTTCCTGATTATCCATTTTTGTCTGTTGTACAAACGTTCCTACTTTTTTTATCATGGTGACTATTTTCTGCTTTCCTCTGTTATATCAAAAAATCGAAAAATAGTAGTTATCCATCCTATTATGAACTATCATAATCCTATTTAACTTTCTTTGAAAACTGTAAAGCCTACGTTGTGGGGCTCTAAGGTAAGTTTTTATCATTGGCCTTAGCCAGGTTTTATGATAAATAAGTCCCTGTAGCCTTGAATTATAATAGGGAAGAATAAGTTTCGTCGTACTTCTTATTGTAACGTTGACTCTAAACTGGTTTTAAAAGACTACGGAGAGAGAGAGAGAGAGAGAGAGAGAGAGAGAGAGAGAGAGAGAGAGAGAGAGAGAGAGAGAGAGAGAGAGATGGGACTGTGTAATCGGAGGGAACGAATGTAGATAAGAGAGACTGGGGACAGTCAGGCGAGAGCTGACGGAAACAAGGAAAGAAATGAAAGTAAGGCAGATGGTTTAGTAAAAACGATCAGTAGATACGTGTGAAAGAAGGAAGGGAAGAAAGAACGCGAGGGTTTAATTAAGATGTTGTAGTAGACGACAGTGAAGAAAAGAAGGATAATCGGGTATAAGAACGAAATATAAAAAAGGATAATGGCCTGAAGAAAGAGTATAAAAATATTCATGCCCTATTAAAATGCAAAAATAGATGAGAGGGAAGGAAGGACAATAAGAGGGAGAGGAGATGACAACTTGAAGATGATCATGTGAAATACAGGCAGGAAAGGAAGAAGGCTCGGTGAAAACTAGGAAAGTCGATGACATAGCAGAAGGAAGAGGGGATGTGAAAAAAAATTAATTGCATGTTGGGTGGAAAATACAACAGGTTCTGAGAAGGGCAGTGGCTAGGGTGGTCATCCCGGATATAAGCTGCATTGTCTGACCCCGCTAACATGAAGACCACGCTTATCGCAGGGGTATGGGGGGAAGATGGAGAGAGGGAGGAGAAGGAGATGAAGAGAGGGTTGAATGGGGAGGGGAAATGGCGGGGAGAGAGAGTGAGAGAAGAGAGAGGGGGAGGGGAGAAGGAGGAGGCTGACGACATCAGTCTCACCCCGTCACAAGATAGGGTAGTTGCTAGGATCCATTATAATTTGGCCCTGAGTACTTACACACTGAAGGGTGACATTATCATACACACGACAAGCATTAAAAATTCTCTCCTCCTCAGTGAGAGTTACTGAAAGCTGCATATGGCCTCTCCCTTTTGTAAGGCTGTTAAACTGATTATATCGTGTAGCAGTAGCAAAAACACAAGGTTAGGTCATCTGCGCTGAAGATCGTGATGTGGGATTCGGCGCTGCTCACAATTTTTTCGCTTGAAGAATCTGACCCCCCTTTTAATTCACCATTGTATTCCATCATCTTGGCCTTTACTACCTACATTCAAAATTTCAGATTAAGGTCCGATAATAAAAAGAATAGTTGTTGTCCTGAATAGGTTAGCTATTCTTCGTTCACATAGTCTACAACCTACTTCATTGTATTAAAAGATATACTGTATATACCTTCTTTCCATTCACGTGCAACTCATCAAGACCTGTACAAACGTAAGTAGTGTTACTGGCATTATTTCATGATTAGTTGCCTCACTTTATTTACTACTGTCATCTTCCTCATGAAACTTTCCTCGTACATATCGGTCGTATCTTCAGTACAGTAT
This sequence comes from Coenobita brevimanus, assembly GCF_032717465.1. Lineage (NCBI taxonomy): Eukaryota > Metazoa > Arthropoda > Malacostraca > Decapoda > Coenobitidae > Coenobita > Coenobita brevimanus. The sequence goes on from NC_136977.1 coordinate 29,241,383, forward strand.
AACTAAATGGGGAGAGCCTTGAACTTTGCTGTCGTAACCTTAAACCTTTTATACGGTATCACTAAATGAGGGTAGCCTTGAACTATGCTGTCGTAGCCTTAATCTGCTGTAAATAGAAATCAGGTGTTTCTGTTAATGTTAAGGACGGATCATCGTGCAAGGATAGTATGGTCTGTGTGTCTGTGGAAATCTCTCTCTCTCTCTCTCTCTCTCTCTCTCTCTCTCTCTCACACACACACACACACACACAAACATGTATATCTCGTAAGTCTCATGCATTTTCCCCACCTCTTTCTCGTTCATTTCCTCAGTCGTGTTCCGCCCTTCTAAGTTTCCTGCCCCGTGCCTCCGCCTCATTCGTGATCCAGTGCACTCTTAACCCCGACTCAATATGCATTTTCGATTCCTGCTTTGCCCTCCCTACCAGTTCCCCTCATATTCTTTAGCATCTTGGTCCTTTTCTCTCTCTTTCGCTTCTCTGCACTTCCTCTCCTCCTCCTCCTCCTCCTCCGTTTTATTCTGTCGCTGCTCTTGCTGTTTTGGTGTAGTTGTTGTTGTTGTTGTTGTTATTATTATTATTATTATTATTATTATTATTATCATTATTATTATTATTATCATTATTATTATTATTATTATTATTATTATTATACTATTACTATTATTATTATTATTATTATTATCATTATTATTATTATTATTATACTATTATTATTATTATCATTATTATTTTCATTATTATTATTATTATTATTATTATTATTATTATTATTATTATTATTATTCCAATTGTTATTATTATTTTTATTATTATTATTACTACTACTACTGTATTATTACTGATGTTGACATAATAATAATAATAATATTATTATTATTATTATCATTATTATTATTATTATTATTATTATTATTATTATTATACTATTATTATTATTATTATCATTATTATTATTATTATTATTCCAATTGTTATTATTATTGTTATTATTATTAATATTACTACTACTGTATTATTACTGATGTTGACATAATAATAATAAAAATAATAATAATAATAATAATAATAATAATAATAATTATTATTATTATCGGTAGGTGGAGGCGCCCACCATTCACTCACTTGATGTAGTGCTGTTTTGGGTGTCTGCCCTTTCCTCTCTTCCTTTCTTCCTCTTCTGTCTTTCTTTCATTCTTTCCTCTTCCTTCTGCTTACTGATGACTTTACACTCCCTCTTCTGTCTTTCTTTCCTTCATTCTTTCCTCTCCATTCTGCCTATGTGTGACTCTACACTGAGTGACAAGCCAAATGGTTTCCCGTACACCAAGAAACCATTTACTACGATGGGTGGTAACCATACAACCAAATTATGCACCTGGCGGTTTAGTGGGTAATTAAGGCGCTCCAGTCGGACTGAGCCTGTGTAGGTTTATATCCAAGGGATGGTTGGGGTTTATTGCTCACGTAATGCCACTCAGGGATGAGTGAGGCTGGTCACTCTCATCTTAAATATCAGGACCAACCTGCCTAGCCCTGGGCTCCTACGCCTCTCGTGGGGCAACATATGATTGGATGATGGATGGATGGATTGGATTATTATTATTAGAATTAGTAGTAGTAGTAGCATTAGTAGTAGAAATTGTTGTTATTGCTACTATCTTTATCATTCTCGTTCGTTCTATTTCTCGCCCATATTATTTTTTTGTTTTTGTTTTTACGATTCTTGTCAGGTCTTCCTCAAAGTATGTGTAATCATTTGTCTTCACATTCTTGCTCATTCACTGATGCACAGTATTTACTTTATATTTTTCCTTTCTTCACCTCTTTCACCTTCATTCGTTAATTTTCCTCGTTTCTTGTTAATTCTCATCGTATTCGTGTTTCTTCTTTCTTCCCCCAATCTTAATCTTTTTTCCTGCTCCGTTCTATTCCTTTTATTTCATTATTAACTCCACCTCTTTACTAGTTAAATTATTCATTTCTTAATTTTCTTTCATTTTTTCCCATATTTTTGCTTTGCTGCCACTTTCTTCCCCTTCCCCCTTCCATTCTATCTTTCACCTCCTCCTTCTCCGGTTACTTTTTTCTTCGTCACCTTTCCTTCCTTCACAATTTTATCATTACCATCACATTCCATTTTTTCCCGTTTCTCCCTCTTATTCTACCCTCATTTCCTCCTTCCACTCGCCTTACTTTTACATTATCTACCCATCCTGTCTCCCTCTGTGTTTCACCTCCCTCCCACCCCCCTCTCTCTTATTCCTTTGCCCTTTCCAGTATTCCTTCGTGAAAGTGGAACGAGGTGCCGTCTCTCCCAGTTTTTTCTATCACCGCCAAATTGAAACGAATGAGAGAGAGAGAGAGAGAGAGGAGGGGGGGGAAGGAACAGACAGACAGAAACAAAAACCAGGAAGAAAGGGAACTGAGAGTTACTCAAGCGTAAGAACACAAGAAAAAGAAACAAGTGTGGAGTTGTAGGTGTCGTGGGAAAACGCACAGTTAGGGAAAATGTACACCTGTTGTTAGTTGGAAATTACAATGTGCACAGGTGACGGGGTTGTAGGTGGGTGAGTGGCGGCGTGGGAAATGAAAAAGTTAGTGGCGGAGAATAGAGGAGGACTGTATGAGAGACTGAGTGGTGAAAAGTGGACAGGAAAACAGATGAACTGATACACAAACTCACACACGAGAGAAAGAGAGAGAGAGAGAGAGGGGGGGGGGGCTAGCCCAGAGAAATCCTGAAGCGTCACCTGGCACTTGGGCACTAAAGGTCGTATGGTTAAACCTCATCGCAAAGTGCAACGCAACCCCCTAATATTTTTTGCCACATTTATGGAATACCTATTTTTATTATTTATGGTTATCATTCATCCCACTGTACAATAATGCAATCAGCAACCATACAGGAAGGTCAGACATGTTATATCTTCGACACGTACAACAGAACTTATCACAAAAAACTGAGAGATCCAAGGTCTCAGCATAAGGTCATAACACCTACCATTTAAAATATCATACGCTAGGGTGATCACTTTAATAAACATGGCATTATGGTGTTCATGGAGCTATATCTGACGTGTCGCTCTGATTCATATGAAAAAGCAGTGAAAACGGTGATGTGGAATATAAATGCACAAACTACAGTACAATACTCGCTTCGGGAGTTGAGATCAAACTCGCGGCCATTAAGTGTGTGTGTGTGTGTGTGTGTGTGTGTGTGTGTGTGTGTGTGTGTGTGTGTGTGTGTGTGTGTGTGTGAGAGAGAGAGAGAGAGAGAGAGAGCATAATGGAAAGAGTCCAACTAAGAGTGAAAGTACGGTCATAGTATGCTTAAACCTGAAATCGGTAAGTGGGATGCAGACTCCAAAATTTTTACGATTATTTTTTTAAGTACTTAACACTGATGAATCGTATTTGACGTTCTATATAGTTGCTGACTGCATTCTGTGTGGTATGGGATGTGGGCTGACCATACCGAAATATCACAGGCGTTCCTTACTGACCCTCAGAAATTATGGTTTTGCAATCCACTTCGCGATTTAAGATTTAAGCGTACGACTTTAATGATGAAAACAGGAGTGTTCCTGGATCTTACAAACATTTTGGTCACCTACATCTTGCAGTATTAAATTCCACAACTTAAGACTCAATGCAAGATCAAAACTGCCTCGTGACGCGTCTCAGAGAAGATAAACTCATTTACTGGTAGCGATGCATTAGTAGGACGGAGACAAGGAGATAAGGCGCTGGCCTGGCAAACCGAAAGTAGAGATGCCAGACTGGTGTGAGAACAAGTGTTGTGGTGTGAGGAAGTTTGTGAAGGTGTGTCACAGTGAGTATGCGTTGATGTGGTGTACTGAGATGAGGATGAGATAGCAGTGTGTTAGATGTGTGTGATCAAATAGTATTAAAATTTATTCTTGTATTTGGTGTTAAAATATTATAAGAATGGGTGTGACGGCAGTGCAAGTGTGTGGTATGTGAGGAGCCTACTGAGATGTGGATAGACTGAGAATATGTGATATAGAGTGTGTTAGCTGATGTTAAGAGCGTTCTTATGATCTGCTAGAGTCTTATGAAGACGGGTAGAGATTACATGGTGTGTGGTGTGCACAGGTGTCGTGTGAAGTGTTGTGATATGAATGGGATAAGGATGTAAATGAAAAAAAAATGGCATTGGAGTTCAAACGTTCTTGTAGTGTGCTAGTTTATCAGAAGGGCAGGTGTTAGAGATGGCTTATGTGATAGGGATGTGTGAGTGGGTGAAAGTTGTGGCAGACGAGGTGTTCAGATGTACTGTACAAGAGTTAGGAATGTGCAGTGTATGATGTGTGAACTGCTGATATGGAGGTAAGAAAAATTTGATATTAAAGTATGTTATAAAGGCAGAGGTTTAGTGATGAGAGTGTTCAAAGTGTTTTGAGTAACTGAGATATGAACGGGTTAAGAATGTGTTTTTTGAGCTATGAAAATGAATGAAAAGTTCTTTTTATCGCTGCACAATATGAAAACAGATGCAAGGAGATTGGTGGCGTGAGTGTGTGCAAAGTACTGTGTATGAGAGGTGATGAGATGTATAATACACAAGCAGAGTGTTTTATATGGTGTGTGAGGCTGACAGGTAAAATACTATGGGACACGTAAGCAGATAGTATGAGAAAATTGCTGAAATATTATATAAACAGACAGCAAACTACTCTGTTGAGAAAAGAGAGATGTGATAGCAGCAGGTGCTTTGCATAGACACAATGAGCACATGATAAAAAAAAATCTGTGTTTTGATATGTGTAAGAAAATGCAGTGATTCCTAGAAATAAGGGTTTGTTATGAATGCAGGTACATGTGTGTAGTTATGATATGGAAGACCTTCCTATGTGGTCAGGTAAGGATGTGAGGTGAGAAATTTTAGGATAGAAATGTCTGCTATTAAGTGTGTAGGCAGTTGGTATGCGTGGTTATGCTACGGAGGCAGATGTGGATGAGTCGGTGTGGTATGAGAGGCCTTGTTCTGTGGTAAGGATAAGAATGTTCGCTGAGAAAATCCTGTATTAGGTAGGTAACCAGACTTGTATGAGGATGCCAGGATCAGAATTTATTGGATGTGATAAGGACGGTGCACATGAGTTTGTTGACAAAGTCAATTCATAAAGTTCTAACACGATCTGGCTCAGAGTTAGTGATGATTCGAATATGAGAACGAGGTTATGATCACAGGAGAATGTAAAGGGTCGGCCCTTCGACGGACTGCGAGGAGTGGGTGGTGCACTCTCTTGATACTTCATGTTACCCAAGCTTTTGACTGCTATGAATATTCCAGTCACCTACCATCCCTTCCGTCATCTTATTTCGTCTTAAGTGTCAATCCCCCCATTCCTCCTGTTTCTCACCCCATCCATACATAGCGCACACCGTATTTATAATCATAATTTCTATCTCTAATCCTTTTCGCGTCACTTCCCGTCCGTACCGTCATCTTAACTCATCTTCTCTGCCGTGCTTTGGATCTTTCCCAGGGACATCCAACCTGGCATTAAACTCGAGGCTTTGCTGCAAAATGACTGGTGTACGTAGCGGTGATTGTATGTCAGAGTTTTACGCCACTTCGCCCTTTTTTCTTTAACCTCTCCTCCTCCATTACGCCCTCCTCCCCCACTCTTCCCCATGGCTCATCTCACTTCTTGCCACCTTCTTCCCTTCCCCTTCCCCCGAGTTCCTCCCCTCCCTTCCATTCTTCTTCTCGTCAACTTCTCTCCTCAAAATCATCTCTCCTTCACCTTCTTATCTCTCCTCCTTCTTCTCATCATCTCTTTCTCAGCTCCTTGCCTCCTTCTTCTCTTGTTCTCTTCTCTCTTCTTCCTCCCCCATGCTGCTCTCCTGCTTCATCCCTTCTTCTCTCTCCTCAAAATCCTTTTCCTCTTTTGATTCACGTATAACCCCTCACCCTTTTTCCCCTCTCCTACCTTCTTTCCTTACCCTACTCCCTGTTCTCCTTTCCCTGTCTCCCCATTCTCCCAACTCAGGCCCCTCGTCCCTGTCTCAACCAGGTGCTGGAGTGGCGATATAGGAATGGTGGTGATGGATGTGCCTGCTGTGGACAGGTCACCTTCACCTCTCGTGTGCTAAGTGATACTTCCGACAACTAATACTCTGCGGGTAGATTTAGGAAGACAAACTCCCTGGCTACTATGACATCATATACTACTTGCCATAGTATAAACATGTAACAGGCGTCCACACTGATATTGTAGAACGTGTTCTAGCGAGCAAGTCAGGCAGTGCTGAATATTGTCTCATGGCTCATCATCATCCTCTGCTTTCCTGACATGAAAATTTTAAAAAGAACTTATCAGATTACACCAAAAATATTCCCTCACACTTCCTAAAACCAATACTCCACTTGTATTAATTTTAGGTCTAGGGCCAAACAGAAGGTATTCTTAGTTTTGAAGAGGCATAATCAGGTTGCTCTCAGCAATCGTCGGAAAATAATGTTGCGCTAATCACGCAACCCTAGAACGTTACTTCTTGCGCAGCCGGCTGTTACGCTAAGCTGCCTTATGAATATTCATGTCCTCGATTTACGGAAAAACTATTAGGAATCACGGGATGTCTATGAAATGAAAATGCTTGATGATATTTATGAGATTTACAAAATGGTGTCTATCCTTCTTGTAACTTCAAAATTGGCTGAGATATCCAAAAAAGTTCGCTACTGTACTAAAGAGTTTTCCTCCAGCCCCCTGCCCGCACTTCTTCCTGATGCGATAAATCTTTCGTTCGGATACATATGTTGGGGGTCCAAAATGTGACTAAATTTGGTGTTCCGGCGGGTGAAGCGAGCGAGAACAAAAATGTTATTTGTAAACTGATTATTTAACTCAGTTCTCACGTGACTACACACCCATTTATATATATATATATATATATATATATATATATATATATATATATATATACACACGAGTGTGTGTGTGTGTGTGTGTGTGTGTGTGCGTCCATTATTTTTTCTGCATGTGCAGTATACGTACATATATATAAATATATATATATATATATATATATATCCATCATCCAATCCTACGTTGCCCCATGAGGAACGTAGGAGATTGGGTGTGCTAAGCCGACTCCGCCCTTTCTTTACCCCTGCACAGTTGTTGACTCTATACAGGGGTTTTATCCGCCCCTGTGTGGAGTACAACTCTCATGTGTGGGGAGGCTCCCCACATACAGCTCTTCTCAATAGGGTGGAGTCAAAGGCTTTTCGTCTCATTAACTCTCCTCCTCTTACTGACTCCCTTCAACCTCTGTCTCTTCGCCGCACTGTTGCATCTTTATCTCTTTTCTATCGCTACTTTAATGGCCACTGCTCCTCTGAACTGTCTGCTTGCATTCCTCCACCTCTACGACGGGCGCGTAGCACCCGTCTGGCAGCAAACTCTCATCCCTTTTCTGTCCAACTCTCTAATGCAAGAGTTAACCGTTACTCCCAGTCTTTCATTTATGCAACAGGTCAGCTCTGGAACTGTCTCCCTCTGTCTGTATTTCCTGCTGCCTATGATCTCCAGTCTTTCAAGCGTAGTGTGTCCAGGCATCTCAAAATGATCGGATCTTGAATTTGGCTCTATTGTATATTGTTTTTCTCTTGGAGGGAACTGTTACTGCGGGCTCATGGCCTTTGGTTCCTTCTTCCTCGCATTAAAAAAAAAAAAAAAAAAAAAAAGTTGGTCCTGACATTTAAGATGAGAGTGACCAACCCCACTCATACCTGAGTGGCATGACGTGAGCAATAAACCCCAACCACCCCTTGGATATAAACCTTCACCGGCTCAAATCCGATTGGAGCACAATAATTACCCACTAAACCACCAGGCGCCAAAATTTACTTATATGGTTACCACCCAGTGTAGTAAATAGTTTCCTGGTGTATGTCACGGGATTTTTAAAATATGAAATATTAAAGGATAATATTCGGTAATACTGATAGCAGGGACAATGAATTGTCTTGCTAAAAAATCAAGCAATGATTACTTTATGCTGGCTTGCTTCGCCGATTCTCTCAGGACGAGAATTTATAAACTTTCTCAATAGTACACAACAGAGACTAATTCCTCACAAATGCTGTTTATTAGTACTGTTGGCCTCTGGAGAAAGTGACTTCACCCCTGACAATCAATAACTAATGCTACTAATAACAGATTCTTGCTGATGCATTAACTCCTAGATGGCACAATGGATTTTAAGCTTAATACAAGACTGGCCTAAGTACCAGTTATGAATAGCAAAGCGTTTATGCAAGATAGGAGCTGCAAGTGAAATAAGCTCAATGGAGAAATGAAACACGAGTTTACATTACTTAAGCTCAAAGAAAAAGAACCGTTAAATTTATTGATTACAAAGGAATAAATTAACGTTACATGAGTCTCAAGATGAATTCAAAATAAAGAGATCGCACTGACTCGCTCACTCAAAAGCTAACTCTTAAACCTAGCAAAATACAAAAAGAAATACTGGTCAGAAAAGTGGACAAAGCAGATGACTGGGCGTCGTTACTGGAAGGACACTGCACTCGCTGAGCCTCTCGCCATTCACAGCTATGTGGGAATACGGCGGCGGTGGGAACTGCGTCGTAGGAAGGACACTGCCACACACTACCTACTTCCGCGGCGCTCAAACCTTGACTGACTAAATCGTGGGAAAGAGGCAAGTGCTGTGGCCGCATTACTAAGGGCTAGAATGAGCGAAACATGCCCAAAATAAATCGCTCAGCGGAAGTGCTAACGTCTCGCACAAAGACGATCATTTATGACACACTGAAAAATTGCCTGAAAAAACACTCCCGACCGGCTGAATACGCAGCTGTTAAACTGAACGATAAACACTGGGATTCCACTAGAGTTCGCGGTTTCCCACCATATAATGTCACGAGCCGACTCGTGACAGCGTACAGGAAACCATTTGGCTTGTCACTCAGTGTAGAGTCACCCATAGGCAGAAGAAAGAGCAAAGAATGAAGGAATGAAAGACAGAAGAGGGAGTGTAAAGTCACCCGTAGGCAGAAGGACGAGAAAAGAATGAAGGAAAGAAAGATAGAGGGAAGATGGAAGGAAAGAAGGATGGAGGAGAGAACAGGGCAGACACCCGAGAGCAGCACTACACTGCGTGAGTGGTATATATATACATATATATATATATATATATATATATATATATATATATATATATATATATAATATACAAAAGGTACAGGAGTCAACCCACCTCTGAATATCATCTATTGTATGTCTGTGCCCGGAACTCTATGTCTGTTTTCCGCAGTTAAGAACAATTTCATTCGTACTAGATGCTCTGAACTGACTAAATTTCTTCCCGGTCCTTCTGGCACTTTGAAAGAAACTTCCCTATTAACTTCGTCAGCCTACTTTCCACCCTGATGGTTCTCTAGTTGTTTCTTCTGCTGAAAAACAAAACTCTTTGCTCGCACTTTCTCCTACAATTCAAATTTTGACGGTTTCAGTGCTGTTCCTCCATCGCTTACCCTCCCTCTGACTTCTCCAGCATCAACATTAGGATATCTTCATCTGATGTACTTTCTACCCTCACTAGCCTCATACTAACAAGGCATATGGGCTTGATGGGCTCCCTCCTGTTGTCCTCGAGAACTGTGATTCTGCACTTACACCCTGACTAGGTAAACTCATTCGCCTTTGTCTGTCGACCTGTACCTTTCCTTCTTGCTGGAAGTTTGCTCTCATTCAGCTTGTCTCATAGAGGGGCAACCACTCCCAGACCTCTAACCACCTCCCAACTGCTACAACATCCTGTATTTATAAAGCTGTTGATTATACTCTTAACAAAAACTTTTAAAAGCACTTCCCTGTCAGAATCTTCTTTCGGATAGGCAGTATGGGTTCCTCCAGGGATGCTCCACTGGGTATCTTCTCATTTCTCACCTTCCTTTCAGATTAATGGTCATCCACCTTCCAGGACGTTGATGAGAGCTTTGCCATTGCATTTGGCATCTCCAAGGCTTTCAGTCGAGCCTGGCATAAATCTCTAATTATCAAATTGCCCTCTTACGGTTTCTATCCTTCTATTTGTACCATCTCTAGCACCCTTTCTGATCATTCTGTAGCTGCTGTTGTAGGCGGCGACCGTTCCTCTCCTAGGGCTATTGATAGCGGCGTTCCTCAGGGCCGTGTCCTATCACCAAGCCTCTTCCTTCTATTCACCGATGACCTTGTAAGCTGTACATCTAACCCTAATCACTAATACGCTGATAATTGCACCCTTCACCCTTTAATTTGCTTCTTGCGCCGTCCTTCTCAGCAGCTGCTTCAACAAACAAGTGATGAGGCTATGGCACACCTAATGTCTGACTTGGCTCATATCTCTGGTTGGGGTATAAGTAATCCCCTTTTCAATATATTAAAAACATAGTTTTTATATCTTTTGACTCACCAATTTTTCCACAGGAATATCGTGTAATTTTTAACAATATCTAACTCAATCCTGTATCATCTTTGCACATACTTGGAGTTTCATTCTCTAGGGACTTATCTTGGAAAGATTATATTACCTCTCTTGTAAATCAGCTTCCATGAGATTGAGTGTGCTATGCCGACTCTGTGCCTTTTTTCCGCGCGCAGTTGTTGACTTTTTATTCGAACTTTATTCGTCACTGTGTAAAGTACATCTCTCATGTGTGGGGTGGCTCCCCATAAACTGCTCTTCTCAACAAGATGGTGTCAGAGGTATTTCATCTCATTGACTGTCCTCCCCATACTGGCTCACTTCAACCTCTGTCTTTTCGCCACACTGTCACATCATTATCTCTTTTTTATTGTTACATCAAAGGCCACTGCTCTTCTGAACTGTCTCCTTGCATCCCTCCACCAAGACGGCGGGCACGTAGCACCCGTTTATCAGCACTCTCATAATGTTCTGCCCAACTCTCTATTGTACGAGTTGGCCGTTACTTCCAATTCTTCATATAAACAACAGGTCAGCTCGAGAACTGTCTTCCTCTGTCCATATTTCCTACAGCCTATGGCCTCCAGTCTTTTACATGCAATGAATCAAAGCATCTTGAAATGAACGGATCGTCAATTTGACTTTTTTTTTCCTTGAAGGTAATAATCTTGCCCGCTTCTGGTCTTTGGTTCCTTCTCCCTTGCATAAATTGGGAGGGGAGGCTTCTTTGATCACCGTCATCACAGTCTCCATATCTTTCCTCATAGTACAATAGTTACAGTCTTTACTAACATTTTCTGTCTTCCATAGTTTGTTCCAGGTATTTAAAATGGTATAGGTAGGAAACTTACTGTGGCTGGCATCATACTGGAGCCGTAAAAATGATCAAAATGACCTGTAAACTGGACACTTTTTTAATCATGTCAATATCGTCACCATCTCTCTTCATAAGACTATATCCAATTTGATTGACCTGTGCAGCTGAGATGTATGAGGCGAGTACGGTGTGTTTGATCAGCGGCTGCTGATTGGCTGCCGATGATGTAAATCTACAGCTCATTTTAACACATATACTGAATATTTATCTTTGTAAATTGCTTACAGTATAAGCAGCCAGTTTAAATATGGAATAATTTCCAAAGCTAAAGAGGTCAAAATTAGCTTTATAAGTTTGCTGTTATGAAAGAAAATTAAAGTTGATTGTAAAGTTTTGTAAAGCGATGAGTGAAGTTTGAAGTAAATTATCCACCCACTGTGTATACCTACATCCGCAGTTGAGTTGCATCCGCCCACGGTGTAGCCTACGCCTATGTCCTCATGCTGCACTATAACATTCACCCACGTTGTACACCTACGCCCACATGTTGCACTATAATATCCACCCACGGTGTACACCTACGTCCGCATGTTGCACTACAGTATATGCCTGCATTTACTTCAATGCCATCATCGGCAGCCAATCAACAGCCGCAAATCAAACACATCATAGGCTACTTGTCCCATAGACCTCAGGTGCACAGGTCAATCAAATAGACTATAACTGTTCACCTTAAATGCAGTTCCTAAACTTCCATGCTACACCAGACGTTAAAAAACGAATAACCATGATACTACAACAGGCATCAATTACAGCACACAAAAAAGGTAAAAGAAAACGACAATGACGCAATGATTGGAGCTGTTTTCTTGTACAACCACGTTCGTAACGAAAGTAATTTTACCACTAGATGTATCGCAGGTGATTAACATTTGATTTTCGAACAAAAAATATTAAAGAGAACAGAATATACCTACTTTGTGTTATTACAGAAAGCCGCATGAACGCTCACAACAGCGTGTTTCCTGCCGATCCCGCTGACTAGACAGGACATCAGCACACCAAACAAACTCAGATGCACACTATTTAAAAACTATAAATAGCAATGGAAGCCTAACTGAATGCGTTAAAACCTAATTTGGGGGATTTGCCCCCCAGCCCCTCAGTAATCATAATCTACCTCACAGTGTGCAAACTAAAATGAGCTTTAGGTATAACCTGCATCAAAACAGCATTGTACGTTAAGAGCTTTCGTTAACCATGACGCGAGTAGTAATCATTACAAGACCAAGTGATGGCGAAGGAAGGCGCTAGAGTAAGGCAAATTTCTATATACATCACACTGGAGACATCCAGTGATACAGATTAGGAAAAGAACGCTCGGCGTATAAACTAAAACACTTCATATTCCGTAAACTTTACGAAATACACAGTAGGAGTTTGCAGGACACTAATGAAACCCCCTGTTTACAAAAAATAATAATAATAATAATAATTAATGAAATCCATTTTTAACAAAGCCTGCTATATGCGCTAATCTACTATAATAACGAAGGATCCTGTCAACCTTCCAATAGGAATTTTGGAAATACTTTATCATTGTCGTCATATTTTAATATATAAATAATACCTTTCAATACCCTTGGGGGGAGGCGGTAGCTCAGTCGGTCGAGAGGTGGCCTGCAGGTTCAAATCCTCGCTGGGGCAGGGAACAATTAAAGGATTTGAATTTAATAAAAACAGACTTTACTGATTTACCAAAAGACCCGCCGACATGTCGTAAAAATACCCCCGCTGATACCAATACACCAGTCCTGTACAGGACAGCCCTGGCATGTATTCAATATGGACGGTGGATGTCGGCGCGGAAGTGGTGACCTTTAGAGGTGTATGGTATGTAGGAGGACTACTGGGCCTTGAGAGCAGAGTGTGAAGCCTATGCCCAGAATCGGACGCACACACACACACACACACACACACACACACACACACACACACACATATATATATATATATATATATATATATATATATATATATATATATATATATATATATATATATATCGGGGAGCCTTTTTGGATCACCATTACCATCGAGACCTCCCTCCTCACAGCACAGTATTTAAGTTTATCTACAGTTTCTCCAAATTATTATTAGCTACACAAATTCAAACAAATGTACCAAGCAAACTTACCTTAAGCTCTCAATAACGCCGTAAGAGCATAACGAAATCCTTTCTACCGCCAACACTTCCTACTTGTTCTGGTCCCACAATGCCTTGTCATGTAATGTTGCTAAAGTCACATATGTCGGTAAACTTGCTATAAATAAGCAAGACCCGCTAAATACATAGACTTCCACAAAATCGATATAAGTAGTATTAAAATCTCTACAACTATGTGAAAATGTATAAAATTTCTTAATATGCCTAGCCCTCTTTCCGCTTGACACGTAAAATATACCTATATACCCTAAAAGGCAGTGATTAAATCTAGCAAACTATGCTAACTTTGGAAACTTCTGTTGTATTTACAAGCCTAATAACTTTGGTGTCTAATTTCTTAAATAATATGTCCACTCTCACCAAAAGTTCTCGAAGCCTGTATGCATCATGTACTATGAGAAATAGGAACGAAGAGTTTAGAAACAGCTCTCAAAGTGTTTAGCTGGTGGTAGCCCTGACTAACCATTTTGTAGGTGGCAGTAGCTCATTTCCCATGCCCGTTGTGTGATCATAACACTGTTTCGTCATCTCTGTGTTGTTCATGGCTATTATAAAGAAGTAATGAAATGTCGCAGTAATAAATACTCAGATTATTCAACTGTAGCAAATCTAGTTGGTTGTATTTGACGGCAATACATTACCTCAGCACGTTCTTTCGCTTCAGCTGCATAAAATTGTCTGACGTTAGCCGAAGCAATGTTACTTATGTATCGCAATGATTAAATTGTATTAGGGTGTCGGCAAATGGGAATGACTAATGACATAAGTGTGGTGTGTGGTCCCTGAAAGCTGCTCATCTACTTGGATGCAAGCTCAGCATTGTCTCGAAACGTGTATCATATACGGTGGTTCCTTCATGGAGGCCTGATATCCACATGTGGCACCTCACCTCTCTGTGGTTGTTCATTCATTCATTCCTAATACCCTTCAGTTTCATAGATTAATATTAATACAATGATTATCAGTAGTAAACTATGCCACTGATATACATCTTCCGGTTTCAAGAGTATACTGTGACACTTCATCAGACGTGATTAATACGATTATATCGATATGCACTAAACCTCTCTGTAATGACTTGAAGTGCTTCATCAGAGTCAGGCATACCAATCATATCGAGATGACTAGCTGTGTTCCGTTCATTTTCTCATCCATTATGGCCCCAGCTTCGAGAACTTTTTGTTGAGCGAATACGTATTAAGCCACAGTTATAACATAGATTTTAATGTTTATTCAAGAAGTACTAAAATAATATTTTTTCACATTATCAACATCCAGAAAATACCCAGTTACCACTGCTACTACTAGTACTACTATTACTACTACTACTGCTACAAATATTGCTAACACTAACACTACCGCTACTACTACTACTTACGCCATAACCACTGTTACTACTACTGCTGCTAGTACTACTAATCCCAAAAGGACATTAGCAAGGAATGTCAAATGTTCCACTGCGTTTTCTTACAATGTAAACATATTTTAACAAATTGTTGCCTGTTAAATTAATGTCTTACAAGTTAATACAGCAACTCCTTAAGTACGGGGGCGCTTATAGCACTGAATGCGTCAAAGTGCAAGGAAACCCAATTTTTTTAGTTGTTTTCAGGGAGAGTAGAGAATTTGCAGTCTCCTGAAAGTATGTCTTACCTCAAACTCATCGTCTGACGTGCCCTTTCAGAGCCACACCAGCACCGCCAGTTACCGGAGTACAAGGCCAAGATTGCCTGCTCGGGAGAGAGAAGAAGGATAATTAAATATTAGGGCGGTAATCTAGCAAGGCACAAGATGCTGCACATGCTGTGCCTTCAGGATATGGTTCATCCCCACCTGGTCTTGCGCACACAATCAAACACTCGTAAAAGTCTCGTTCACTCATTTACATACACACACACGCACAGGTTAATTTCAGGTTTCTTATCTTTTTACACACACACACACACACACACACACACACACACACACACACACACACACACACACACACACACACACACACACACACACACACAGGCTCTCACTAACACCAGCACATTAACCAGGCAGACAAATGCACATTGCACTCACTTGGCGTATCATTTTCAAGCAAGCTAATGTATCCCCAGCCCATGTAGGCACGCAAGCAAAACAATATCCTTATGCAATCACATTCGCAAAGAAAAAAAAAAAAACGCATTTCACATCGGTTCGTATTTTCTTCAACTTCAAGATACTGTAGCACCTCTATTTTGATTCCTTCTTTATGGTGACGTATTATTATTATTTATTATGTATTATTATTATTATTATTATTATTATTATTATTATTATTATTATTATTATCATTAATATTATTATTGTCTGGTAGGTGAGGGCGCTCACCATCCACTCACTCAGTGTAGTGCTGCTCTCGGGTGTCTGCTCTTTCCTCTCCTCCATCCTTCTTCCTCCCGTCCTCTTCTGTCTTTCCATCATTCTTTCCTCGCTCTTCTGCCTATGGGTAACTTTACACTCCCTCTTCTGTCTTTCCTTCATTCTTTCCTCTTCCCTCTGCCTGTGGGTGACTTTACACTGAGTGACAAGCCAAATAGTTTCCTGTACACCAGGAAACCATTTACTGCGCTGGGTGGTAACCATATAACCAAATTTTGGCGCCTGGTGATTTAGTGGGTAATTACGGAGCTCCAATCGGATTGAGGCGGTGAAGGTTTATATCCAAGGGATGGTTGGGGTTTATTGCTCATGTAATGCCACTCAGGGATGAGTGAGGCTGGTCACTCTCATGTTAAATGTCAGGACCAACTTGCCTAGCCCCGGGCTCCTACGCTCCTCATGGGGCAACGTAGGATTGGGTGATGGATGGATGGATGGATTATGATTATTATTATTATTATTATTATTGTTATTAATTATTATTATTATTATTATTATTATTATTATTATTATCCAAATGGTTTCCTGTACACCAGGAAACCATTTACTACGCTGGGTGGTAACCATATAACCAAATTTTGGCGCCTGGTGTTTTTTGGGGGTAATTATTGTGCTCCAGTCGGATTGAGCCGGCGAAGGTTTATATCCAAGGGATGGTTGGGGTTTATTGCTCACGTAATGCCACTCAGGGATGAGTGAGGCTGGTCAATCTCATCTTAAATGTCAGGACCAACTGCCTAGCCCCGGGCTCCTACGCTCCTCATGGGGCAACGTAGGATTGGATGATGGATGGATGGATGGATTATTATCATTGTTATTATTATTATTATTATTATTATTATTATTATTATTAATAAGCTTCGCCATATGTATGGCGAAGCTTTTTGTTTTGGTATTATTATTATTTTTCTTTGCACTTTTTTTCTTAGATCTTGATATTTTACAATAAAGTACCCTAAGTCAACCCAAGTACTTGTGCCAAATATAAATGACCTTGACCTATTTCTGAAAGTCGCATAATGACTAATTTTTGATGAAAAACTGCATATTGGAATCTGAAATATCTCCGAAACTAATTGAGATACAGCTATTTGGCTGAAAATCATACTTTTTAAAAGTTTCCTGAGAATTTTGGCTCAATATTTTGTCATTTAGCTTAGTGGAAAGTACCGAATTTAAATCTGCTCAGTGTTTCATTGTAACATTTTTTTTTTTTTTTTAAATAAAACCACAGAAGCTGTAAAGAAATAACATTTCAAAAATATAGCTGCGAACCTTCTCATTATTTGAAAGCACTATGGTTACAGTTCAGTATTGAGATAGCAACTTATTGAGACAATGTTAAATGTACCCATGCTTACAAAGACAATCAATACCATAAATAGTTATGGCGAAGCTTCCTTATTGTGGCTACACAATAAGTTAACAGGTAACTAGTTATTATTATTTTTTGTTATTATTATTACCATCATTACCAAAAACATCATCATCATCAACACCATTATTATCGGCCGCCTTTACAAGGCGGAGGGATAATATTTTTGCCCGCCTCTGTGTGTGTGTGTGTGTGTGTGTGTGTGTGTGTGTGTGTGTGTGTGTGTGTGTGTGTGTGTGTGTGTGTGTGTTATCATTATATCTCATGAACGGCATAAACTATCATTATGAAACCTTCAGGGTATCAAGATATGGCCAAAATCTTGGATGAGTTCGAAAATGGGCAATCGGGATTAAGGTCAAGATCACCAAAATGGCTGCCAAAGGTCAACTAGTTTTTATCACCTGCCTTTAGCACCATTTTATCTCATGACTGGCGTGAGCTTTCAGGATGAAACCTTCAGTGTATCAAGACATGGCCGAAATTTTGGATTTGGCCAACAGCATATTCTGACGGGGGATTAGCGGCTCCAGAATGCTTTTCTTTCATTGTTAGTAGTATTAGTGTTAGTATTAGCGTTAGAATAGGTACCGTTATTATTGATTTCTATCTATTACCATAGGTGGATATATTTGTTTCCGTCATTATCTTTATTTATCTCGACTTTTTGCCATATATGGATATTTTGTTTCCGTCATTATTTTATTATTATTATTATTATTATTATTATTATTATTATTATTATTATTATCATTACTCTTATTGTCATTATTGGCGATAGGGTAGTGCTCCTTCCCGGAAAACAAGTAACTAAAAATACAAACAGGAAGCCTCGGACCACGGCTGACCAACAGGTGACGACTAAGGATCGAACAAAGGCCATGGTACGGATTGCGACATGGAATATAAGGGGTACAAATGATGAGGTGAAAGAAGAGAGAGGTTGTCCAGTTGCTTGAGGATGCGAATGTGGATGTATGTTGAATAACTGTGACAAAATAGAAGGAAGAGACTGTGAGAGAATGGGAGAATGGATGGAGCATATGCGCGGCAGTAGGTGAGAATGAGAGAACAAAAGAAAGAGTTTGTATTGTTGTGTGCAAGAGATGGAAGGAGAATATAAGAGAGTATGGATCAGTTGGCTCAATGATTGTGTGGGTAAGACTGAAAGTTGGGCTACAAATGTGGGCGATTGTATGTGTGTATGCGCCAGTACCTTTGCAAGAAACTCTACCATAGATGATACCAGCCAGAATGTCTCAGTACTGAAACTTGATTCTCCCGAAATTGCCCCACTTAAAATACAGACAAGATTTGTAAAATCCATCCTAGACAATTTACCTACCAACAAAGCTCCAGGTCCAGATGGAATTCCGCCAATTGTTTTGAAAAAGTGTTCCCCTGAACTTGCCTCTGTCCTAGCTAAATTATTCAGACTATGCATACGTACTTCTTTATTCCCAAATTCATGGAAAGAAGCCAATATCCACCCAGTTCCGAAGAAAGGAAGTTCGTCTGACCCCTCCAATTACAGACCAATAGCTATCACATCTTCTCTTGGTAAGGTATTTGAAACTTTAATTAATAAGCATATTGTTAAACATCTTGAATCCAACAACTTAATTAATGATAGACAATACGGTTTTCGCCACGAAAGATCCACCATTGACATACTCAATCTCTTAACTCATACCATCCATCAATCAATAGATCTTTTAGGAGAAACTCATGCAGTAGCACTTGATATCTCTAAAGCTTTCGACAGAGTATGGCACCGTTCCCTGCTGTCCAAACTCCCTTGCTATGGACTAACGTCTTTTGTTCCTTTGATTTCTTCTTATCTTAGTGACAGGAAAATAAGAGTAAAAGTAGATGATGTATATTCGAATTTCCACTCAATTAACGCCGGCGTGCCGCAGGGATCAGTTCTGGCGCCAACTCCTATTTCTGGTTCATATTAATGATCTCTTATCTGTCACTCACAATCCCATTCACTCATATGCAGATGACTCAACACTACATAGTTCATTCACACTCAGACATCCATTTACAAAGTCTAATATCTCTACCTCCTCAACTCAATACAGCCATCTCCATAAATGAAGATCTATCTACAATCAGTGAATGGGGACAAAACAACCTTGTCTCTTTTAATGCTAGTAAAACTAAATATATACAGTTTACCAATAGACAGATAATGCCAGATTCGTACATTACCTTCAGTGCTACTAATCTTCCCATCTCCAAAGTATTGAAATTCTTGGTGTCTCACTTAACAGTGCCCTCAGCTGGACCTCTCATGTCAGATCACTTGCTAAAACTGCCTCAAAGAAACTTGGATTATTGTACAGAGTCCGTAACTTCTTCGATGAATAGTTACCTATAATTTATAAGAGTCATGTGCTCTCAGCTTGAATATTGCTCACCCTTGTGGAATGGTTGTGGAGAGGTTGCATTAAGGCAACTAGACAAAATTCAGAATAAAGCTGTTAGAATCATTAACAACCCTGCCATTACATATAAACTACCTCCCCTGTAGTAAGAAGGAATGTTGCTCTCCTTGCATTATTTTACAGATATTTTTTTGGCAAATGTTCAGACGAAGTTGTGTCCATGGTGCCACCTCTCCATGCCTTCCCTTTGTGCTACACGGGCATCTGGCGCTCATGATTGGAATGTCACTCAACCATATTGCAGAACTTCTGCCTATCAGAATTCTTTCATTCCCCGGACTGCGTCTCTCTGGAACTCGCTTCCCCAGAGTTGTTTTCCTCCAAATTTCAACCTACAACTCTTCAAGTCTAACTGTTACAGATATTTTATGAACAGAGGACACCAGTAATCTGGTGTATGGATTATTTTTTTTTCTCCATTTGTTTTTCCTTCCTCCGTTCTGTTATTAAAAAAAAAAAAAAAAAAAAAAAAACGCAAGATCGTCCTTTTTTTTTTTTTTTTTTAAATAACAGAACAGAGGAAGGAAAAACAAATGAATAAAAAAAATAATTCATACACCAGATTACTGGTGTCCTCCATTCATAAAATATCTGTAGCAGTTGGACTTGAACAGCTGTAGGTTAAAGTTTGAAGGGAAACAACTCTGGGGAAGCGAGTTCCAGAGAGATGCAGTTCGAAGAATGAAAAAAATCTGATAGACAGAAGCTCTGCAATATGGCTGAGTGACGTTCCAGTCATGAGCGCTACCAGGTGCCCGTGTAGCACGAGGGAAGGCATGGAGTGCTGGCACAATGGACTCAACTTCGTCTGATAATTTGCCATAAAAATATCTGTAAAATAATGCAAGTGAAGCAACATTCCTTCTTACTTGTAGGGGAGAGAGTTTATTTATTATAGCAGGCTTATTAATAATTCCAACAGCTTTGTTCTGAATTTTGTCTAGTTGTTTTAATGCAACCTCTCCACATCCATTCCACAAGGGTAAGCAATATTCAAGCTGAGAGTGCACATGACTCTTATAAATTATAGCTAACTGCTCGTCAGTGAAGAAGTTACTGACTCTGTACAATAATCCAAGTTTGTTTGAGGCGGTTTTAATGAGTGACCTGACATGAGAGGTCCAACTGAGGGCATTGTTAAGTGAGACACCAAGAATTTCAATACTTCTGGAGATGGGAATATTAGTAGTACTGAAGGTATTTAACGAATCTGGCAATATCTGTCTATTAGTAAATTGTATATACTGTATCTGGTTTTACTAGCATTAAATGAGATAAGGTTATTTTGTCCCCATTCACTGATCGTGGATAAGTCTTGATTTATGGAGATGGTTGTACTGAGTTGAGAGTTAAAGATATCAGACTTTGTAAATGGTGTCTGAGTGTGTATGAACTATGAAGTATTGAGCCATCTGCATATAAATGGATGGGATTATGGGTGACAGATAAGAGATCATTGATATGAACCAGGAACAGGGTTGGTGCCAGAACTGATCCCTGTGACACGCCAGCTTTAACTGAGTGGAAATTGGAATATAAATCATCTACTTTTACGCTAATTTTTCTGTCGCCGAGACATGAGGAAAGCAGAGGAACAAAAGACGTTAGTCCATAGCAGGGAAGTTTGGACAGCAGGGAACAGTGCCATACTCTGTCGAAAGCTTTAGAAATATCAAGGGCTACTACATGAGTTTCTCCATTTGGTCAATTGATTGATGGATGGTATGAGTCAGGAGATCTTGTATGTCAACGGCGGATCTTTCGTGGCGAAAACCATATTGTCTATCATTAATTAAGTTGTTGGAGTCAAGATGTGTGACTATGTGCTTATTAATTAAAATTTCAAATACTTTACCAAGAGAAGATGTGACAGCTATCGGTCTGGAATCAGAGGGGTCAGAGGAACTTCCTTTCTTTGGAATTGGGTGGATATTGGCTTCTTTCCATGAATTAGGGAATGAAGAAGTACGTATGTATAGTCCGAATAATTTAGCTAAAACACAGGCAAGTTCTGGGGAACACATTTCAAAACAATCGGAGGAATTCCATCTGGGCCTGGAGCTTTGTTGGTAGCTAAATTGTCTACGATGGATTTTAGGTATCTTGTCTGTATTTTAAGTGCAACAACTTCGGGAGAGTCAAGTTCTAGAAGTGGGACGTTCTGGCTGACTTCCTCTATGGTAGAATTTCTGACAAATGTATTGCCAAAGATATCTGCTTTCCCACCCGGGTCATTTGTAATGTTGCCATCTGAAGCTTTTTGTTGGGGAATGGATGATGACTTAAAGTTAATATTGAAAGAATTAAGAGTTGACCAGAATATTCTATTGTTATTAGGGTTGTTACATAGTTTTGATGGTTGATTTGGGAGAAAGTTTGATATAGTGAGATATATTACAGCTTTTGCATGGTTTCTAGCAATTTTAAATCGAGAGAGTGATTCAGATGTTTTTTAATTTTAAGTAATAGTTATATGCTAATGACTTTTGGGCTGTTGCTCTGGCACAGTTGCTATCAGACCATTTTGTAGAGTTCGATCTTTTAGTGACCTGTTGACTTGGTATGAATAAATCCATACCAGCTAGTATTAAGTCGCAAATGTGGGACTGGGTAGAACTGGCATCACTTGAGTGAAAGAAGAGTTCTGGACAAATGTAGAACCGTGCATGGATAGGTTTGAAAGAAATGAGAGTGTTTGTGACTGGAGATGTGAATGGAGAAGTAGGGAATGTGAAGATGGATGGAGTAGTTGGTGAGTGAGGCGTGTCTACAGAAGTGGATGAGAATCTAGTGGACATTTGTGCAGGGAGGGGGTTGTTGATAGCCAATACCTTCTTTAGACAGAAAATGATCCACAGGTATACGTGGCGAGTGATGAGAGAGGTGGGTGGTGAACTGAATGAACGGAAGGTAGTGACTGATTATGTGTCTGTGGATGACAGAATGAGAACAGGTGTAGTGGACACAAGAGCATACAGATGTTGGGGGGATGGCCTTTCTGACCACGACTAGGTGGTGGTGAAAGTAAAGGTTGAAATGAAATCGAGGAGTAGAAGAGAAGGCCAGGTGGAAGTGCTCCATACGAGGAGGGTAAAAAGGTTCCAAGAGGATCGAAAAAAGAAGGAAAGTAAGAGAGAAGTGGAGGAGCGATTGGGTAAATATGATTTAGAGCAGATGTGGAATGTGGAAGATGTGTGTAAGACATTCACCGAAGAAATTTGTGCAGCATGTTAGGTGGTGTGTGGGGCGATGAGAAGACGAAAGGGGGTGCAAGGAACAGCATGGTGTAATGAAGAGGTGAGAGAGGCTGTAGCGCCAATGAGGAAAGCATAAAGTGAGTGAGTGAGAAACAGGGACGTGAAAGAAGTTGAGAGATGGAAGACAGAGTTATATGTAGAGAGGAAGAAAGGGGTGAAAAGATTAGTAAGAGAGAATAAGAGAGTGGATGAGGAATTTGGATGGAATTTGAGTATAAAGTGGAGGGAATGTAGGAAAATGTTCTGGAAAGCGTTAGAGTTACGCAGGGTGATAAAGAAGTAAGTCGTGGAGTGAAAAATAAAAATGGTAGATTTCTAGTAGAGATGTAAGGAAAAGTGGAGAGATGGATAGCACATTTTAAGAAATTGTTGAACATGGAGAATGAAAGTAATGTGAGTATAAATGGATGTGGAATGGCTGGTAGAAACAGGGAGGTGAAAGGAGGGGAGGAATTCAGTAGGACAGAAGTAATGGAAGCAAAGAAGAAGGTCAAAATGGGGAGAGCCCCAGGATTTTTTTTTTTTTTTTTTTTTTATGTGTCCGACTCGGGGCATAGGCTTCACAGCCTGC
This sequence comes from Coenobita brevimanus, assembly GCF_032717465.1. Classification (NCBI taxonomy): domain Eukaryota; kingdom Metazoa; phylum Arthropoda; class Malacostraca; order Decapoda; family Coenobitidae; genus Coenobita; species Coenobita brevimanus. The sequence goes on from NC_136977.1 coordinate 29,264,969, forward strand.
TATCAAGGCCCAGCAGTCCTCCTACGTACCATACACCTCTACATGTCACCACTTCGGCGCTAACACCCACCGTCCATATTGAATACATGCTAGGGCTGTCTCATACAGGACTGGTGTATTGGTATTAGCGGGGGTATTTTTACGACATGTCGGCGGGTCTTCTGGTAGATCAGTAAAGCCTGATTTAATGAAATTCAAATCCTTCAACTGTTCCCTGCCCCAGCCGGGATTCGAACCTGGGTCCGTTAGGACTGCAGGCCACCTCTCTACCGATTGAGCCACCGTGGTGGCTGAAGTATAGGGGAGAGATAGTAGTAGAATGGATATGGAAGATGTGCAGATTGGCTTGGGAGGAAGGTAGGGTCCGGGAGGATTGAAAGTCAGGTATAATTATTCGCATGTACAAAGGAAAAGGGGAAAAAGAACTATATGGGAATCATAGGGGCATTTGTCTTCTTAGTGCAACAGGAAAAGTATATGGTAGAATACTTATTGACCGAGTGAGGAAAACAACAGAGGAATTGCCGTAGTTGAAGAAGAACACGGAGGTTTTGGGAAAGGAAAAGGTTTTGTAGATCAGATATTCATTCTTAAATCTTTACTGGGAAAGTTTTTCAAGAATGGAAAGAAGTTATATGCTGCCTTCATGCATTTTGAGAAAGCATATGACAGGAGGGGATAGACAAGAACTGTGGAAAGTATTAAGAATATAATGTAGTAAATGGGAAGTTGTTGAATGTCGTGAAGAGTATGTATGAGGTGGCTAAGGCTACAGTGGGTGTGGATAGTGAACTGAGTGAATTTTTCTGTTTGAATGTTGGATTGAAAAACGGATGTGTCATGTCTCCACGGTTGTTCAATTTGTATATGGATAGGGTTATCAACGAGATACAAGCTAGGGCAGTGAATGTTGGAGCAACCCTAATGAGAAAGGGCAGTATTTGGAAACTCCCTGTTCTATTGTTTGCAGATGAGACTGTGTTGTTAAATGAAGGCGAAGGGGAACTGCAAGGCTTGGTGAATGAGTTTGGAAGAGTGTGTAAGAAACGGAATCTAAATGTGAGTGTAGGGAAGAGTAAAGTTATGATCTTTGAGAGAAATGAAGCCACTGTATGTACAGTGAGGCTTGATGATGAGGAAATGGAAAATGTGAATGCATTTAAGTATCTGCATAATGTTATGAGTAAGGATGGAAGTTCAGAAGGTGAAATGCTTGAAAGAGTACAACAGGAATGAAAGGTTGTTTGTTCTTTGAAAGCAGTGATTAGGAACAGCTAGGTGAGCATGGAAGTAAAAAAGTCGCTACATGACAGTATTATGATACCAACTCTAACGTATGGAAGTGAAGCTTGGACCTTGTTGGAAGGATACAAGCCAAGAATAAGAGTAGTGGAAATGAGTTATTTGAGAGAGGAGCATGTGGAGTTACGTGGAGAGACAGACTGACAAATGAGGAAGCGAAGGAGCGTTGTGGTATGAATCTGGGTGTGATAGAAAGAGTTAGGAGAAATACATTGAGGAGGTTAGGCCATGCGGAGAGGATGGAGAAATAAAGACTAACGAGGAGAATTCATGCGAGTGAGGTGAGGGTGGGAGAAGGAGGGGGAGGCCGAGGATGAGATGGAGGGATGGAGTGGAGAGGTATATGAGACAGGGGGTTGTGAGCTGGGAGCATGGCAGTGAAATGGTGTTGGGCAAGGTGACGTGGAGGCGATTTGATTATGGCCACGCGTTACGGGATTGAGGCGTCTGGCAATAGATAGATATATGGATAGGTTATTATTATTCTTTCTTATTTCGTCCCCGATTTTCATCATACATTATGACTATGTACAGTATCATGACCCTATTACACTACCCATTTTTCAGTGACCTTGGACTTTTCAAGGTCACAGGTCCAATAATGCTCATAATCATGAATTTTCAACCTAAATTTACTCCAAAGCTATTGTAGAGACATGAACTTGGAAGGAAATTCCGCGATAAAATTATTTTCCAAACATATATATGGAAAAATATGAAGGTCATTCATGTTTGACCTTTCAATATTTCGGATACCTCAATTTCAATTGCTCTTCCATACAGGAAAACCCAAAGCATAAATGAGGAACTTATGGCCCTGGAAGTTTTGTCTGGTTCTGAACCAGATCTGTTTACTCGTACTTTTTGGTGGAGAATCGTAACTGTCTCTGGCAGTTAGTCTTCTAGTTATTGTTATCATTATCATCATCATCAACATTATCATTTATTATTATTTTCTTGCTGGTACTAGGTCGTTCTTACTCATTTTAGGAGAGCCGCCAAGTGGAGAAATTAATGAATGCTATTTCGAACTCCTATCGTTCGTAAAGCTACCTCTGAACCTAATAAAATCATCTGTAGAAAGCATTTTCTTTCTTCTAATGGAGAATTAATATTCTCATGTTTTGTTTTGCTCCACTGTGTGTCAAATAAAAAGAAAATCACCATATTATACAGGAAAATGTTAAACCCTTTCATAACGACGACGTCCAATATTTACAGTATATCATTTTTGGCTACCTGCAGACACGAACGATCAGCTCAGAAGCGACTTTTGTTTAACTAGGAGGGTTAGATATAGCATTCATTAACTCACTCACTACCGGGAGGCTGCCTTGCTCTAGGGGGGTGAAAGAGACGTCTGGAGATAGCACATGTGAAATAAATAAAAAAGATGTCAGTATAGTGAAATGGTCAAGGTACTGCGTAATTTGCAAAATGACTTGCCACGAAAGAGATACAAGAAATTTTTTGGAAAATCTGAGTTCATTATCATTCGGCCGATATCTTGTATAAGCAAACAAGAAAATATTAACACAACATTCCCAACATTCGTATGGATATCAAATTCCCCCTACACATACACGCGCAAAAAAAAAAAAAAAAAAAAAAGCGCATAAAGTATACAATGCATCCACGAATATTCTAACACGCAGGCCTACAGCTGGTTACACATACGGACACACACACACAGGCACATACATAATTTACATATATATATATATATATATATATATATATATATATATATAATACAAACAGTTTCACTCCCAGACATTCATACACACTCGCCTACTGAATCCTGCACATGAATACACACAAATACCCACGTACGCTGAGGCACTTACACACGCAAAAGCTCACACATAAATGCAAACACAAACACCCGGTCCAGCAACAAATTACACTCACAAATGGAGACATACAAAAACACACATATGTCCGGATGCAGGCACAAGCATTAACACACACTAACAAGCAAATGCCTAGAAGCCAAGAACGCACACAGAATTACACACACAGAGGGATTCAATCTAGGTGGACGTGCGACACCGGCGCTCCGTACCAAATCATCACGGCCAGTGGCATTACCTAAATAGTATCTTTGTATGAGTCAAGCTCAGTACCAGGTTAGACTAAATGATTGTTCATTATTAAAAGGAAAAAAAAAAAAAAGTTTAAACAAGATTTGTTCAAACAGGAAATAGAACCAAGATGAAAGAATACGCTGAGTCATCTCTGAGGTTTGTTTAGACTACAACAACACGGAGATTGTAAGTACATGCTTTGCACTTTAAGTATTGCAAAATGGATACATACTTCAGTAAAACAAATTTGGAAAAGAAAAGGGATAAAGGTAAAAAGCAAAATGATGATTTCTACCAAGAATTGGTTGAAGTAGAGACTCACAATAGACTGGTTGAACGTGTAAACAAACTAGAAATGGCTTTCAAAAATGAAATTGATGAAATAAAGAAGCAGATGCACTTGCAAAAGGAAGAAATAGAAAAACTAGGAGGGGAGGCCAATAAGAAAGACACAACCATCAGTGAACTAACAGTGGAATTGAGTACACTTAGGAAGAAAATGAGTGAAATGGCAAGTACAGTAGTCAATCACGAGAGTGTTATGGAAGAGTTCAAAAATGACACAGAGACAATTAGGCAAGTTAGCAGTCTTATTGACCAGAGCAGTGATATTGAGGAGAAGGTAACACAAGTGAATGAAGCTGTGCAAAGCTACAAAAATGATGTAGAAACCACGTATGCTGAAATGGTGAAAGTAAAGAAAGACTTAGAAACAAGGGTGGAGGAAAAAAGCATTAAAAAGGAGGTGAAAAAAATAATCCAAAACAATCCAAAGTAAGTCAGAGATTCAGTAGAGATAAACAAATCAATAGTAATCACTGGTATAGAAGAGGAAGAAGTTAAAAACAAGATCACAAGAGACAAAAAGGAGATGGCAAATGTAATGAGCTTACTGAAAGAAGTATCAGAGGAAATCTGTAGTAAAGACATAGAGGAACACAAAAGGTTAGGGAACTACGAGAAAAGCAAGACAAGACCTCTAAAGGTGACTTTCCAGAGTGTAAACACTGTGGAAGAGATACTAAAAAATGCAAAGAATCTTAAGGAAAAAGAGGAGTTCAAAAATGTATGGATAAAAAGATGCCTAACACAAGAGGAACTGGAATTACTGAAAGAGAAAAGGGAAGAAGTAAAAACAAAAAATGAGGGAAGATCAGAAGAGGAGAAGAATTTTTTTTTTTACAAAGTAATAGGATTGCAGGTACGAAAGTGGTACACAAACAGGATGGAAGAAAAATGAGGAAGGTAGCAGAACCATGTCATGACAAGTATATAAACAAGATGATAAAGTTGATGTACTCAAATGTGGATGAAATGGAATCTAAATTACTAGAGATGAATGATTATGTCAGAGAAAATGAACCACAAATAATATGCCTAACTGAAACAAAATTAATACCAAGGATATCAAATGACATACTAAACTTAGAGGAATACAATATATGGAGAAGAGACAGATATTTAAAAAAAGGAGGAGGAATTATAATATTAACTAAGAAAAATCTAAAAGTCAAGGAAATAAAACTAGATATACCATCACAAGTAGAAATGATTGCAGTAGAGATCGACACATCTGAAGGTAAAGTAATTGTAGCCAATTTGTACATGCCACCCAGATCAAACACATGGGAAAGAGACGAATATAAGGACCTGGCAGAGAGTACAATTCAGAGTGTAAGATCATTGCTACATAAAATGGAAGAGAAATCGGAAAGAATTATACTAACTGGGGACTTCAATACAAATATAAATTGGAATACTCTAGATATAAATAGCCAAGATAGCTGTTGGGACCAAAAGCTCCTGGATCTCGTACAAGAGTTTTTCTTAACGCAACATGTGAGGGAAACCACCAGAAAAAGAGGACTTGATGTACCTTCAGTGCTAGATCTAATATTTACAAGGCAAGAAAATGATATTGACAGTTTAATATATCACCCTCCACTCGGCAAAAGCGATCATGCAGTACTAAATTATAACTTCAGGATAGCATATGACATAGTAAACAGCAATGATAGTTACAAAAAGAGCCTAATCTATAAAAAGGGAAATTATCAAGACCTAAAGAAGTGTTTCTTAGAAGTTGATTGGGAAAATGAGCTTAGAGGACAAGATTTAAATGCTGTATATAAAAAATTTTCTGAATTTTATGAAATAGGAGTCCAGAAGTACATCCCACAGCGCAAAGAAGCAGATAAGAAAATACAGAAATGGTTCAATACAGAATGTAAAAAATCAAAAGAAAGAAGAGATTTGTTGTGGAATAGATACAGAAGACACAACAGTGAAAGGGCATATAATAATTACAAACAGGCAAGAAACGACTATACAAGAATAAGGAGGGAAGCCCAAAAACAGTTTGAGGAGGGTATAATAAATAAAAGTGGTGATCATCCAAAGCTGTTTTACAGCTATACCAGAAGCAAAACTAAAGTAAAAGATATAATACAATCCATTACGGACGAGGGAATCACTCATACACAAGAGAAAGATATTTGTGAAGCACTAAATAAGAATTTCCAATTAGTTTTTACAGAAGAAAAAAAATTTTGAGAGGGACTATGTGGAACACGCATGTCCACACATACTACCAGATATACAAATAGCAGAAAAAGTAATACAGGAGGAGTTAAGTAGATTAGACAGAGGAAAAGCAAGTGGTCCTGATGAAATTTCATGTTGGGTATTACGAGAATGTGCAAAGGAGTTAAGTAAACCATTATTTTTAATTTTCAAGAAATCCTTGAGTCAAGGTAAACTACCTGATATTTGGAAAAAAGCAAATGTTGTCCCCTTATTCAAGAAAGGAAATAGACAAAATCCACTCAACTACCGACCAGTATCACTGACCAGTGTTGTAAGCAAGGTATTAGAAAAACTTATAAGAAAAGCTTGGGTAAATCATCTAGAAGAACACGGTATGATAACAGAAAGACAGTTTGGTTTCAGAAAAGGAAAATCATGTGTTACTAATCTGTTGAGCTACTATGACAGAGTAACAAACACAATACAGGAAAGGGAAGGATGGATGGACAGTATCTATTTAGATTTCAAGAAAGCTTTTGACACAGTACCACACCAAAGACTTTAATGGAAACTGTACCATCAAGGAGGAATTCGAGGCAAACTGTTTTGTTGGATGCAAGACTTTCTCATAAAAAGAGAAATGAGGACAGTACTAACAGGAAACTACTCATCATGGAAAGAAGTGACTAGTGGAGTACCACAGGGTTCATTGCTGGCACCAATCATGTTTTTAGTGTATATAAATGATATAAACAGTAACACTGGAAATGAGAGCTATCTGAATATGTTTGCAGATGATGCAAAAATACAAAGGAGAATTACTAACACAGACTCTTGTAAAGAGCTACAAGAAGAATTAAATAAACTTCATGAATGGAGTAGTACATGGCAAATGGAATTCAGTGTGGACAAGTGTCATGTAATCAAGTTTGGTAAAAGTGGAAAAAGACCTGATTGGGATTATAAATTAGGAAATAAAACCCTATACACATCAGAAAGAGAGAAAGACCTAGGTGTGATTATCAATAACAGACTATCTCCGGCTGACCACATCAGCGAGAAGGTACGGAACATGTATACACTGCTTGCAAATATGAGAATAGCATTCACATACATAAATGAAGACATGCTAAGAAGGATAATAACATCATTCATTAGACCAACCCTGGAATATGCATCAGTAGTCTGGAGTCCTCATCTCAAAAAACATATAGACAAGATTGAAAAAGTTCAAAGGACCGCTACAAGATGGATACCAAGCTTAAGGGACCTAAGCTACGAAGAAAGACTAAATAAACTGAATCTACCAACACTACAGGAGAGAAGGAAAAGAGGTGACATGATAAGGCTATATAAATGCATATCAGGAAAGGAGAAAATATACATAAATGATTACTGAACATATGGAGAAGCATCAGCAAGAGGACACTGCAAAAAACTGCATAAGAAGAGAGGTGATAAAGACCTAAGGAAATTCAGTTTCCCAAACAGAGCAATTGATCAATGGAATGCACTACCGAATGAAATAGTGTGTGCCAAATCAATTCACAAATTTAAGGATATGTACGATAAATATGGTTTAAGACACGGGACAGTACGAGCTTGACTCATTCCTGTAAAGATACAATTAGGTAAGAACAATTAGGTAAGAACACGAACGCGTCCACACAGACATGTTTGTTAGCACAATTTGTAAAACCTAAATCACGCACATGGAATTGCACACGGGTACATTAGAACACAAACACTTATGCTTACTTACATGAAATCACACATACGCAATCAAATACGGACACCCAAGTTTACACACACACACACACACACACACACACACACACACACACACACACACACACGCTTACGTCTATACGCACGTATACTCACACCCAGTCTTGCATGCTAGGACTCAAGAGCATAAATAAGCACAGTACCACTCAAGCATGCACAGGGAGTTGCACACACACACACACACACACACACACACACACACACACACACACACACACACACACACACACACACACACACACATATACACACACAAACATGCAGAGTTACGTAAACCCCACAAGCACCTGCATGTGAACACACATAAAAACACACATATACATCGGCCCTGCTGAGTCCTTCCCATACTTTTTTTTTTAGGTCAAGAAGCCAATCTCAGTATTTTTGAAGATGAATTGGTTGTTGTTATAGTGATTCGACATCTAATTTGCTAAAATTTAATCCCTGTTTTCCTTAGGTGCGTAAAAACTTCTCAGTCAATATTCATTATCATCCATCAGTAAGATTTCCCGTAATCCGGTGGGCAGGGAGACTACGAAGCTGACTGACGGAGAGAGACAGAGAGACACACGGAGACATATAGATAGACAGGCAAACATAGTTCATACCTAAACTACTACGTCCCTTGGTGACAGAGTTAACTTGAAACCGCTCGGAGAGCACAAACTCCCGCAAATGCCATTGCCGGTAAAAAGGATCCGGATCCGGATACGGATTCGCCCCAATATAGGCTATAATTAATTCTTTTTTGGTCCATGGTGCACCTTTCCACAAAATGTCACTGAAATTCACTGAGACCTTTGGGGATACTGTGCGAGATACTCCGGATCCGGATCCGGATCCTGCCCAAAACTTAATCGTTTAGTCCTTGGGCCATGGCCCACCCTCCAACAAAATTTCATCAAAATCTATTCATAACTTTTTGAGTAATCCTGCTAACAGACAAACATACAGACAGAGAGACAGAGAGACAAACAAACCAACGCGGGGTAAAACATAGCCTCCTTAGCGGAGGTAACAAGAAAGGCAGTCAGCAGAACGCACATGATTACCTCCCTGCACTGAGCTGTAAAAGCTTCGCCGTACATTGTCATTTTATCTTCCTGCTTATTTTGCAATAACCTAGTGAACAGCCGAAGTGAAGAGACAGGGACGACACATAACCTTGCGTCAACTTAGTGGAGCAGGGAATACTACAAATAAACGATAAAAGTCAAGAGTCAAGCAGGAAGTTTTATTGCCAGCACGTTAGGTGAAGCAAGAGTACACGTCCACTGCCACACTATCACAATAATCGCAAACATCTTTTCACACTGACATGTGCGTATACACGTTGGGAGTAGATGCGCGTATACAAGTTGGGAGTAGAACATCGCGTGTACAGTAGATGCAGGGCAAAGTACACAAACTCAGGAATATACGCATACAAGCCCAAATGTAAAAAAAAAGAAAAATGATAATGTAAGAGGCGGTGGTGTATGCAAATCCACATGTGTACCTAAACACACACACACACACACACACACACACACACACACACACACACACACACACACTCATTCACACACACACACACACACACACACACACACACACACACACACACAAAAGCACACAGGTCACACAGTTACACACACTCAAAAACAAACATTGAACATATGAAGCTACACATTCAGCACACGCACTGTAAAATGTGGACGAGAAATATTCCCACATAAAAACATACACACGCACGCACACAAACACACACACACACACACACACACACACACACACACACACACACACACACACACACACACACACACAAGCACACATACACTCACACATACATGCAAGTACGCATACACATATACAAGAATGCATTCAAAACACGCATTCACTCAAAACACACACGCATACAAAACACACATCGGCATCTGCAAACACTGAGTCACCACATCCATCGCTGACACGATTAGACACACAAATATAAGGATAAGCTCGTGTATACAATGGGACACACACACACACACACACACACACACACACACACACACACACACACACACACACACACATTCATTCAGTTATCATTTCTCTCTCTCTCTCTCTCTCTCTCTCTCTCTCTCTCTCTCTCTCTCTCTCTCTCTCTCTCTCTCTACCAATCTATCTTTTCAATATACATTCATGTACTGACCTATCACAGTATATAAGCACCTCATTCCTTCACACACACACATATTTGTCCTCACACACACACACACACACACACACACACACACACACACACACACACACAAACACTATGGGATTTATGACCGTCTTAGCTGATTTGCATATGAATACCTGGCAAGAGATCGCTTGCTGGGCATCTATTATCAGCCTCTCTCTCTCTCTCTCTCTCTCTCTCTCTCTCAATTCAGTATTGCAGTGCGAAAATGTAAGTTTTTAATCTCTTAATAACCCCTTTGAAAAAATAATGACAGAAAGTGACAAATAACAATGTAAAATAGCAAAAGAAAATAATTGCCGTAATAAAGAACACTCTAGGGGTCGTAGTCTTAAACTGTGGGCAGGCGTTCACCTTGCCCTATCAGTATCTTTTGGTAGTCTTAACGCACGAAAGGGAGAGTGTTCCCCGGGGAACGAGAGAGGATTAACGCAGTGTTGTACTGGAATCCGGGGAGTATCACAGCACCCCTTCCCATACCCCTTCGTCATATTATAATAGCCTTATGCAAAGAAAACTATAAAATTTCAAGGATTGTATGGTGTGTGTGATGGGAATTCTAATTTAATTATGAAAACATCGTGTAATGAAAAACTAAGCGTTTAATATTTTTATCGTTAAAAAATCTGTACCACTTCTCCTGAGATAGTTAATTTACGAAGAGACGAAAACAAAGGTGAGATACATTAATTATCCACTTCCATTTTATTTTCCAACACATCTCTCAAGTTGTTTATCATATATGATGCATGATGATTTTGTAATTAATTTGATTAATTCATGGAATTCCTACAGTAAAGAATGATAGAGTACTACTTTAACAGACGAATCGTACACAGTCAAGTAGTGTGAATTACAAAGTCTTACGTTTGCGTTCGTTAAACTTTTACCATTCCGCGCTATTTTCTTTTGGTTTGGCAATATATTTTCCTGGTGTATTTTGGTGTGATATGAACGAATTTGACCTTTATTCTCAGTGTGCGTGATTGGTTTTCAAATTAACTTCCCCCTACCCCCGTCCAAGACATTTCGGTTTTTTGGGGGGGAAAAATGACAAAGACAAGCATTTGGGGCAGAAATTTAGTCAAAATCGGTATGGGTGGAGAGCCACCTGTTCCTTCATGTAGGTCGTCAACGAATAAAACTAAGTTTCAACATTTTGCCTACCAGCTGCATCAAGTTCTTAGCTGGTGAAGCTGACTGCCATGTTCACCAGGCTCATCACAGATAAGAAAGTTGTGCCAGCACAGTTACTGCATGCAGGCAGATCGTCAGTCTCACCATCTGTGGCAGAGTCTATAGAAGCATTGACATGTCATATGGAAGAAACTGATGATTGCCAAGTACTTCGCTGCACTGGCGATGATGCGCCCAGTAAGTCTGGAACAATATACGTGGCTCTTTCCATTGACCCACAGAAGCTCCTAGCCAATTTAGCAGAGTCAGATAAGTCAACTGAAGAGGTCACGCAGCAAGTTGGGAAACATCTTGATGATTTGAAGGCTGGTGCAAAGGCCAGCACAGAATCTCGGACCTTCAATCAACTTCAGATGGAGTGCCATATTTGACCTGCAATGCTGAAACCCCTCGAAGTCCTGCCCCCACATTAAGTGTCATCATTCGTGGCCACATCAAAAAAGTTTTTCTTAATGTACGCAAAGTCCATTGCCTAGATATGACCCATTCCACCCCCTATCCATTGAACTATGGCCGGATGATTGATATCCTGTTGCCTACAAAATGTCCAAATTCACTACCCCATGGACTGCTTGTCATCTGTAAATGCATGAAAGTTTGATACAAAGCACAGCCCATGCAAAAAAGCAGGAAAAACTGTGTGATATTTTGTCACAAACAACGGCAGTGTGTTAAAATAAGTAGCCAGTCTTTTAGGTCACTGACATCTTCGGTTGCACAGACAGATCAATACAGTTGTCAGGACTGTAATATATCTTAATACATAACAGCCAGCAACATACATATATAGTCTAGAGGTTAGGTCAATGTCAAACCTAGGGACCAAAGGAAGTGACGTTAGCACCTCTCCAGAATGCCTCTCACCAGCACAACAGCCCACAAACAACTGGTATCAAGATACACTCATTTCCCAACATGCCTCCTATGTGAATTTTAGACTTTCTTTTCTTTACGTTTGTTCGTTTTTTGTTGTGACTTGGTCTTCCCCTGATTTGAGAATGGACACTAGTTTTTGTACTGTTTTGCAGTTACTGGACTAGTGCCCTTGGCACCTATGATGCCTACAGTAGGGACCAAATCCTTGTGTCTTTTGTCTATCCTCTTTTGTTTTGATAAAGCATTCATTCCTTGTGTGTCCTGGTTTTGCACAATATTGACATAGAATGGACCTATCTCCTGACTGTGATCTACGAGATGTCTTCCCATATTTAGTGGTGTCTGTGGGGCGAGATCTGCTTGGGCTGCGCGGAAACTTATGAAACTGCCTGTGGCTTGGTGTTTGTGATTGATGCCTCGACACGTTTGGTTGTTTGCTCTGCCTGTTTTATCTTTAATTGGGGCTAAAATTACATAAAGGGAAAAATGATCCGTTGCTACGAATAGGTATTGGTTATTATTGTATGATAATGGCATCTTGAGTAAATCAACCGCTACAACATCCCATGGTTGATGTGGTACAGGGTAATTACCCATCGGTGCAGGTGAAATTGGGTATACTGTGTTTTGCACATGATTCGCATCTGTCTATATGACTGTTTATATCTTTTCGTAATGATGGCCAGTAATATAACAACCGGGCTTGTTTGATTGTCCTATCCTTTCCAGGATGTCCTGCATGTGGGCTATCGTGTATCGTTCGTATTACTTGGGGTATCATGTCATTAGGTACTACCAATTGGTTATTATTTCTTCGGCATTTTGGTTGTTCTGGGTTAATCTTCTATAAAATATTATTAACTATTGTGAATTGTTCGAGTGGTACATGTAGTTTGGGTAATTGTATGTCATCTCCACTTTCTAACTTGTATATAACATTATACCATATTGGATCATGTCTTTGTGCTTTTGCGATATCATCGTGGTTTGAGATGTCTCCTTTGAGATCTAATGACGCGACCTGAATTGTGTTCGGGTTCCTAGATAATGCGTTGGCTACTAGATTCATTTTGCCTTATATGTAATGAATATGTACATTGTAGTTTTCGTCTGTACATTTCCATCTTGCTCTCCTCTCAGAGAGGAGTTTTTCTTTAACCATACCCACTAGCAGTTTATGGTCGGTGAATAAGTGTATTTCGTAACCATATACCAAATCTCGAAATTTTTTTAATGCAAAAACCACTGCAAGTGCCTCTAAGTCTGTAGTGCAATAATTTTTCTCTGCACCTTTTATTTGTCTGCTGGCAAATGCAATTGGTCGATTCTGTCCTCTTTTATCTTTCTGCATCAGTACAGCCCCTAATCCTTTACATGATGCATCTGCACAGATAATAAATCTATCTCTATCTATTGCCAGACGCCTCAATCCCGTTTGGGGTGGCCACAAACAAATCGCCTCCAAGTCGCCCTGTCCCCCGCCATTTCACTGCCCTGCTCCCAACTCACACCCCCCTCTCTCATATACCTCTCCACCCCATCCCTCCATCTCATCCTCGGCCTCCCCCTCCCTCATCCCCCCTCCACCTCACTCACATACACTCTCTTCGTCAATCTTTCACCCTCCATCCTCTCCACATGGCCAAACCACCTCAGTGTGTTCCTATAACGCTTCCTATCACATCCACATCCACACCACAACGCTCCTTTATATCCTCATTCGTCAGCCTGTCTCTCCACGTGACTCCACAGGCTCCTCTTAAATAACTCATTTCCACTGCTCTCACTCTTGACTTGTGTCAAGATAATAAATGATTTTGTGAAATCCGGATATGCCAAACAAGGTGCAGTTGTTAGTTTAATATTTAATTTGTTAAATGGTATTCACACCACTGATGACAAAATACAGGCAGTGAGAGATTTTCCTGGACCCACTACGAATGACGAAGTTAGACAATTTTTAGGTCTAGCTGGGTACTATAGGTCATTCGTACAACAATTCTCTCATATAGCCTTTCCTCAATTCCAACCTAAAAAAGGATGCTATATTCCAATGGGAAGAAGTTTCAACAAGATATGGCGGCAGCGGACGTACGAACCTCGTCTACGAATCTACAGTGAATTTCTACAAAAGCAGGCGAGACTCTAACCAAGATTAGCTTCAGTTCTACAGTGAATTCCTACAAAATACAAGCTACAAGCCTATGAGTCTACAAGCCTACGAGTCTACGAGTGTACAGTTGAGTCTACATTATCAAGATAGAAAACAAACAATACCTCTTACAACCAACAACTCACAACCAGCTCCTGACAGTATTCTCTCCAACCCCCCCTCCGCCTCCCCTATCATCACGCTGATGTAGAGGTGAAGAGGTCACGGGACACCTTGCCAGTAGTTTTATCAAAATATTAATACAAGCAATCTTCCAATTTCTACGACGAACCAACGAACTACAACAATCTATGATCAACTACAAGTAACAATCCTACAAGTCATCTCTATAAGCTTCTACACGCACCTACAAGTAGCAGCATTCTTCATCCCACAACGAGTAAATCACAAGAAAAAAAGGACTGAGAATACATCGAGAAAGAAAAACAAAACAAACAAACGAAGAGCAAGACACGACTCGCAACTCACAACCACCTGACCTCACCCTTCTCTCTCTCCTACCTCCTCCAACCCCCACGGTGGACGCAGGTTCACAGAGGTCAAAACGACGACAGCAAATACCAAGCCCATATTCACAACTCATCTTACTTATCTCACTCAAGTTATTCATCGCTACTCATTTACTCACCACAGCTACCAGAGTGTGAGAAGTCGACGTTGCTAGCGTTTTGCTGAGAAGTAAAGGACAACCCACAACACGTCAGTCAGCTCATCACCTGCACCACCACTAACACCATTCCCACCACGGTAAAAATTAGTGAGTTACATAGTTACTTCATTTATACAATACACAGTGATAGACACAGTGATAGACAACACATTTTGCACAAACATATAAAACGTGCTGTATAGTTACAACTTACTGTAAATACATATACCTACTTTAATAATCGGTATAATTCAATCACTAAATACTTGCACCAACAATAAATATTCTACACTGTATATATTCACTCATTTACTATAGCATTTATTTACCATCAACGAGTGTTACCATTTATACCTACATAAAATACGTGTCTCATACATACAGCTATACATTATTACATCTACAAAGTAATAAAGAAATATACTATCACAGTTACTCAGTGAGCGATTAAAAGAACTGTATTAAACATTTATTAATTAAAGCTATCTAGTGGAAACAGACAAATTAAATTACAAAGAAAACCAGAAAAAAAAAAGAAAACGAAAATAGCCAACACAAATAACGTTAGCAAGAATGAACAACATCTTCCACACAATTGTGAAGACAAAGATTTCCACACAGTGCTGACACATATATTGCCCACGATAGGTACGATGAACAACAAGTCAGTGTATATCGTTAATACTGTATAAAGTGTATATATATTTTTTATATAAAATAACAAAATATGGGGCCATATAATATTATTTTCAGGAATATCTGTGCAATATAAACTAAACCTTAAAAAAGGGTTCCAAGGGAATTAGCCAGCAATTATGCAACCTCGGACAACACCGAAAAAGCGTAGACAAACGAAGAAAAACAAACTATAGAAAATCAACGCATACAAAAAGAAAGAAAGAAAGAAAGAAATATAGTAAGCTCATGTAACAAACAAATGAAAATAGGTGTGATACTACAAATCCCAAAATACCACATAAACTCCTTCTATAAGTGAAACAAAAAGCAAATTGTTGTTCTCCACGAGCCAGTGGCATGGCACATCATCACTATCATCGACCGCAGCATGACCGGAAATCCATGTCAGGACTGCAATTATTACAGTTATGTAACGACAAACGATTGCAATATGTTACACTTGCCACAATTATGTAACTACAAACGATATGTAACAATTGCAATACAATTATGTAACAATTCATACAATGTTACAATTATGTATTACTACAATGTTACTACAATATTATGTAACAATTCATACAATGTTACAATTATGTATTACCACAAAGTTACTACAATATTATGTAACAATTCATACAATGTTATAATTATGTATTACCACAATGTTACCACAATATTATGTACCAGTTCATACAATGTTACAATTATGTATTACCACAATGTTACCACAATATTATGTACCAGTTCATACAATGTTACAATTATGTATTATCACAATGTTACTACAGTATTATGCAACAATTCATACAATGTTACAATTATGTATTATCGCAATGTTACTACAATATTATGTGACAATTCATACAATGTTACACACAATTCTGTATTACCAGAATCATCACACAAGTTAGGTGAAATATTAGGCATTACTAAAGAGATAACTCAATATGTAATGTAATGACTTAGCAGTATTACCATTGCACAGTTATATGCGTATATCTGTTATTCATACATATCTTACAAAATGTCATACAATAACCAATTTAACCATATTGCATTTGTTCAATTATGTATACAATTTGTTTAAAATGTAATATTACTGAACCATTGCAATATTAACATGAATATTATATCTGTACAATATTATAATCAGTGTTATGTATTAATAGCTTAGCATAATGTCAGTGATGATTGCTGTCGGAGGACCGCCAGCTGCGTGACCAAGCAATGTCAGGACTGTAAGATATCTTAATACTTAATAATCAGCAACACACATATATAGTCTAGAGGTTGGATCAATGTCAAACCTAGGGGCCAAAGGAAGTGACGTTAGCACCTTTCCAGAATGCCTCTCACCAGCACAATAGCCCACAAAAAGCGCCTCGTGACTATACACACACATACACACACACACAGGCTTCTAGAACATTTCAACAACAGTATAGCCCACGTGACACGACCCCTGATAAACGAGAATGTAGGAATCAGAGATCAGAAAGGGACTGGCCATAGAACCAGCAGGTAGTGGAGATAGCGAATAAGAAGAGGGGTCCAACTAGACTTAATATGTTAAGTCCCTGTATAATACATTTGCTGCTCAACTTAGCCTTTCTTTAAAGATAGTATTCAAGATCAACTCCCTGTATTCATCTTTAACTCCTCCTGCTCTTCAATTACCAAAATAACTTTAACCAAAACTCAAGACCCACCTATTACAAGATTAAAGAGCTACATATATATAAATTGTGGCTACGAAGTTTCTACAAGACAGTAAATTTTTACAGTTCATCCAATGTCTGGATGAGATATGACATTTGGTTCACAAAAATATACTACCTATGCTGTCGTTGTATATGACAATGATTTAATTTGTATGCAAAAATGCTCTCTATAAGTGACAAATTATTTTTTTTTATTACCACACATTACAGAAAACTTTGTAAAGTGCTCAATTTTAAGAGGATAAATATTGATGCTCTTATTTTCTTTCGTAGTTTATCATGTGATCGCTTTCAATTACCTTCTTATTATAAGTAATTAACCTTAGTACCTGTTTGACCACTTTTTGTGCTAACATATACTGTATCATAACTAGCCATAGACTCCAACTTTATTTTTCTACAACGTTTATGTCAGAAGCAATAAGTGTTTGACGGACTTTCCTTGGCGGTTATCCTAGTTTCCGTTACTATGCAACGTCCAACATGGTTTTTGACGCAACCACTGTATTGGGAACACTTGAAAACCTTATAAAAGACACCAAAATCATCTGTTTAGTACGTTCCTATCAAAATACATATTCATTTCTTGTTTGGCTCTGACCTCTTGGCGTCCATTTTGGAAAATGGCGATTTCGGGTTAGCGCTACAAATTTCAGAATGCCACCCAGTAGACTCTTGAAGCTAGGGAGATTCCACACTCATTTCACCTGTCAAACTCAGTGCCTTTGGAAATATTTACGGGCCTCTATATCCAGAGCCAGGACTAAAAGTTTCCATAACATTTGTTAATCTTTTCTCTAACGATCCTTAACATTGTTGTTATACCGATGGTGGTGGTGGTGGTTGGAGATGATTTTTTTTTTTTTTTACGTAACGATTGTATTATTGATGATGGTGATAGCAGTTATAATTGTGATGACGGTGGTTGTGGTTGAAGAGGTGGTATCTGAGATGGTGGGTGCAGAAGGTGATGCTTTTAAGTGTGATTTTGTTGTTGGGAGTGGTGGTGTGGTGGTGGTGGCAATTGGTGGTTCCGGTACTGAAAAAGGTGATAAGTAGTCGTGGTGGTGATGGTGGTAGTAGGTAGTTAAAGGTGTGGTAGCCGTAGTGGTTGTAGGAGTGGTAGTGGTAGTAATGCTGGGAAATGGCTAAGTGGTGGGAGAATAGTATTTCTGAAGACAGATGTGGTACCGTATATAACTGTAGCTGTGGTAGTTGTGATGGTGGCAGACATCAATGTGGAAGGCAGTTGGAGTTGTGGTATTGGTCCAGAGACGGTGCACTGAACGTGGTATGACAGTTGGCATAGGTGTGGTAGAAGTGGTGGTTGTGGCAGTAACTGTAAGTTTGGCAGTGATTTGGACGAGGCCATAAAACCGGTGGCATTTCAACCAAAGTCACGAAGAACTTTAACCCATCACGTCCCGAAGTTTTCCGCACCTCCGACATCCCCCAATCCTGAGGTATTTTCGAATTTTTTTTTTTTGGCTAAAACCTCCGCTTTTGGTGAGAAACATCGAAATTTCATAGAGAAATCGCTCACCTGAGGTTTAAAATACTCAATCCAGGTAGGAGTTCCTCCTTACCTGACTGGGTTTTCTAACATGCTGGCACCAAAGAAAATGAGTTCTATGGGAGGGTAACTATTTCACACAACTCATAAACAGTATTTATTTATTTACTTGGTATGAATTTATATGTAGTATGAGAGTATATTGGTTTTCAAGCAGTAATATAGGCATTATAAGCATTGTTTCACTCACTAACTAATCACCATACCTGACCTTTTTTTTGCCACATTACCTGATCATTATTTCTGAATGTTTCTTCTTCTAATTCTATGTAAACTTTGTCCTCCACATTGTCATCGATTGGGGAATCACTCTGGCCCTGAATATCTTTACTGGCCAGGTCACTGGTAACAGGTGAATTGCTGAGACAATGGCGTGAGGGGGGGAGGGGGGAGGTTATGCGGTGTAAGGCATTGTCCCTGCTTGGCATCTTGTAGAGGAATAGAGGAAGGTGTCCCGTGTAAACGTACGAAAAATCACGCGCGAAAATTTAAAATTGTGCAAATTAGGGACCTTGCAATTGAACGACGTACCGGTACGTCGCCGGGACTGCCAAATGCAAATCGTTGCAATGTACCCATACGTAATGGGACGGGGCGGGTTAACTCCCTCCCTATCTTCTCTTCATTGTTCTGTCTCTGTTCTCTTATTCTTCTATTATTTCGTTTTTATAATCTTATTTCCATTTATTCTTTTCTATAGAATAATGTTTTATACCCAGTCACGAGGCACATTCAAGTCCCTCTTGTCTTCTCTTAGTTGTTTACTACTATTTTTCTCCTTTAATCTTATTGTTATCCTCCATATTGTTATCATCTTATTTTCTTCTTTCCTCCTTGCTATGAAATGGGTGGAAATTTACCCGTCACAAAGCACTTTTACTCCCTCATTTTCTTCACTTAACTGTTTCCTTTTTATTATCTTTTATTGTCTTAATTGCCTTCCTTGTCATTCTTCATCATCATCCCTTTTTAGTTCCTTTGCTTCTTTTAATAAAGTCCTCCCTGTCCTCCATTCCTATATTATTATTATTATTATTATTATTATTATTATTATTATTGTTACCTCTTATGTTTTCACCCCTGTCTATTTGTTTGTTTGTTGGTTGGTTGGTGAGCAAGATTAAACAAAAACTACTGGACGGATTTCCACGAAACTTGGTAGAAGAATGGGCCTTGGCCCAGAATAGACTCGATTAAATTTTGATGTGGATCCGGATAAAGGTGAGGATTCAGGATTTTTTTTTTTTCACTTTCTTTAACATTGCGAGTTAAGGCGTTTTTCGACATTTTCGTAAATTTTTCAGTAACTCTTGCATGGATCTTGATGAAAAAAATCAGGCATATTTAGGATGTTGGTATCTACTGTACGAATGTGTAAATTTTGACGCGAATCCATATAAAATTCAGGATCTAGAGGATTTAAATATGGTCTTATAGCAGTGTAGCCTTTATCCAGCTGCCGTGCAGTAACATATAGGACATGACTGAATTGAAAGGAACTGCATGTTTGGCCTTGGCGGAGGTATGCGCTCTACTGAGTGCCATTCTAGTTATTATTATTATTATTATTATTATTATTACCTCCGCCAAGGTGGTTATCTTCACTCCTCTGTCCGTTTGTTTGTTTGTTAGTTTATTTGTGAGCAAGATTACACAAAAGCTACGAGACGGATTTCCGCGAACCTTGGTAGAAGAATGGGCCTTGGCCCAGAATGGACTCCATTAAATTTTGGTACGGATCCGGGTAAAGGTGCGGAACCATGAATTTTTCTTCACTGTCCTTAACATTGCGAGATAGGTCGTTTTTCGACATTTTCGTAAATTTTTCAGTGAATATAGCGTGAATGTTGATAGCGGAGGTATGCGCTCTACTGAGTGCCATTCTAGTTGTTGTTGTTGTTGTTATTATTATTATTATTATTATTATTATTATTATTATTATTATCATCATCATCATCATCATCATCATCATTAGTGTAGTTCCTAACAACCTAATTTCTACCTTAGCAAAGTAAATGAGTTAGATACAGAAACAAAGCAAACGAAGCACACACACACACACACACACACACACACACACACACACACACACACACACACACACACACACACTAATGACAATAATAATAATAATCATAATAATCATAATAATAATAATATTAATAATAATAATATTAATAATCTATTATTAGAGTGTACAACAAAATGAGCCAATCTCCCGGTCTTCACACAGACTTTCGAAATCATATTCTATAATTTCATATTTTTCACAAGCCTTCATATTAGTTTCCTGTACAGTACACACACACACACACACACACACACACACACACACTCATATGTATGTATGTATGTATGTATCTATCTATCTATATACATGAAAGTGGTAGGTGGGGGCGCTCACCATCCACTCACTCGATGTAGTGCTGCCCTCGGGTGTCTGCTCTTTCCTCTTCTCCATCCTCCTTTCCTTCCATCCTCTTCTGTCTTTCTTTCTTTCATTCTTTCCTTGTCCTTCTGCCTACGAGTGACTTTACACACCCTCTTCTGTCTTTCCATCATTCTTTCCTTTTCCTTCTCCTGTGGGTGACTCTACACTGAGTGACATGGCACATAGTTTCCTGTACACCAAGAAACAATTTACTTCGCTGGGTAGTAACTATATAACCAAATTTTGGTGCCTGATGGTTTAGTGGGCAATTACTGTGCTCCAGTCGGATTGAGCTGGTGAAGGTTTATATCCAAGGGGTAGTTGGGGTTGACTGCTCAGGTAATTCCACCCAGGGATGACTGAGGCTGGTCACTCTCATCTTAAATGTCGGGACCAACTGCCTAGCCCCGGGCTCCTACGCTCCTCATGGGGCAATGTAGCATTGGATGATATATATATATATATATATATATATATATATATATATATATATATATGGGGTAGGCGGTGGCTCAGTCGGCAGAGAGCTGGCTTGCGGTCCTACCGGACCTAGGTCAAATCCCCGGTGGGCTAGGGAACAGTTTAAGGATTTGAATTTCATTACGGCAGCCTTTACCGACATACCACCAGTCCTGTATGAGACAGCCTTAGCATGTATTCAATATAGACGGTGGGTGTTAGCACCGAAGTGGTGACATGTAGAGGAGTACGATATGTAGGAGGACTGCGAGCCTTGGGAGCAGGCTGAGAAGCCTATACCCAGAGTCAAGCACATAAAAAAAAGGTATATATATATATATATATATATATATATATATATATATATATATATATATATATATATATATATATATGTATGTAAATATATGTAAATATTTATATATATACCGTATATCTATATATCTATATCTATATAGATAGATAGATAGATAGACATATATATAGATAGATAGATAGATACATAGATAGATAGACATATAAATATATATAAATTATATATATATATATATATATATATATATATATATATATATATATATATATATATATCTTTTTATGCGAGGAAGAAGGAGCCAAAGGCCATGAGCCCGCAATAACACTTCCCTCCAAGAGAAAAACAAAATACAATAGAGAGCCAAACTCAAGATCAGATCATTTCAAGATGCCTGGACACACTGCGTTTGAAAGACTGGAGATCATAGGCAGCAGGAAATACAGACAGAGGGTGACAGTTCCAGAACTGACCTGTAGCATAAATGAAGGACTGACAGTAACGGTTAACTCTTGCATTAGAGAGTTGAACAGAAATGGGATGAGAGTTTGCTGCTAGACGGGTGCTATGCACCCATCGTAGAGGTGGAGGAAAGCATGCACACAGTTCAAGAAGCAGTGATCATTAAAGTAGCGGTAGAAAAGAGATAAAGATGCAATAGTGCAGAGAAGAGACAGAGGTTGAAGGGAGTCAGAAAGAGAAGGAGAGTTAATGAGACGAAAAGCCTTTACTCCATCCTATTGGGAAGAGCTATATGTGGGGAGGCTTCCCACACATGAGAGTTGTACTCCACACAGGGGCGGATAAAACTCTGTATAGAGTCGACAATTGTGCAGGGGTAAAGAAAGAATGGAGTCGGCTTAGCACACCTAATCTCTTGGAAGCAGATTTTACAAGAGATGTAATAGGATCTTTCCAAGATAAATCCCGAGTAAATGAAACCCCGAGCATGTTCAAGGATGATGCAGGATTAAGCTGAATATTATTACACATTAGTGGGTATACCAGTGGAAGATTTTGGCGGGTTTATAGGTGTAAGAACTGAGTCTTGGATGCGTTAAAAGCAACCAGATTATTTTTACCCCAGTCAGAGATATGAGCCAAGTCAAACATTAGGTGTGCCATAGCCTCATCCCTTGTTTGTTGAAGTAACTGCTGAGATGGGCGTTGCAGGAACCAAATGGAAAGGTGAAGGGTGGAGTCATCAGTGTTTGAGTGGATAGAGTTAGATGTACAGCTTAGAAGGTCATTGATGAATAAAAGGAAGAGAGTTGGTGATAAGACAGAGCCCTGAGGAACACCACTGTTGATAGACCTAGAAGAAGAATGATGGCCGTCTACAAAAGCGGCTATAAAACGACCAGAAAGGAAGCTAGCGATGAAGGCACAGATAGAAGGATAGAAACCGTAAGAGGGCAGTTTGGAAATTAAAGATGCCAGACTCGATCGAAAACTTTAGAGATGTCAAATGCAATGGCAAGGCCGTCGCCAAAGTCCCGAAAGGAGGATGACCAGGAGTCTGAAAGGTAGGTGAGAAGATCGCCAGTGAAGCGTCACTGACGGAACCCGTACTGATGATCAGAAAAAAGGTTGTGATAGGAAAGATGCCTTTAAATTTTTCCATTGAGAATTGACTCGAAAACTGTTGAAATACAGGACGTTAAAGCAATTGGACGATAGTTGGAGGGTTGGGAGCGGTCACCCTTCTTTGGAACTTGCTGAATGAGAGCAAACTTCCAGCAAGAAAGAAAGGTACAAGTTGACAGACAAATGCAAAAGAGTTTGCCTAAGCAAGGTGTAAGCACAGAAGCACAGTTCTTGAGAACAACAGGAGGAACCCCATCAGGCCCATATGCCTTGTTAGTATTGAGGCCAGTGATGGCAGAAAATACATCAGCTGAAGAAATTTTAATGTCAGCCATGAGGAAGTCAGAGGGGGGAAGTGATGGAGGAACAGCACCGGAATCGTCTAAGGTGGAATTGGAGGAGAAACTCTGTGTGAAGAGATCTGCTTTATCAGTAGAAGAAATAGCTACAGAACCATCAGAGTTGAAAAGAGGAGGGAAGGATGATGAGGTAAAGTTGTTAGAAAGGTTTCTGGCAAGGTGCCAGAAGGAGCGGGAAGAATTCGAGTTGGAGAGTTGAGAGCATTTAGTACAGATGAAATTATTTTTAGCAGAGCGAAGAACAGACTTAGCATGATTCCGGGCAGAAATGTAAAGATGATGTGATTCAGAGGTGGGTTGGCTCTGGTACCTTTTGTAGGACCTCTCCTTGTTGCAGACAGCATCAGAACAAACGTGATTAAACCAAGGCTTTCTTGTGTTAGACTAAGGATACGAGAAAGGAATGTATGTTTCCATGCCAGAGAGAATTACCTCCATAATGCACAAAGCACACTCAGATGGCTCCCAGCCATGGAAGCACTAATCATTCCAGAGAAAATCAAAGAAGTACTGCCTGAGGGCCTCCCAATCCGCGGCACCAAAATGCCACAGACGAAGTTTCCCTGGACGATCCACAGGCCGTACCGGAGTGATATGACAGGTTAAGGTGATAAGGTTGTAATCGGAGGAGCCCATCGGAGAGAAAAGATTAACAGTGTAAGCAGAAGGATTAGTTGTATGGAAGAGGTAAAGTATGTTGGAGCTGTCTCTAAGGTGGTCTGGGATATGGGTAGGGTGCTGTACAAGCTGTTCTAGGTCATTAACGATAGAAAGATGTAGGCTTGTTCACCAGGTGGATCAGTGAAAGGAGAGGAGAGTCAAAGGTGGTGGTGAACATTGAAATCTACTAAAATGGAGATTTCAGAGAAAGGAGAAATGGATAGAATGTGTTCCATCGTAGAAGTAAGATAGTCGAAGAATTTTTGATATTCAGTAGAATTAGGGGATAAGTAAACAGCACAGATATATTTAGTCAGAGAATGACAGGAAAGCCGAAGCCAGAGTGTAGAGAATTCAGAAGAATCGAGTTCAGGAAAACGAGAGCAAGATAAGTCGTTGCCTATATATACACAACAGCCACCTTTGGCTTTGAAATGAGTATAGAGAAAGTAGGAGGATACAGAAAAGGGTTTGCTGTCAGTTCCATCAGACAGCTGAGTCTCAGTTAGAAAGAGAAGGTGATTTTTAGAGGAGGAGAGGTGGTGCTCAACAGAGCGAAAGTTAGAGGAAAGGCCGCGAATGTTGCAGAAATGAAGAAGTGAGTCAGACACTGGTTCCAGGCAGCTCAAGTCGTCACCGGGAGAGGGGCGGATGGTGGGGGCATTTATGGTCTCCCCCCCCATGGGACTCCGAGGCTGAGTGTTCAGATGCCATGTGTACTGTGCATGTAGTTTGGTGTAGATAGTTAGAGAAATTTGTATTAGAGAGCATGCTGGCCTACACTCTGTGTAACTGAGACACTGAAAAAGTTCAGCAAAGGGGGATGGTCAGGAACTAGTCCTGAGGGCTGATGAAACGGGAGCTCCATTATTCCTTGTCATCAGCTTTCCATCCACCTCGGGATTACTGCCCTGCTCGACTTATGCTACAGTCTACTTCTACTATATATATATATATATATATATATATATATATATATATATATATATATATATATATATATATATATATGTGTGTGTGTGTGTGTGTGTGTGTGTGTGTGTGTGTATACATATCATCATTATCATCATCAGCCGTTTGAGTATCCACTGCAGGACCGGCCTATCCCTACCGAAGTGGGGATGATACAGCCAAAGTATCTGTACCAAGTGACTTAGACTGTCTAGTAGACATTGTATGTAGGGTGACACGTGCTTGTAAGTGTAATTGTTGTGTTAGAGTGGCTTTGGATGTGTGTGTACTCTATGAACCAAGTGTAATCGGCCTGCGCAAGCCGACTGGGTGCAAGCATACTTTATAGTATGGGACACTGGTTTAGTCACACCACCCCTGATGTCCACCAAAGCCTTACATGGCCAGAAGAACGCTCCCAAAGTTTATTACCCTGGCAGGGCGCGAACCCTAGTTCTTCAGTGTACGAAAATGCACACTTTACCACTGTACCACAGAGGCTCCAATATATATACAATATATATATATATATATATATATATATATATATATATATATATATATATATATATATATATATATATATAAACAGTAAGACTTCACTATAGCCGGCTAATTGGGGCCAAAGCCATTCCGAAAGATGCTAAATTCCGATAAAAGCTATATCCGGACTTCCCCCTGCTAACCCGGACTTTTTTCCCGTATATTAGACCTTAGTCCAGATCGCACTAATGGTTTTTCAACTTCTGACTACCATTGCGGTATTGTACTGTGTTATAACTTCACGAGATTAATCAGATGTTATAATATGAATAAGAATACTGTACTGTACACTAACAAACATGACTTTTATTTACCATATGGTGGTGAATATAGCTGAAGTGGTCAGGCAGTCCGGACTGCTTCTGGCTTTATCAGACTCTTTCCAATATATAGGAATTTAGGTCCTCGATTCTGATTAAAGTGAATTCCGGTCTATTAAGTCCGTTATATCGTGGTTTACTTACTTTTATATATATATATATATATATATATATATATATATATATATATATATATATATATATATATATATATATATATATACTCGTATTCATACGTATTGCCTATATATATTTGTATAGATAGATAGATATAGATACAGATATACTGTAGACATATATATACATAGAGAGAGAGAGAGAGAGAGAGAGAGAGAGAGAGAGAGAGAGAGAGAGATACGATGTATATAGTTTGTAGATGTGGATAGATAGATATAGATATTTCGATATTGATGTAGATAGCTAGACAGATAGATAGGCAGGTAGACGTATGGAAAGATAGATAGATAGGCAGATAGAAACACCTATACAGCATATTGTATATCATGGGATCAGCCAGGAATCTGCTTTAAACCCTAATGGAACAGTCACCTAAAAACTATCTTAGAAAGCAAACTTATTCTTGAAACAACATCCAGAGTGTTCCTTTTCAGTAATTTAGGTCAGCCAAGCACTGATAATGTGGAAAAGAAGCGTTATAGGAAAGTTTGGTACATTCGAAATTTGCCAGGTTGTATATGATAATTATTATTCATATTTTTGTTTTACAGGTCCACAAGAAAATATATTTGGCATTTCGGGATAATAACTAGCCAGTCGTACCTAATCGGTCACTGCTTCTTGTCCGTGACCTGTCTTAAAACACCTAATCGAAAGATAATCATCCACGTTCCTGATACATAGATTCATCTATGCCATTGTAAGCATGTGAGAAGCCATTCAAGTAGGGCATTGCCGTCAAGCATCAATAATGCATCACTAGCAGCATGACTATATTAAATTCTAAACTGTACTACGTTATTACTAAGTGGAAAACTCTGGCTAGTAGATTACTTACGTGGGCAATGAAGCGTCATTGTGGGAAAGGGTCTTTAAGTAATTAACACTCACAGGTGCGATTTTACACAATTACATTAATTTTTAACTGAAGCTTTTATTTTTTTTTTTTTTTAGATCATCCCTGAAGTCCCAGTAGGCTTGTGTGTAGACGTCAAATGAGACAACTGAAAAGCACGGGTTTGTGCTTTGTGCTGTAATTGGAAGTGACCACGTTGTGATATCGTGACCATTTCTTAAAGCAAACTAAAGCCAAATTTGGATCAGTTTATCATCGTTACTGGAATTCATCGTGACAGTAACCATCTCACGAGTCAACTAGAGGGGGGCGTAGAGGAGGGGGGAGAGGAAGAGATGGAGGAGGGGAACGAGGAAGAGGCCAGAGGAAGGGGAAGAAGAGGGATGGGGGAGGCACGAGAAGTGCCCCCTACATCAATTATTACTGTAACCAATGCAGTAATGTTGCATTTTCAATTTTACAAAAGAGAGATATATATATATATATATATATATATATATATATATATATATATATATATATATATATATATCCCATTGGATCACAGGGGTGCTGGGAGAGGCATGGCACTGGGAGGGTACTGAGCGTACCGCCCTCCACCTATCGGCTCATAGGCGCGAAGCTCATAGGTCCCTACCCGGGGTTCCCTACTTTATAAAGACTTGAAAAATCCCAGTTCTGTCCAATACTCGGGACACTGGGCTTCAGTGGGATATATACATACATACATATATATATATATATATATATATATATATATATATATATATATATATATATATATATATATATATATATATATATAATCACCTGATATGCAAAATAGTCGTGCAAAGCACACAGCAACAGACTTTGATTCTTGTAATCAATTTGAACATACTGTATAGCCTTCCAATGCAACTTCTTAAAAATTATCTTTGTTTAATCAGTTTGTAAAATATAAAGATTCTGAAACAATTAATGTCCATTGTAAGATGCCGCACAACTATAGTGAACAAAATGAAAAACAGAATTTAAGATAACAACCACCAATCAGCGTGTGCAAAGCCGCAACAACACAGCAATGAATGTTACTAGAAAATGCCAATTGTTTTATGTCACAACGGAAAAATCTGGTAAATTACCAATATGCTGGGAATCGAACCAGGGACTCTTAGATGAGAGCCAGGCAGCATACCACTACACCACGACCAGGTAAAAGTTAACTAACGTTGTCACAATCTTGTAACCAACGTCCCTCCGCCCCCACTGTGGGCATCAAGAGGATGAGTTAACCCCCTGGCACTCGGGCAAGTAGATGCTTTTAATCTATCCCAAGCACTTACGGCAAGTCAGAATGTACAGTACAGGTTTCTCCCTTCACAACGGAAAAACTTTAATGGTAATCGAAAAGCAAGAATTTTTATCTTTTAATTCCTAAATGGATTATAATAAAAGTAAGCAAACTAGGTAAATAAAAAATTAGTAATTTAAATATGGGTGATAGGGATCGCTAAAGAAAGTAAACAGGGAAGGATCGCTGGAGAGCATGCAAAACCAGCAAGGCTTTAAGCAACGTTGACAATGTTAACCCACAAATCCCTATTTTGACTCTTTGCAAACTGAAAATACCAGAGTCAAAAGGTATTAGTGGGTTTATATTGTCACCATTAATTGAATCCTTGCTGGTTTTGTGATCCTTCCATATTTGTTTACTTTTTTTTTTTAGCGATCCCCATTCCCCATTTTTAAATTATAAACTTTTTTACTTAACTTTTAGTCTTCTTCAGAGATTAGTTAGTTAATTTACCCTAATCCTTCTTTCTTTAATGCAAGGAAAAAGGAACCAAAGGCCAGAAACCCGTAGGGTTGTTCGCTTCCAAAAAGCACATTGTGTTCAAAACACTAGAGGTCATAGGCAGTAGGAAATACAGACTAAGGGAGACACTGCCAGAACTGACCTGTTGCATACATGAAGGACTGAGAGAAACGGTTAACTCTTGCATTAGAGAGCTAGACAGAAAAGAGAGGAGAGTTTGCAGCCAGATGCGTGCTACACTTCCGCCGTAGTTGTGGAGGGATGCAAGCAGATAGTTCAAAGGAGCAGTGGCCATTGAAGTAGCGATAGAAAGGAGACTAAGTTGCAACAGAGCAGCGACGAGACAGAGGCTGAAGGGAGCCAGTATGACAGGGAAAGTTAATGTGGCAAAAAGCCTTTGACTCCTCCTTATTGAGAAGAGCTGTATGTAGGAAGCCTCCCCACACACGAGAGTTGTACTCTACACAGGGGTGAATAAAATCCGCAAATAAAGTCAACAACTGTGCAGGGGAAAAAGGCAGGGAGTCAGTACAGCTAATCTCTTGGAAGCAGATTTTACAAGAGAGGCAACACGATCTTTTCAAATTTGATCCCAAGAGAATTAAACCCAAAGTATGTTCTAAGATGATGCACGATTGAGTTGGATAGTATTAAAAAATAAGAGGATACTCCTGTGGAAAAGTTTGACGGGTCGAAAGATGTATTACCTGTTTTGATGCATTAAAAACAAGATTACTTTTACCCCAACGAAAGCCATGAGCCAATCCAGACACTAGGTGTGCCATAGCTTCATCCTGTGTTTGCTGAAGTGAGTGCTGAGATGGAGGCTGCAAGAAGCGAACGGGAAGGCAAAGGGTGGAGCCATCAGAGTATGAGCATATAGAGTTGAATGTACTGTTCAGAAGGTCATTGATGAATAGAGGGAAAAAGAGTTGGTGATAGGACAGACTCTTGAGGAACACCATTATTGACAGCTCCAGGTGGCCCTCTACAACAGCAACTATAGAAAGACCAGAGAGGAAGGTAGAGATGAAGGCACAAATCGAAGGGCAAAAACTGTAAGAGAGCAGTTTGGAAATTAAAGATTTATGCCAGACTCGATCCAAAACATTTCAGATGTCAAGTACAGTGACAAAGCTCTCGTTATAGTGATTCTTAAAGGAAGGTGAGAAGATCGCCAGTGGAGCATCCCATGCGGAACACATACTGGCGATCAGACAGAAAGTTTTGATAGGAAAAGCGTTTAAAATATTTTTTTGTTACGAGTACATTCTAAAACTTTAGAAATACAGGATGTTAAACCAAGCTAGCCCGAGGGCTGGGAATAGTCACCAGTCTTTGGGACAGGCTGAATGAGAGCAAACTTCCAGCAAGAAAGAAAGATTTAGATTGACAGACAGAGAAGAAAGAGTTTACCTAGCCATGGTGAAAGCAAAGAAGAACAGTTCTTGAGGACAACAGGAGGGACCCTTTCAGGCCGTATGTTTTGTTAGTAGAGAGGCCAGTGCGGGCAGAAAGTACATCAACTGATGAAATTTTGCTTGTCCGTATGCCTCAGTCCTTACTATACTTGGCATCATACTGTTGTATACGGTATATCTAATTTTATAGTTTAGGTCTCTGTAAGTTGTTCTGCTGCGCGGGATTCCGTGTGTGTGTGTGTGTGTGTGTGTGTGTGTGTGTGTGATTGTTTTACATTACTATATCTTTTATAGAAATGAGTCAGGCTCGTACTGTCCAGTGTATTAAATCATTTTTTATCAAATATATCCTTACATTTACAGTTTTGGCACTCACTATTGCATTCGGTAGTGCATTCCACTGATCCATTGCCCTATTTGGGAAACTGAATTTCCTTACGTTTTCGTCAACTTTTTTATGCAGTTTTTTGCAGTGTCGTCTTGCTGATGCCTCCCCGTAAGTTAAACTCATTGATATCTATTTTCCCTTTTCCTGAGATGAATTTATGTAGCGTAATCAAGTCTCCTCTTTTCCTTATCTCTTGTAATGCTGGTAGGTTCAATTTTTCTAGTCTTATTTCATAGCTTAGATCATTTAAGCTTGGTACCCATCCTGCAGCTGTCATTTGCACTTTTTCAATCTTATCTCTGTGTTTTTTTTATATGGGGATTCCAGACCACCGATGCATATTCCGTGGCTGGTCTGATGAATGAAGTTATCATCTTTCTCAGCATGTCTTCATTTATATATGTGAATGCTATTCTCATATAAGCAGTGTATGGATGTTTCATACCTTCTCATTTATGTGGTCAGCCGGTGATGGTCTGTTATTGATAATCACTCCTAGGTCCTTCTCTTTTTCTGACGTGTGTATAGTTGAACTTTCTAGCTTATAATCCCAATCTGGTCTTTTTACATTTTTAGCAAACTTAATTACATGGCGTTTGTCCACACTGAATTCCATTTGCTATCTATTGTTCCATTCATGAAGCTTTTTTAATTCTTCGTGTAGCTCTCTGCAAGAGTTTGTGTTTATAATTCTCCTTTGTATTTTTGCATCATCAGCAAACATATTTAGATAGCTTCCATTTCGAGTATTCCTGTCTATATCATTTATATATACTATAAACATAATTGGTGCCAGCATTGAACCCTATGGAACTCCACTGGTCACTTCCCTCCATGATGAGCAATTTCCCCTTAGTCTATCTATCTATCTATATACCAAGGCTGCTTCCCCCAAGGAAAGGGAGGTAGCCGAGACAGGACGACTCACTCTCCATTTACTCATCCATTCAAACACATTCATTCGCATCTTAGCCCCAAAGGGGAGAACGGACAGATCCTCACCGCATCACACCGCACAAGGGTCAACTGA
This sequence comes from Coenobita brevimanus, assembly GCF_032717465.1. Taxonomy (NCBI): domain Eukaryota; kingdom Metazoa; phylum Arthropoda; class Malacostraca; order Decapoda; family Coenobitidae; genus Coenobita; species Coenobita brevimanus. Next base: position 29,297,047 of record NC_136977.1, read on the forward strand.
GAAAGTCCTGCATCTAACAGTACAGATTACCATGGATTCCTCCTTGATGGTACATAAAAGTCTTTGGTGCGGTACTCTGTCAAATGCTTTCTTAAAATCTAAATAGACACTGTGCACCCATTCTTCTCTTTTCTATACTGTTTCTGCAACTGTATCATAGTATCTATGTAGATTTGTAACACATGATTTTCCTTCTCTAAAACTGAAGTGTCCTTCTGCTGTCATATTGCATCTTTCCAGGTGGTTTACCCAATTTTTTCTTATTAGCTTGTCTAGTACCATACTTACAACACTGGTTAGTGATACTTGTCGATAGTTGAGTGGATTCTGTCTATTGCCTTTCTTGACTAGAGGAACAATGTTTGCTTTCTTCGAAATATCAGGTAGTTTACCTTGACTGAAGGATTCTTTTCATATTAAACGTATTGGTCTGCTTAACTCTTCTGCATATTCATGTAGCACCCAACCTGAAATTCGTCAGTGCCATTTGCTTTTCCTTTGTCTACTTTACTCAGCTCTTTCTGTACCTCTTCTTCTGATATTCGTAAATCTGGTAATATGTGTGGGAATGCATTTTCCTTATCATTCCTTTTAAAATTACTTTCTTCTGTAAAATACTAATTGGAAATTTTTGTTATGAACTTCTCAGATATCTTTTCCTTGGGTATAGGTTATCCCCTCATCCATTATGGACTGTATTTTATCTTTAACTTTGGTTTTGCTTCGGCTGTAGCTGTAAAAAAGCCTCGGTTGATCACTGCTTTTATTTATAATATCTTCCTCAAATCATCTTTGAGCTTCTCTCCTTTTTCTTGTAAAATCATATATTGCCTGTTTTTGGTTGTTCTGTGTCCTCTCACTATTGTCTTCTGTATCTATTCCACAAGTTCCTTTTCTCTTTTGATTTTTTACATTCTATTTTAAACCACTTCTTTATCTTCATTTCTGTTTCTTTGTGCAGAGGGATATAATTTTGGATTGCTGCTTCATAAAATTCACAGAATTTACTATATAATAACATTTATAGCTTATCCTCTAAGCTCATTTTCCCAATCTATTTCTATGAAGTACTTTAAGTCATGGTAGTTGCTTTTTTGTTCTTTAGGCTCTTTTTGTAACTTATTTCTGTTAACAATATCACATGCAATCCTGAAGTTGCAATTTAATACTGCATGGCCGCTTTTGCCAAATGAAAGGTGATACTAAATAAGTATCCCTCTCATTCTCCTACCTTATAGGAAACCCTGGCCCATTTGGACCCACAGTGAAAAAATTAAGAAAAAATTTGCAGTGCTGTTATGTTTAATATACAGTATATATATATATATATATATATATATATATATATATATATATATATATATGGAAATTAAATTATAAGGCTTCTTGTGTGTTCATGCAAAAATACAAAAGAATTCCTTGAACTTAACTCCCTTGCGCAAGATGATGCACCACAAGTCATAAGCCTCGCCAATCTGAAGTGTAACCGATGACGCAACATGATACAACTTCCCTAAAAATGGTCGTAGAAACTTTTCCTGTGGATGGATTTGCGTCAAATTTGGTTGAGTCAAAGCTGAGGGTTGCCAGGTCCAGGGGAAATATACGGCAACAGCCGAGAGCTTATTGGAAGGATAAGTGGCCTATATTTAGCTCAGTTTTGTCCCGTCACTCAAGCTGAAAGGGTGTGTGAGCGCTTGGCCAGGCATTTAAACCCGCATCTGGCTACTACCTCACCATCCATACCTTATGTGTGTTTAGTGATATTGTGTTGTATACAGTGCAGTGTGCTTGTGAAGAACGTTTATAAGTGTTTTTTATATATTTTCAGAGAAAGCCAGATATGAATATTCCTAACCTGTTTTTACCATTCCTTTGCTATTGTTATATTACTCAAAACCTGAAAAATATCTCGCAAGGGCTTATCTGAGAAAGATTACATGAAATACTTATTCAGTGGAAGTGAGAGTGAAGAAAGCAGTGAAAGTGAAATGGAAAAAGAATATGTTTAGGAGCAGGAGAACAATGGTGAAATATGACCCAACGAGTGATAAGGGCAAACCCGCCGTCAAGGCCACTGTGATAAGCACTGTACAGTAGAGAGTGGTAGTAGCACCATCACTACCGTAATTTCTTTCACCACTGCCACCATTGGTCCTTTCACCACTGCCACGTCTGGTGCTACTACAGCTCCTACTGCCATCACTCAGACAACAATTTTCACCTTTCCAGAGACCACCATACTGATGAAAGCATACAGCAGTAAATCACATTGCAAACACACACACACACACACACACACACACACACACACACACACACACACACACACACACACACACACACACACACACACACACACACACACACATACCGCTCGCTGGTGCAGTGGTAACGCTCTGGCTTGCCAACTGGTGGACGAGAGTTTGCGCCTCGCTCAGGTTGCGAAAAAGTTTCACTGACGAAGTGGGTGGTTACTGTCCCCCTTGAGCAAGGGGACGGGTGTGTGCATGTGTGAAGGTCACAGCCTTGCCCTTAGATCGGACTATATGAGCTCTCAGCTCCCTTCCGGGAGGGTAAAAGGTGACGATCACGACCATCAAGTGATCCTGGTGATTTACACATGACAAATACTCACACACACATACTCAGGCTGTGGTCGTACCTGTCCTCCTCTCTGCAACTCCATCTCTTCTCAAGGAACACTACAACACTGCTAGAGGACGTGAGTAACCAGTTTATTTGTCTATAGTTTATACTCTTGTATTGTAAGGTATAATTTGTGTGTTTACTACATATTTCTCATAGGGAAAATGTGGTGCATTTCATTGCTCTTCTCTCAGTCATTTCCCATAAAGTATGGGTCGCATCAAAAATCTGAAGAAAGCTTGATCAAGCTGATGATTTCCTATGCTTACTTTTGTAAAGCAAACGGATGTGTGAAAATAAATGGGGGAAAAATTTACAAAAGACGAACATACTCAGCTTACGGGCCTGAGGGTACGTGCTGTCTAAGCGCAAACTGCGCACAACTCATCGTAACTTTTCAAAATTCATTTTCTCCATAACAGTAATGGTTATAACACTGTGAATTATATCATGGGCTTCCTTAACCTTTGGGCAACAAAACTGGATAGAATTTACATTTATATTTGTTACATTGTCACTAACAATATACGAAATAATAAACAAATTAGATGTTTTTAGCCGATTTTCGTAGTTTTTTTTTTTCAATTATTCGAAAACTATTGGACGTATCAACTTGAAACTTTCACAGATGAAAGATCGTGAAATTCTGCATATAGATATGTCCTTTACAGCTGCGCATCACAGGAAAACAATTTTCACGGTGATGTTGGGAAGTTATGAGAAGCTGGTTTTCACATATATAAGGTTTATTCAGGCTTCATTTCTGTACATTAATTCATCTGTTTTATGTGTTTTTTCTTATCATATAGAATAAACATCAACGAAGATGATGGGAAGCGATTTATAACAATATAAACACTTTCTGGGGGTAAATTGAGCCATAGAAATTTTTCCCTTGCTGTGCGCATGGCGCCAGCCTGAGCGAGGTTTTTGTTCTGTGCATGGAACCGAAACTTATTGGAAACTTAATGTGCGTGAGGGGGTTAATAGCACGTCTGACAAAATGAAAAACAATACATCCTGTTAATTGATAGCGGTATAGCAGAAAAAGTACTTGTAGCAAGGCAACGGAACTCATCCAACTTGAAAGAAATATGTTGCACTAACACACAAACATCCCATCATACCTGTAAAGGTAACACAAAGATCCACCTCAACCTAATGAAAATGGTCAATTATTGCACCTGCATTTTTGGCTATATTATAAATAAGCCACACACACAGAATGTTAGACATTATGGATAGTAGTATTAGATCATACTTAGCCTAAGTACAGTCACTGATGTTCATTATATTCACACACTAGCGTATTATATTCCTGTAAGTATATGCTATAGAAATACCTTTCTACTTCATGCAAGATTACATACCGCCACGTAACAAAGAACAAGTGAGGACTCAGGATGTTAGACATAACGGATAGTAGTATTAGACCGTAGTCTAAATACTATCACTGATGTTCAGTATATTCACACAATAGCATATTATATGCCTGTAAGTATGCTTTAGAAACACCCTACTTCATGTTAGGTTACTTGGGTCCAACTGGACCCACTACTACTCACCGCCACGTAACAAAGAGCGGGTGAGGACACAGAATGTTAGACGTTATGGATAGTAGTATTAGGTCATACTTAGCCTAAATACAGTCACTGATGTTCAGTATATTCACACACTAGTGTATAATATGCCTGTAAGTATATGCTATAGAAATACCCTTCTACATCATGTAAGGTTACGTGGGCCCAGTTGGACCCACGACTACTCCCTACCAGATGACAAAGAGCAAGTGAGGACAGGAACGTGTGACTCCACCGACGTCTGGACCAGCAATTATGGTTGGCCTACTGGGGGTTACTAAATTCACAATAGTGGACGAGGTCATGACATCGGTGCAGATTCAGTGCGATCAAAAAGGTAAAAAGGTAAAACAGAAATAAGTCACACACAGACTGTTAGACGTTATGGATAGTAGTATCAGAACATACTTAGCTTAAATACAGTCATTGATGTTCAGTATATTCACACACAAGAGTATTATATTCTTGTAAGTATATGCTATTGAAATACCCTTCTACTTCATGTAATGTTACGTGGGTCCAGTTGGACCCACGACTTCTCCCTGCCAGATGACATAGAGCAGGTTAGGACAGGAACATGTGACTCCATCAACATCTGGACCAGCAGTTATGGTTGACCGACTGGGGGTTGCCAGATTCGCAATAGCGTGCAATTGTGATGTGGGAGCTTCACTCCCTGCTCAGACATGACTCAAATTGGGACTAGGGATACCTATCTAGGGTTATGTTGTCGATATCATTATCTTCCCTGGTAAATATAAGACCTAGTAATGATGGATCATGTAGTCCTCTTTTACTGATGTTTTCCTTTACCTGTTGTGTTCAGAAAAACTTCTGTACAAGATCCAGGAGTTTTTTATCCCAACAGGTTTCATAGCTTCTTACGTCTACAGTATTCCAATTCATATTTGTATTGAAATCTCCATTTAATATAATTCTTTCACATTTCTTTTCCATTCTATCTAACAGGGCTCTTAAACTCTGAATTGTACTTTTTACCAGGTCTTCATATTCACCTCTTCCCAAGTGTTTGTTTTGGGTGGCATGTATTAATTTGCCACAATTATTTTCCCTTCAGATGTGTCAGTCTCTAATGCAATCAATTCTACTTTCGAGGGTATATCTATTTCTAGCTCTCTGGCTTTTGTATATTTTTGTTAATACCAGAACTCCTGCTGTTTTCCGATTTCTATCTATTCTCCAAACATTTTAATCCTGAAAGCTTAGGGTGCTTTTTGATATCCTTGGGCTTAATTTTGTTTCAGTTGGGCAAATAATATGTGGTTCCTTTTCGTAGTTATAGTCTTTTATCTCTAATAATTTATATACCATTATGTCTACATTTGAGTACATCAACTTAATAATGTTGTTTACAAACTAGACATAGTTTGAGTCTACTACCTTTCTTTTTCTTAATCCCTTTTGATTATGTGCCATTTTCTTACTTGTAATCCCACTACTTTGTTAAAACAAATTACTCCTCTCTTTCTCTTATCTTTCCTCATGTTTTGTTTTAGCTTCTTCCCTCTTCTTCTTTAGTATTCCCAATTCCTCTTGAGTTTGGCATCTTTTTATCCATACTTTTTTTTTGAATTCCTCTTTTTCCATATGTTTGTTTGCATTTTTTAGTGTTTCCTCCAGTGTTCACACTCTGGAAGGTTACTTTCAGGGGCCTTGAGTTATTTCTTTCATAATTTCCTTAGCCTTTTGTATTACTCTATATCTTTATCATAGATATCCTCTGATACTTCTATCAATATGTTCATTATATTATTTACCATCGCCTTTTTGTCTCTCGAAATTGTGTTTCTTATTTCTTCTTCATCTATATCAGTGATTGCTATAGATTTGTTGATATCTGCTGAATCTTTGACCAGTCTGGGGCTGTTTTTAATTATTTCTTTCACTTCCTTTCCATTTTTTTTTCTTTCTAAGTCTTTCCTTACACTCACCATTTCAGCATACATAGTTTGTACTTCATCCTTGCAATTTATCATCATTTCGTTCACCTGGGTTATCTTCTCTTCAGTATCACTTCTTTAATCTCTCAGACTGCTTGCTTGCCTAATTGTCTCTAAACTCCTCAATAACACTCTCATGGTTGACAACTGCACTCACCATTTCACTAGTTTTCTTTCTCAGTGAAACTACTTCAACTGACAGCTCATCTATAGTTGTCTTTTTTTTTTTTTATTATTCATTTACTAATTTTTCATTTTCTTCCTTCTGGATGCGTAATTCTTTCTTAGTTTCATCTGTTTAACTTTGAAAGTTTTCTCCGGTTTATTCACTTTCTCCACTAATATATTATATGTTTCCATTTCAATTACATCTGGGTAGAAATCATCATCCTGTTTTCTACCTTTATCCCTTCTCTTAACTCCTTCCATATTCACTTTACTAAAGATGGTGCTCATCTTGCAGAAAGGTGATTCTTATTTAGAAAGATAACTTTTACTAACAAGTTTGCATCTCCCTGCTACCCGCCTGGTGATATTGACGACAACCAGCTGATGATGCGTTGTATCAGCGGATTGTTTGCACCAACGAATGTATTCTTTTATATGGACAACACTTTTGCTAATACCTGCTCCACTGCATTAGCACAGCACTTAATTTAACCTAGTACAGAGCTTGACTCATATAAAGATACTATTTAGGTGTGGCCACTTGCAGCCAAAAGTGGCTTGAGTAGAGTGAAGTGACGTCCTCTCTCTCTCTCTCTCTCTCTCTCTCTCTCTCTCTCTCGTGTGTGTGCTTTAACCCATTCTGGGCATTTGATGGATCTAAATGAAACTACTCAGGTGGGTATGAAGTTTCCACTCTTTCTCTGAATGAGCAGAAAGAACTTGCACATCTATTTCACTATTATTTTTAACCTCTCCATGTTTTCCTATGGCCGCCTACTCCTCCTCCTTCTTTGTTAAAACTTTTACTTTTTTTTGTCAATACCATTATTATTCTCACTTATTTTCTGCGACAGGTCAAAAGCTATTTGGCACTGACCCTTCAAACTTGATCAGCTTAGTCAGCCAACTGTCCACTTCTTTTAGCCAAATATGGTCGCAGTCCGTCAACCGGATCTCCGGATATTATCTCAAACACAGAATAGTGAGTTAGCCGTGCTATCTCTAGAACAGGTGAAGCCTGGAAGCTGAAAATTTACAACAAAATAGCTTTAAGATGGACACAGGCTGGAGGGGAGTATGGTTGCAGTTGGTTGATTATTCGAATTCTGAGTTCGCCTGTGGTCATGAATTGGGACTTTTCAGATATTTTCAGATATTCCGTATGTCACTTAAATTTCCATAAAGGATTAAAGCTGGAGTCACTAAACTTGATGAACTTATAAACTGTCATGACCTAAAGTGACACGCACCGGATCAGTGACCTTGACTTCGACTGTGGTAAAAAATAGGAACTTTTTCAGATGTTCCGGATGTCACCTAATTTTCCATGATAGATTAAAGTTAGGCCAACCAAACTTTGTGGACTTATAGACTGTAATGACCAAAGGTGACTTGCAGTGACCTTGACCTCAAGGTCCTTTTATAGTTCGGCTTCTCATACCCAATAGCTGTGGAAAGTTTTTCCTTTATCAATCTTGCCCTTGGACAATTTTGCAGTGTTGTAGTTACTTTTTGCTTCTGAAAGTTGTGACACCACATGTTAGTGCGCTGGGGGTAATGCTAGGCCTCAGGGAACAAGCTGTGATTCAAATACATGGAGAGAGAGAGAGAGAGAGAGAGAGAGAGAGAGAGAGAGAGAGAGAGAGAGAAGGGAAAGAATGTGTAAAAGCTAGGGTAGATGGAGGGGATGGGGGAAGCTAATAAAAAGAAAAATATGAGACATACAGAAAAACAGAATGACAGTGAGAGACAGAGAAAACGGTGTATAATACGTCAAGGGAACTCATATATGCCACCGACCCTAAGATATACAGTTATTGATCCTTAACCTGTGCTAGGTAGATTCAAGGACTTACCGATGTGAGCCAACCAATACTGTATGGGCAAGTACTTGAGCCCAAATGGTGACATGTAGAGGCGTATGGTATGTAGGAGGACTGCTGGGCCTTGATAGCAGGCTGTGAAGCTTATGCCCAGAGTCGGACACATAAAAAAAAAAAAAAAAAAAAAAAAAAACTTAGGCCATGACTCACAGAACCCAGGAAATTGTTAGTGTGTCGCTGTGGACCAGACCAAACCCCCTGTGGAACTTCCAGCCCTTGCATAGGAAACTACTGGAATCATGAGTATGCACTTTAGCCAGGTAGCGATTTTCTCTAGTATATACCTCTTCATCACTAGTGCATTTTACATTTTTTTTTTTTTTCAGACTCTCAACATAAGCTAAACAGACAACTTCCTGGGACATAGCAGTCCTTCTGTGTACCTTCACATGTCGCCTTTCGTATTGATTGCATGCTAGGTTCATTTCATTCAAGACTGGAGTGATTATATTATCCGGGATCTTTACCTTGCCTGGACGGAATCCGGCGAGGTATTGTTTATGGCCGAGTTTGTTTGTCTCTTTGTTTCTCTGATTCTTTGTTAACAGCATTACGGAAAAACAGAAGAATGAAATTAAATGAAACTTTCAGGATATGTTTGCACTGGTCCCAAAAGAGAATGACTAAATTTTATAGGTAATCAAGTGACCGTGAGAAGTCAAAATCAAGATTACAGATTTTCAGAGGGCTATAACTTGAAACCGATTGAAGACATATATACTATCATTAACATACAGGAACACCCATCTGCGCTTTCATTTGGCACCAAGACCTTTGACCTTGAGTGATCTTGAAAGGTCAAACTCAAGGTCACGGATATTCAGGGGGCTATAACTCGAAACTGGTTGCAGATATTTACTATTATCAACATATACGGAGTCCCATATGGGCTTTTAATTGGTGTTATGACCTTTGACCACAAATGATCTTGAAAGGTCAAACTCAAGGTCACGGTTATTCAGGGGCTACAACTCGAAACTGGTTGAAGATAGACAGATATTAATTACTATCAACACATAGAAAGTCCCATATGGATTTTTGCTTGGTACCATGACCTTTGACATTAAGTGCCCATGAAAGGTAAAACTCAAGGTCACGGATATTCAGGGGGCTACAACTTGGAGCTGGTTGAAGATGAGGATATTTACTATTATCAAGATATAGAAAGTCTCACATAGGTTTTCATTTGGCACCATGAGCTTTGACCTTGAGTGACCTTGGAAGGTCAAACGCAAGATCACAGATTTTCAGAGGGCTATAATTTGAAAACGATTGAAAATAAAATAACTGCTGTCGGGTGAGGTTTGTTGTGCCTGCACCACTTGTTTCATTACAAATGGGTGGGTCTAGTGAAAGATCTGTTAAAACTGTGTTAACCATAGTCAGCTCTTCAGCACTTTACATCTCGTCTTGGTGAGTTTTTGCGAGTGGATTGGCTGGGGGGGGGGGAGCGAGACTAATCAGGAAGAAGAGAAATGAGACAGGGGAGTTTATGAGGGAGGATGGGTGTGTTATTGGAAGTGGTGTCCATCAACGGGAAAGGAAAGATATGCCCCATAAATCCTCTCCTTGAGGCTTCCCCACACCATGTGATATCAGATATTGGGAAGATAAATAGACACTGTTTGCTGGATAATCATAAAACTGGACATCGTTCCTGGAAGTTGTGTTGAAGATTACTGACTTGTGTTGCGATATATATAGCCTATCCCGAGACGTTTTGAAGAGAGTGTGTGAGATTTGGAGAAGGCGGAATGGTGTGTGTGTGTGTGTGTGTGTGTGTGTGTGTGTGTGTGTGTGTGTGTGTGTGTGTGTGTGCATGCTTTTGTGTAAATGTATGTCCGCGTGCGTGTGTGTGTGTGCGTGTGCTTTTGCTTGCGCATGTGTGAGTGTTTTTATATCCTGCACGTTTTCAAGTGATTACAACACCAGTATCACTGGAATTCTTATAAGTACATTGCTAGAAACGCAGATACCAAGGCTATAACATTTATATACATGCCAAGCTAACGTAACAACGATATTGCTGTGTATTACTGAAACCAGGAGAGATAATGAATTACAAGATGGGAGAAACGCATGATCAGATAAAGAATTATAGGCCAAAGAATTATGAAAAAAAAAAGACGAGAATTTATGAGAAATAAGAAAGTTAACAGTTGTCACACCGGAAACAGTCAAATTCTGAAATATATAAACCCAAATGAAAGCAGGAGTAACTTGGTGAGGATGGAGGTGGAATGAGGGGAAAAGGTGGGGATGAGAGGAGAGAAGAAAGAGGGGAGGATAAGGGAAGATGAGAGATATCAAGAAAGAAAGGAGAAGAAGGAAGAAAAGGAACACAGGAGAGATGAGGAAAAATGGAGGTGGGAGAAGAAGGATGAATACAAAAGAGTAGAGAGAAATAAAAAGGAAAGCAAACACCAACAGAGCCGTTGGTCCTTCCGTGGCTGTTTGTTATGGGGAAGGTTATGACTTATATATATATATATATATATATATATATATATATATATATATATATATATATATATATATATATATATATAATGATCTAAAGACAAGGAGAAGAGAGAAGGAAGGTTCCCGCCACCCACCCACCAAACCCTCCATCTGGAGCTCGGCAGGATATGGCGTGAAGGACCACCATGCAGCATATAGAAGCTGGCAGGGAAATTTCGTAGGAAAAACGGAGGGATACCTTATTCTACATTATTTACCTGACAGAGAAAGTAAGATTTAGCTCTAAATGTGGAAGTACTAAGAATTATTTGAGGATGATATTTTCCGATTTATATTCGAATGCTCTCCCAGTGAATCCGATTAATCGGTTGGCTTCCGTAACAGCCTCTGTACCCTGCTTGCTTTGGATAAGATCATACTACTGTAATTCATAAGTTTTTTTCATGGCTGACAATGACCAGTTGAGTATTGTTCATAGTGTAACTGGCTTTTCCGCTCCTACTTCCAATGTTTAGCACTTGGCATTTACTTATATTAAAATCCATCTGCCATGTTTGAGCCCAGTTATACAGTCTATCGAAGTCATTCTAAATTGCCTACTTCTGTAAAGATAGGTCTGCTGTCTGTCCAACTATAGTATCATCAGCAAATTAGGCTATTTTTCAAAATAAACTCTTGTCTATATCATCACATATATTAACTAGAAAGCCCTCAGAGAGCGCATACCTCCACCAGTGCCATTGCCATTAAAAAGGATCAGGATCCGTGGAAACATTGTGTGGAATACATAGGATCCGGATAAATGGAGATATTGTGTGGAATACCTAGGATCTGGATCCACCTGCAGATTTATTCAATTATTCCATGACCCACAAAAATTGTTCCTTATACAAAATTTTGTTGAAATTCATTGAGAACTTTTGAAGATATTGTGCGGGATACTCCGGATCCGGGTCCGGATCAGCCCAAAAATTTAATATGTTTTTCCTTGGCCCATGGCCCACTCTTCCACAAAATTTCATTGACATTCACCGAGAACTTTTGGAGATATAGTGTGGACAAACAAACAAAAAAACAGAAAGTTTGTGATTTCTCTTTTAAGTGGACAGGTTGCTTAATTCCGTAGTAGGCCGACAGGACAGAAATGACTGCCGAGTGTTTATATGGCTGCCTGTCATTAAGGCTGTATTTAATGGATAAGATTGAGTACTGAGTGTTGTTTAAAGAAGACAGAAGTCACCATCTTTTTATATGACTACGACTGACTGTTGAAAACTGTTCTTGGTGGCTTGAGCTACTGTTGAATGCTGTGTTTATCAGTCCTGCAAGGCAGAATGGTATCATTTTCGGCAACACACCCTATGCCGTTGCCTGAAACTCAGGTTATTTGTGTGTGTGTGTGTGTGTGTGTGTGTGTGTGTGTGTGTGTGTGTGTGTGTGTGTGTGTGTGTGTGTGTGTGTGTGTGCTTTAACTACCGTTAGGCTACTTGATGTATTTGAATGAAGCTTCCCAGGTGAATTCGTCTGATTACCGGGAAGATTTTACACTATATACAATTTAGCAACCATGGTTTTTTAGTGGGGGCAGCCCCCTTAACCAAATAAAACGTTTTCAGAAATAGTGAAAGGAAGCTAGATTTGGCTGTGATATTTTAGTACTTGTTGTACAAAGGACTTTCATCCGTAACGCCATATTTGGGGAGTGTGTTCCCTTTGATGATTCATATGGGGTCATCCCTCCCTGCCCAAAAAGTAATCGATCAGAAATAAGGGAAAGTGAGCAAATGAATTTCAGTGATACTTCTCAGGTAATTTCGTTTGGTTTCTCTATAATTATTTCATTATAAACAGTTTTCCACCATTATTTTTAGGGGTGGATCAACTTCCCTCACCAAATTCAAAAGTCTTAGAAGAAGGGTAAACATGACCTTAACATCAGTACAAGTTGTACAATGGATTCTCAGCCGTAATGCAATACTTGGTTAGCGTGATCCCCACCCATTAATTCTTGAGGAGTCAGTCCCATACCCAAAAGCAAACAATCAGAAAATAGGAGAAAGGTTTGAATGAAACCTCCCAGGTGAGTTCATGTGGTTACTATAAAGGATATACAATTATCGAATCATCATTTTTCGGGAGGCTAGCCCTCTCACCAAATTTAACACTCAGAAATACCAAAAGGAGGCATGAATTGGCTTTGACATCTTTGTACATGCTGTGTAATGGCATCTCATCTGTAATGCGATATTTACAGAGCTTGAGACCCCCCGATGACTCTTGGGGGTCAGCCGCCTCCCAAAAATAAAAATTGATCAGAAATTGGGAACTGTGGGCACATGAATGTCAAAGAAATCGGCATACACATCGCAGGATTGCGTATGCAGTTTTCATGTGTTCTCTGAATGGACAAGAAGAAACAATGTACATCAAATTTATTTGGTGGAAGGAACAAGCCCTCTGTGTGCTGTTTAGAGCGGATGATATTACCTACAAGTCCTAGTCAGGCTGGGGGCGACAGGCTGTCTGGTTGGTTGGATATCCGATAGACGGCCTTACAAGGTATGGCAGAGTACGATCCAAACGTACTGGACAGACAAAGATAGTTGCCGGGTTATGTGGCTGGTAGCTGCCGGGTTTGGGGGAGGAGAATGTTACCTACCCACTCTGCCCCTGCTCTCGACAATGCTAGAGGGAACGGCTGAGTGTTTGAGGATTGGTGGGAGAGCGGGAAGGTGGATGGGAGAGTAGGTATAATCTGTTTGTTTTCCTCCTACGGGACCCCGCCACTGCAACAACTTAATAGTAAAGCGTAGTTGCATGATATTCGATGAAACCTAGATATAAGGTAGGGAAGAATCTCGTTAGTTATTAGTTAAAACATCGTTCAGTCCTACAGCACGTCCACCACCTGAAGTGAAAGGGGAGGGGGAGCAGGAGAAAGGGTAGGGTAGTTTTAGGCTGGGTGGGAAAGGAAACAGAATGACAATAGGTAGAGATTAGAAGGAGGAAAGAATGAAGAGCAAGTGAAAGTGAAGGGTGGTATGAGTGTGGATGGGCATTAGATTTCGGTGTGAAGATGGGATGGTAAGAAGGGTGTCGGAGTATGAGAGAGAGAGAGAGAGAGAGAGAGAGAGAGAGAGTAGGCTACAAAGGAAATACAAATAACAGGAGGCACATCGGTCCATGACGTGATAATCTATTGGAAAACTAAGCCAGATCTACTAACATCTAACCATCGCGTTAGAAAAAAAGGATAGAAATGAGGAAGGTTCCCCCCCCCATCACACCATCCGGTAAACCCAGTAGAAAAAAGGCAAAACACCATGCTTGTTGGGGAAAAAAATGGAAACTTTTATAGGATAGGCAGAAAAGGAACAACCATGAATTATGAAATCTCCCATATACATATCCAAAAAAAAAAGAACATACACGGTCATCGAATGTTCTTTTAATTAAACAAATGTCTCATTATCGTCAGCATACATTTCAACCCAGAAATAAACAACAAGCACTTAATTATAGCCTGTAGTTGCGAAATATTTGTCTAGCCGAATTGTAAACGTTTCAGTCGTTTTTACACTAATTGTTGTTACAGGTAGCTTATTCCATTGTTCCACTGGGTGAATATTAAAGTAATTTTTCCCTGTACTAGTGTTCTCTCTCTCTCTCTCTCTCTCTCTCTCTCTCTCTCTCTCTCTCTCTCTAACTTTCCATTTATTATTACTAGGCAGTGTATCAGTCTGTATTTCAAACATACTATCATATCTAGCATCTTCGAATTTGTTAGAATTTTAAATACCTTTATTAGATCTCTGAGCCGTCAGCTTTTTAGACAAGATTTTTTTACCTTGTCAGCTAGCTTTTCGTATGATAAATATCGCAGTGATGTAATCTTTTTTGTGGCTCTGTTCTCTCCAGTTTGTCTTCGTCATAATAAAGTTCGGGGACCAGCTCTGCACAGTATTCTTAGTGTGGTAATAAATAATGCCTTACAAAGCTCAGACATAATATTAAATAGGGCGTTATGAGATCGAAGGTCCTTGCGATGAAGCTGAGCAATTTGTATGCCTTGTTACTGACTATAATACACTGTTTAGTTTTTTTTTTTTTTTTGTTACTTATAACTCCTAAATCTTTCTCGTCCTTAACTTCCCTAAGTGGAGCACCGAACATGCCTTACTATTTTTGCATTAATACTTTTGTCAAGGAAGTGAATTACATTATATTTATCTACATTTGTTTTGTCACTTTTCACTCCACTTTATTAGCTAATCCAGGTATTATATAGATTCACCCTTTGCTTTCGTAACTGCTCTGCCTCAGATCTTTGTGTCACCTACAACTTTTTTTAACTTAGAAAACAGTCCATTTTCTAGATCAGTTTTATAAATAGTGAAAAGAACTGATCCAAGAAGTGACACTTGAGGAACCCCGTTAGTTATTTCTAGCTACTCTAATGATTCGCCATTCATTACTGCACGTTGTCTGCGGTTCGTTATAGAATCAACAATCCATGAACATAATTTGTTAAAGAGTCCCTGGGTTTTTATTTACCTTAGGTGGGGGGCCGCATCAAATGCTTTCTGGAATTCAAGGTAGGCAGGTAGGCAGATAGGATGAGAGAGAGAGAGAGAGAGAGAGAGTATTCAGGAAATTCTGTAAGGAGAAACGGTGCGGAGAAGCAATATGTGAGAAGTGAAAGAGTACATGTTGATGGGGATGGGGTTCATGGAGAAAGGGGGTGGTGAAGAGTGAGGGGTAGATAAAAGGGGAGGGGGGAGGGGGGGAAGAAGTAAGAGAGAGGGAGGGGAGAGGAAAAGGGGGGAGGTGGTTGAAGGAAGAAGGGGGAGAGGTTTGAAATTGTGTCCATTCCTTTTTGTCGTCATATACTTCTGGTTGACATTGTATTTAACATTAGTTCCAAGCTGTCTGAACAGAAACTATGAGAGAGAGAGAGAGAGAGAGAGAGAGAGAGAGAGCACATTTCTGTGTGTGTTTAAGAACAAGGTTGAAGAGTATATGAAAGAGAGATATGTGGGAGAAATGAAAGACTGAAATATGCGATGAGTTCAGAATAGAACATATATGGGAGGCAGGAGGTTATGGTAGAGATAAAGGAAGATTACCAGTATGTAGGGTAAAAGGTACTGCACGTGCTGTCCTTAAACTCACAGGGATGAATCAACCGAATATCGTTTTTGGATTCCATAATAAAATAGGTTGGCTTGATGGTATGCTGAAAATTTTCGAAGGTGATTTTTCCTGTCATTGAAGTCCATGTTCAACATAAAATCCCATGGTCTATCGATCTATCTATACATATAGATAGATAGATAGATTGATTGATTGATTGATTGATAGATAGATAGATAAGTAACCGACCATGGGATTTTATGTTGAACATGGACTTCAATGACAGGAAAAATCGCCTTCGAAAATTTTCAGCATACCATCAAGCCAACCTATTTTATTATGGAATCAAAACACGATATATATATATATATATATATATATATATATATATATATATATATATATATATATATATATATATATATATATATATATATATCCTCCATCCTTCTTTCCTTCCATCCTCTTCTGTCTTTCTTTTCTTCATACTTTCCTTGTCCTTCTGCCCACGGGTGACTTTACACTCCCTCTTCTGTCTTTCTTTCCTTCATTCTTTCCTCTTCCTTCTGCCTCCAGGTGACTCTACACTGAGTGACAAGACAAATGGTTTCCTGTACAACAGGAAACCATTTACTAAGCTGGGTGGTAACCATATAACCAAATTTTGGCGCCTAGTGGTTTATTGGGTAATTACGGAGCTCCAGTCGGATTTTTATTTATTTTATTTTTTTATGCGAGGAAGAAGGAACCAAAGGCCATGAGCCCGCAGTAACAGCTCCCTCCAAGAGAAAAACAAAATACAATAGAGAGCCAAATTCAAGATCCGATCATTTTGAGATGCCTGGACACACTGCGTTTGAAAGACTGGAGATCATAGGCAGCAGGAAATACAGACGGAGGGAGACAGTTCCAGAGTGGACCTGTTGCATAAATGAAAGACTGGGAGTAACGGTTAACTCTTGCATTAGAGAGTTGGACAGAAAAGGGATGAGAGTTTGCTACCAGACGGGTGCTACGCGCCCGTCGTAGAGGTGGAGGAATGCAAGCAGACAGTTCAGAGGAGCAGTGACCATTAAAGTAGCGATAGAAAAGAGATAAAGATGCAACAGTGCGGCGAAGAGACAGAGGTTGAAGGGAGTCAGTAAGAGGAGGAGAGTTAATGAGACGAAAAGCTTTTGACTCCACCCTATTGAGAAGAGCTGTATGTGGGAAGCCTCCCCACACATGAGAGTTGTACTCCACACAGGGGCGGATAAAACCCCTGTATAGAGTCAACAATTGTGCAGGTGTAAAGAAACAGCGGAGTTGGCTTAGCACACCCAATCTCTTGGAAGCAGATTTTACAAGAGATGTAATATGATCTTTCCAAGATAAGTCCTGAGTAAATGAAATCCCAAGCATGTTCAAGGATGATGCAGGATTAAGCTGAATATTATTAAACATTAGTGGGTACAACTGTGGAAGATTTTGTCGGGTTGATACGTGTAAGAACCGAGTCTTAGATGCGTTAAAAACAACCATATTATTTTTACCCCAGTCAGAGATACGAACCAAGTCAGACATTAGGTGTGCCATAGCCTCATCCCTTGTTTGTTGAAGTAACTGTTGAGATGGGCGTTGCTGGAACCGAATGGAAAGGTGAAGGGTGGAGTCATCAGCGAATGAGTGGATAGGGTTAGATGTACAGCTTAGAAGATCATTGATGAATAAAAGGAAGAGAGTTGGTGATAGGACAGAGCCCTGAGGAACACCACTGTCGATAGATCTAGGAGAAGAACGATGGCCGTCTACAACAGCGGCTATAGAACGACCAGAAAGGAAGCTAGCGATGAAGGTACAGATAGAAGGATAGAAACCGTAGGAGGGCAGTTTGGAAATTAAAGATTTATGCCAGACTCGATCGAAAGCCTTTGAGATGTCAAGTGCAATGGCAAAGCTTACGCCAAAGTCCCGAAAGGAGGATGACCAGGAGTCTGAAAGGTAAGTGAGAAGATCGCCAGTGGAGTGTCCCTAACGGAACCCGTACTGACGATCGGAAAGAAGGTTGTGATAGGAAAGATGCCTTAAAATTTTTCTATTGAGAATTGATTCGAAAACTTTTGAAATACAGGACGTTAAAGCAATTGGACGATAATTGGAGGGTTGGGAGTGGTCACCCTTCTTTGGGACTGGCTGAATGAGAGCAAACTTCCAGCAAGAAGGAAAGGTACAGGTTGACAGACAAAGGCAAGAGAGTTTGCCTTGGCAGGGTGTAAGCACAGAAGCACAGTTCTTGAGAACAACAAGAGAGACCCCATCAGGCCCATATGCCTTGTTAGTACTGAGGCCAGTGATGGCAGAAAATACATCAACTGAAGAAATTTTAATGTCAGCTATGAGGAAGTCAGAGGGTGGAAGTGATGGAGGAACAGCACCGGAATCGTCTAAGGTGGAATTGGAGGAGAAAGTCTGTGCGAAGAGATCTGCTTTATCAGTAGAAGAAATAGCTACAGAACTACCAGAGTAGAAAAGAGGAGGGAAGGATGATGAGGTAAAGTTGTTAGAAAGATTTTTGACAAGGTGCCAGAAGGAGTGGGAAGAATTCGAGTTGGAGAGTTGAGAGCATTTAGTACGGATGAAATTATTTTTAGTAGAGTGAAGAACAGACTTAGCACGATTCCGGGCAGAAACGTAAAGATGATGTGATTCAGGGGTGGGTTGGCTCCAGTACCTTTTATAGGCCCTCTCCTTGTTGCGGACAGCATCAGAACAAGTGTGATTAAACCAAGGCTTTCTTGCGTTAGTCAAAGGATATGAGAAAGAAATGTATGCTTCCATGCCCGAGAGAATAACCTCCGTAATGGGCAAGGCACACTCAGATGGCTCCCGGCCATGGAAGCAATAATCATTCCAGGGAAAATCAAAGAAGTACTGCCTGAGGGCCTCCCAGTCTGCGGCTCCAAAATGCCACAGACGACGTTTCCCTGGAGGGTCCACAGGCCATACCGGAGTGATAGGACAGGTTAAGGTAAAAAGGTTGTGATCGGAGGAGCCCAACGGAGAGAAAAGATTAACAGAGTAAGCAGAAGGATTAGTTGTAAGGAAGAGGTCAAGTATGTTGGAGCTCTCTCCGAGGTGGTCAGGGATACGGGTAGGATGCTGTACAAGCTGCTCTAGGCCATTAACGATAGAAAAGATGTAGGCTTGTTCACCAGGTGGATCTGTGAAAGGAGAGGAGAGCCAAAGGCGGTGGTGAACATTGAAATCTCCTAGAACGGAGATTTCAGAGAAAGGAGAAATGGATAGAATGTGTTCCGTCGTAGAAGTAAGATAGTCGAAGAATTTTTGATAGTCAGTAGAATTATGAGATAAGTAAACAGCACAGATATATTTAGTCAGAGAATGACAGGAAAGCCGAAGCCAGAGTGTAGAGAATTCAGAAGAATCGAGTTCAGGAACACGAGAGCAAGGAAAGTCGTTGCGTATATATACACAACAGCCACCTTTGGCTTTGAAATGAGTATAGAGAAAGTAGGAGGATACAGAAAAGGGTTTGCTGTCAGTTGCCTCAGACAGCTGAGTCTCAGTTAGAAAAAGAAGGTGAGGTTTAGAGGAGGAGAGGTGGTGCTCAACAGAGCGAAAGTTAGAGGAAAGGCCGCAAATGTTGCAGAAATGAAGAAGAAGAGAGTCAGACATTGGTTCCAGACACCTCGAGTCGTCACCGGGAGAGGGGTGGATGGTGGGGGCATTTATGGTCCCCCCCTCCTGGGGACTCCGAGGCTTGGTGATGAGACGCCATTTTATAAAGTTGAATTTTGAATAGGAAGTGTAGTGTGTACTGTGCATGTAGTTTGGTGTATATAGTTAGAGAAATTTGTACTGGAGAGCATGCTGGCCCACTCTCTGTGTAACTGAGACACTGAAAAAGTTCAGCAAAAGGGGATGGTCAGGAACTAGTCCTGAGGGCTGATGAAACGGGAGCTCCAGCACTCCCTGTCATCAGCTTTCCATCCACCTCGGGAGTACTGCCCTGCTCGACTGGTGCTACAGTCTACTCCGGATTGAGCCGGTGAAGGTTTATATCCAAGAGGGGGTTGGGGTTTATTGCTTACGTAATGCCACTCAGGGATGAGTGAAGTTGGTCACTCTCATCTTAAATGTCAGGACCAACTTGCCTAGCCCCGGGCCCCTACGCTTCTCATGGGGCAATGTAGGATTGGATGATGAATATTATATATATATATATATATATATATATATATATATATATATATATATATATATATATATATATATATATACAGAACCTCAATTTTCCAAACATTCACTCTTAGTTGGATCGCCATTCGAACTACGATGGCCTGATGTTAACAGGGAGAGCACGGGCTTTGGGAGGGGTAGGTAATGGCCAGGGGGACTTGGTGATGTCTAAGGGAGTATGTGGGAAGGGTGAATAAAGTACTGAGTGAGGAGTGAAAATGCATTCTGTGAGAAAATATGTACCGGTACGTAAGAGGTGAAAAAAAGTATACTGGGAGGAACTGAAGAGAGGGAAGGGGAAATGTGCAATCTTCTCCACCTACGATCCCCCTCCCTTCCATTAAGACACTGTCTTTACACCATCAGTTCCACCCAGCAGCAGCACAAGCAGCAGCCGGATTAGAAACTTGGAATACATTAAACTCAGCCCCCACGGTAACTTTAAAACCCAGTAGAAAGTAGTTATCGGGGAAGCAGGCTGCTGACAAGGACGATGGTGGTCACGCCGATAAAATGGGGGAGGGGGTAGTGAGTCTTATTCTCACAACTATATAGTGATGAATTCTAAATTTTTGTGTGTCTTCCGACATAATAATCAAAGTCTGGGGGCCGGCCACGTTCATTTGTAGTGGACTTTCTTCCTGCCATTATCAACAGCGTGGAGGATATTTCCTTTCTTTAATTATCGTGTTCGCCTTCCATTTAATTTAGTAAAGATTTTCTACATTTGATTCTGGATACCGACAGTCGATTACTTTTCATTTTAGGAAGGGGATTTTGTACTGAAGATGTAAACGGGGTGTTTTTAACACTCTTGCAGACAGACAACCACTTAGGCAGTTTGATTCAGACACTCACAGACGATTTCATTCAGCTAGAATCCCCTTGCCTCCTTAAGAGTTAAACCCCTTCTTGGAGATGATGTCCAGTTATTCAATTTTTGCTTCCGACAGATTATTAAATTAACATGTGAACGAGTTGCTGTATGGAAGTGTCCAGTGGACTCTCTTACCATCACCACCAATAATGATAACATTCATTATCTATGTCTTTTTTAATTGTCTTTTCTGCACTTTATTTCTCATGGGGATGTAGACATGAAAACTACGAGTATAATGAAAATGTTCGCAGATAAACAGACTATAATGAAAATGACACCACTACTTTGGAGGGGTTATTGGAGATTGGCACTAATTAGTTCAGATTCAAATTAATTCATTATGCTAGATCCCTCTTATATTGAATACAACTGTCAGGTGGTAGCAAGAACAGAATTTTTCAAAACTCTTCTAAAATTGCCCTAAAATTGTAAATGGAGCATTCTTAACCCTCTGAGGTCCGCATGTCACTCCCGAAGCTTTTATAACCATCTGGAGGCAGAAAATAAAATCACTAAGACAGCTCACGTCTATCTAACTCTCTCAGCTCGATGACATTGTAACTTTTATTTTCGATAGCGCCATACTACTTTATTCAGCTTAAGAGAAACACTCAGATCGTGCTGGAATTATGAACATTGCCCAGTAACCTTTGCATTACCTGGCCCAGTTTAATAAATTTTCACTACTGTCAGACGAATTTACTCAGTATAAGGGAGAATTTGTTGCTGAAGATGTCATTGTATATTCCTGCCACTAGAGATGACGGAATTTCTTCCCATTTGTACTGCCTTTCATTAAGCTTTGCCATATAAATGGCGAAGCTCTTTGTTTTCGTCAGTATTAGTTTTCCTTGCACTTTTTTTCTTCGATCTTGATGAGATTATACATGAAGGTACCCTTGCGTAACCAAAGTCCTTGTGCCAAAAATAAATGACTTTGACCTATTTTTGCAAGTGATATACTCATTGTTATTCTAAAAATTGCATATTTCAAATTCAAATATCTCATAAACTAAATGAGATACAGCTATTTGGTTGAAAATGTCACGATACAAATGTCTGCTGAATAATTTTGGTTTAATATTTTGCCATTTAGCCTAGTTGAAAATACGTAATTCAAATTTGCTCAGTTTTTTCTTTGCAACATGTTTTAGAGAAAACTACAAAAGTTTTAACTCTGTAACTTTCCAGATATACAGTTGTGGCCCCTCTTGTGATCTGAAAGGAATATGGTTACAGTTAAGCATACAGTTTTCCAGTTATTGAGACAAACGTAAAATTTACACATGCGTTCTTCGACACCTTTGTCTTCGGATCTTGTTGATGTCTCACAAACAGTTGCCTTAGGGTCATTAGGGCTTGTTCATATTACTCATACCTTATACACCATGTAGCTAAGTTTCGTTAATGTGGCTATACTATTGAATATGTAATTAGTAGTATTTCATTGTATATGAGATTTTGAACACTTCCTTCAACTTTCCTGTCACCAACAGTGATGGCATTTTTTTTTTTTCCACTCCTGAGAGATGTAGAAATGCCTCGCATGGTACCATAACCACTATTTTTTTCTTTTTTAATCCTGCTACCCCCAGACGTCCTTACTATGCTTTAGGCACACCTGTCGTAATCAAGGGGCTAATATATCTTTGTACCATCAGTGGCGGTCATGCTTAAAATTGATTATTCAACTCCTTTTTATCAAAATTAATATTGTTATGATCATGATTATTTTTTGAGAGGTAGAAAATCGGTATTTTTTTTTTTTTTATCCAAACAATGGCATTTTTCCTGTTATCTTTCTCCCTTATTATGTTATTATTATTAATATTATTATAATCAATATTATTATTATTATTGTTATTATTATTATTATTATTATTATTATTATTATTATTATTGTGGTTGTTGTTGTTGTTGAACCATCAGGACAGTTATATGATGGTAGTGTTGGGAAGCACGAGTCTGAAGCAGTTTTATCCCTGTCCGGTTCACCCAAAGGCTTCTTCAGAAAAATGAAGAATGACTCGTGTTTCCCTACACCACCCTCATTATTATTATTATTATTATTATTATTATTATTATTATTTTTAAGCTTCGCCATATAAATAGCGAAGCTTAATGTTTTCGTAAATATTGCTATTCCTCTATGCACTTTTTTTTTTTCTTACATCTTGATTTTATACAGGAAGTTACCCTTGGGTAACCCAAGTACTTGTGCCAAATATAAATGTCCGTGACCTATATTTGAAGGTCATAAACTCATTTCTGGTGCAAAAATTGCATATTTATAATTGAAATATCCCAGAAATTAATTAAGATACAGCTATTTGGTTGAAAATCCTATGCTGAAAAAGTTTGCTGAGTATTTTGGTTGAATATTTTACCATTTAGCCCAGTGGAAGTACCGAATTCAAATCTGCTCAGCATTTTCTTTGTCTGACGTTTTAGAGAAAACCACAAAAGCTGTAAAGCTGTAACTTTACAGAAATATAGCTGTGGTCCCTTTTATTATCTGAAATGAATATAGTTACAGTTAAGAATACAGTTAGCCAGTTATTGAGACATGTAAAACATACCCATTCATTTTTCCACACCTTTGTCTCCAGATCTTGTTGATATTACACAAGAAGCTATCTTAGGTTAATCTAAGTACATGTTCCAAATATGAATGACCTTGAACTAATTTTAAAGGTCACAGAATCATGATGCCAAATTTCATACCTGCTATACCATAAATTTTTACGGCGAAGCTCCCCTTTTACGGCTACAAAAAGTAAGTAGGTAACTACTTTTTTAAGCTTTACCATATAAATGGTGAGGCTTATTGTTTTATTAAGTATTATTGTTATTTTTCTTTTAGCTCTTCTATCTTGATACTATACAAGAGGGTTCTCTAGCCCCTTAACCGTAAGGCGTCACTTTTGTGATGCTCAGGAGCAAGGGATCATACCGTGGGGAGGGCACATTTGTGATTCTGTGTTATTTTGAATTCGCCCGGGCTTTTGAGTGGTGGCTTGTATCATCTATCAGTACTACCAGTGTCCAGCTATACTTATTTCTGCTAATGTCACCTGTACTCCCATCCACTGTTGACAATTTAGCCATTTTTCTCCTGTCCTTGACTCCCCCCCTCCTTACCTCCCCTCCATTACCCTCTCCTCCCACCTGACCAGCTGCGTTGTGCTACACAAATGCTGGACGGATTTTTCCACTCATTATATACATTGAAATGTGCCCTTTGCCCTATTCTTATACAAAATAATATATAAAAGAAAGAGAAAAGGTAATTGATACTGCCATGCATCTGGAATGGGCTAATTATCACCTGGCAACACCTCTCGTGCACTCGTTCGTTAATTTGCCCTGTTTATTTCCCCTTGAAATATGCCGTATGACCTGTTCTCATAATAAGAATATATATAAGAAAGGAAGGGAGAAGCCTAAGTGATATTTACATTCACCTGGAAGTACCTAATTTATTATGTATTGTCTAGATTTCCTGCCAATCATTTCATAGCGTATATATTAGCAGCTGTCACCACGCTGACATTGGCAGCCCTTCACTGCCCCTAGGCAACAGCATTCAGTTTACTGTCGTCTTTCAAGGTGAAACCACGTCGGATTCGCGCCTGTCCAATTCCGCAACTTTTTAGCCCCATGCAAAGGGCC
Organism: Coenobita brevimanus; assembly: GCF_032717465.1. Classification (NCBI taxonomy): domain Eukaryota; kingdom Metazoa; phylum Arthropoda; class Malacostraca; order Decapoda; family Coenobitidae; genus Coenobita; species Coenobita brevimanus. The sequence goes on from NC_136977.1 coordinate 29,321,675, forward strand.
CTGTACCTCTACCCCTACTAAACCTCATGTGGAATGGGGTAAAGGGCCAAGAGACTGCTGTGGAACGTGAACTGGCTAATTTATCAGTGATAATGATGGACAGTGACTACGATCTTTCTGGTGACTCTAAAACAGTGCGAGTGGAAATGTAAATAATGTGTAAACAGCAAGTGAAAGCAATGAATGTAAATATAACTGAACAGTGGAAAATAGTTTTATAAGTTATTGCAAGTGACAGTGCATAACATAGTGTAAATGAAATAGAAATGTAAATAATGTAAATAAAATAGAGAATATAAATAGAAATGTAAATGTAAATAAGTAGTAATATAAGCATACGAGTATATATACTAGGAATAATGAAAGTGAAAGTTTCACTCTAGCATGTATGAATACTGGGAGTTATGAAAGTGAAAGTGACAGATTCATTCTCCATGCTAGTATACAGGACGAGAAAGTGAATGCTACGTATTTTACTGAAAGAGAAATTGAATGCCTACAGTGACAATAAACTACTATTACTGGAGGAAACTTATGGATAAAGACTGCAGATATATATAAGTGTTATATAGTAATAGGAATATAAAGTGTGAGTGTTTTTATGAATAATAAATGACAGAATACCTATGGGGAACGAGCACAAGTGGGAACTTCATATGCGTTCGTAATTTTTATTGCTTTCACAGTATTTTTTTTTTGGAGTATGGATTCCAAACTATTTGAAAATCATAGAATAGTGCTTCTAGTGATAATATTAGGCTGTGGTAATCATATTACGGGATGTCGGGAAGTGTAAAGTGAAGACTTCGTTACCCAACTTCAGAAGTCTCTATAAGTCCTACGGTACTCAATGAAGGCTCAACAAACATCCCAGGAGAAAGCTGAAGGTATGTGCCATAGGCATAATTTATTATAATATTCTAGGACTAATAACTGATTTTTGGCAAATATTTTTACAAAGACTGTCGGAGCGTGAATATCCTCGCGGGACATGCAAGGAGCACCAAAACAACCCTGCGGTTTAGGGGCTAGGGTACCCCAAGAAATTATGCCAAATATAAATGACTTTGACCTTTTTCTGAAGGTCATGTATTCATTTTTGGCGCAAAATCTGCATATTTGATGTTGAAATATCTCAGAAACTAAATGACATAAAGCTATTTCATCGAAAATCCAATGATAAAAAAGTTAGTTGAGAAGTTTGGCTGAATGTTTTGCCATTTAGTCTGCTGTAAAGAACGGAATTCAAATCTCCTCAGTGTTTTCTTTCTTGCATGTTTTAGAGAAAACCCTAAAAGTTGTAAACCTGTAACTTTACAGAAATATAGCTGTGGTCCCTCTTATTATTTGAAAGGAATAAGGTTACAGTTAAGGATGCATTTAGCCAGTTCTTGAGACATGTAAAATGCATCCATGCATTTTTCCACACAGATTTCTTTAGATCTTGTTGATATTACACAAGAAGCTATCTTAGGTTAAGCTAAGTACATGTTCCAATTATGAATGACCTTGAACTACTTTAAAAGGTCACAGACTTCATCATGATGCCCAAATTTGATACCGTATATGAGGTGCTGAGTTCATTACTGGGCTAAGCACCAAAAGTACAAAACGCTAGAAAATGTGTACGTCTGGCGACTTCAAAACTTTGATATCTCGGTAATCACTTGTGTTATTTTGATGTGTGTTTTTTTTAAATGTAGCTTATGGTATTTTCTTTATTGCAATAACCTCTGCTTTGCTCGATCTGTCATTAATCATGATGATATCGTGTGAAGTAAAATTTTGCCCCCCACTGCTGGACCGATCGGCCAAGGAAATATTTTTATCCTACTAAGAACTACAGCAATACATCATAAGATGTCAATAATATATTAGCATAATGTTCCAAGAGTGTCGTACTGTAGAATAAAATAAAAGTTCTATGACATAAGTATTATTATTTTCACAATAATAGCAGTTGAAAGGTCGGAAACTTTGTGCGTGTTTTTCTCGGAGTTTTTAACCACCAATAAACATGAACCACATCACAAACATCAAGAAAAACATAATAAAATATTATATTGCTGATAATAATATAAAAGTAAGACAGCATTCAATGTATGAGGACATTATTAGAAAACCTCTGTAACCTGAATGATAAAAAAATAATGAACCTGTAACCTGAATAAAAAAATAAAAAAAGCTCCCACGAGTACCTGTAACTTCACAAACACAATGGCAATAATAATAATAGTAATAATGGTTAAAAAATATAATAATAATAATAATAATGAGAAAGCAGCAAGTTACTATGCACTACAGCTGCTGGTGGGAGTAGTGTCAGGTGTCAGCTTATTGGCTAGCTGCAGTGCAACCCGACTATCTGATTGCCCAGCTTCAAGGGGGGTAAAGAAAGGGGCTGGGATATAGCCTGGTAATGCTCTCACATTCGCTTCAACACCACGGGGAGTCGACATAAGGAACATAGGAAAGGCTGAACTCATAGGAAAAGCGACCATACAGCTGGCAGAATTCTGGACCCGGTTGCCCGCCCTGAGTGCTAGTGCGGAACCAGACTGTTTTTTTTGCTGTGTGGCGCGACGGCATAACACACATGCCTACTTAACCTGGATTTTGGCCCCTTTGTAGGTTGTTTCTTAGCACTTTTTTACTTCCAACTTATAGAGGGATGGTTTAGCTACTTGTTGGTGCGTTTAGGTGCTTGGTGGACATTTTGGCACTTAGCCCGGTAATGAACTCAGCGCCTCATATACCATAAATAGTTGTGGCGAAGCTTCTTTATTGTGGCTACACAATAGGTAAGTGGGTAACAAGTTATCATTATTGTATTAATCTTCGCCATATATATGGCGAAGCCTATTGTTTCGGTAAGTATTATTTTTATTTTTATTTTGCACTTTTTTATTAGATATTGATAATATTATACAGGCAGGTACCCTACGGTAACCCAAGCACTTGTGCCAAATATAAATGACCTTGACCTATTTTTGAAGGTCATATACTCATTTCTGATGCAACAATGGGGTGCTTCTGAAAAGCCTAGTATTCCAGTAGATGTCACCACCATTGGGACAAACACATTCCCCGCGCTGTTTAAACAGCATATTTTTTTTCGTTATATATCTACACTGTTGTGTGAAACTGTGAATCATACTAATATCATATACCATAATATAAATAATACAAATAGAACACGTATATATAACGTAGCATGAATTTTTTATATTTATCATAAACGGAAATTAAAATATCGTTGATGGCATATGATGGCAATCCGCCACGTCAGTGGTCCTATATTATTTCATTTCTGCTACATTTAGTGCAAGTTAGGTTCAAATACATAGTTTGTTCAGACTGTAAATTACGCCTAGTGGATATCTTGACCAGTGCTGGGCAGGTGCGCAAACACTTGTGCAAAGCACAATTGCGCACCGTTGTGCTCTGGTGGATATCGTTTGCTCATTGCTCACCGCACGAGACCATGTGCAATTTTGCGCTTTTGCACATGAAAAGGCAGGTGCGCAAGCGCAAATTTAGTTGCATTTGCACAACAATATTTTTGCATGCGCAAGTGCCCTGTACACCTGTCCTGTGGATTGCGCACTGCGCAATCCAAGGGACACGTGGTCTTGGGAACTTCCCATATGTCTGGACAAGGGATGGGGGAGGCTCGGGCAGGTCATGAGGGCTGGAGGGAGGCGGGAGGGATGGAGGGTAGTAGCACTTCTTAAAATGCTTCAACAGAGATAATGTATTTTAATATTTTATAAGTTATTATTATTAGTAAATAATAATGAATTAAAAATACATTATTTATTAAGAGTAGCATATGCAGTTCCTTACAAAAATCATTAAAACATATTATTTAAATCAAATATGCACAGCCTGATAATTTATTAGACTGTGGATATTTGATTTAAATAATATGTTTCAATGATTTTTGTAAGGAATTACATATGCTGTTGTATATCTATATTGAATTATTAAATAAAACGTCTTGCGAAAATGCAGATGAAAGTAAAACTGGCAACATTACAGCCTTTGTGTCCCTGTTCCTCCACTCCGCGAGTGAAAAAGTTACTACATGACAGTGTTGTGATACCACCTCTAATGTATGGACGTGAAGGTTTGACCTTGTTGGAGGGACACAAATCAAGAGCGAGAGCTGTGAAAATAAATGAGTTATTTGAGAGGAGCATGTGCAGTTACATGGAGAGACAGACTGACAAATGAGGAAGTGAAGGATCATTGTGGTGTGGATGTGGATGTGATAGGAAGCGTTAGGAAAAACACATTGAGGTGGTTTGGTCATATGGAGAGGATGGAGAGTGAGAGACTAACAAGGAGTGTATGTGAATGAGGTGGAATTGGGGTGAGAGAGGGGGGTGGCCAAGGATGAGATGGAGGGATGGAGCGGAGAATTATATGAGAGATGGGGGTGTGAGCTGGGAGCAGGGCAGTGAAATGGCGGGGGACAGGGTGACACGGAGGCGATTTGTTGCTTGTTTGTGGACAGTGGCCACCCCTTACGGGATTAAGGCGTCTAGCAATGGACAGATAGATAGAATAATAATAAATAAAAGTAAGTATGCCAATTTCTTTAAATATCTCAATATTTTACAGTAAATCCCACAAATATATGCACATGGTTTGTGCTAGCACTTAGCGACATTGCACAAGCTAAATATTAGATTGCGTACTTGCGCAAAATACAGTTAATAGAAAATAATACTGTAATAATAAATAAAAGTAAGTATGCTATTTTATTTAAAAATCAATATTTTACAGCAATTCCCACAAGAATATGCAAATGGTTTGCGCTTGCATTTTGCAACACTGCGCAAGCCAAATATTTGTCAGATCGCGCACTTGCGCTTGCGCAAGGTAGTGAACCGTGGATTGCGCATTGCGCTTGCACAAGGTCCTTCTTCGTTTGTGCTGCCCACCACTGATCTTGACTCATTCAGTCTCTATGTGGGCAGAAATTTAATGTTGAGTAAGTACTGGGACTCAGCATCTTGCTGACTCCCTTCACGGATGTGCACCACAAGACCCGTGTTGCCACGGTTTGAGAAGGCCGTAGTGTTGCCCCCTTGGACCCTCCAAAGCAATTACAGTACTTTACTTTATCTAACCTAACCAGACCACAAGTAGTTTAAACTGTATTATTTTAAGCATTAGTCCTCGTGCGTTTGCTCCGAAAACAAATCTCTCGTGAAAAAAAATAAACACTGGACTGTCTTGTGTGCATGCGTGAAGGGAGTGAGCAAAATGTTGAGTCCCAGTATTTACTCAACATTAAATTTCTGCCCAAATAGAGACTGAACGAGTCAAGATACCCACTAGGTGTAAACTACACTCTGAACAAACTATGTATTAAGAACCTAACTTGCACTAAATGTAGCAGAAATTAAATAATATAGGACCACTGAAAAGGCAGGTTGCCATCATATATCATCAATGATAAATGTAAATAATTCATGCTACGTTATATATACATGTTCTATTTGTATTATTTATATTACAGTATATGACATTACTATGATTCACAGTTTCACACAGCAGTGTAGATATTTAACAAAGAAAAATATACTGTTTAAACAGAGCGGGGAATGTGTTTGTCCCAGTGGTGGTGACATCTACTGGAATACTAGCTTTGAAAGCACCCCACTGCGTACCTGTTATTGAAATATCTCAAAAACTAATTGAGATACAGCTATTTTGTTGAAAATCCTGTGTGAAAAAAGTTCATTGAGAATTTTGACTGAAAAACCATAAAAGGTGTATGGTTGAAAGTACAGAAATATAACTGTGTAGGATTATGGTTATAGTTAGACATAAGGTTAGCCAGTTAAAACTGTGCAAAAATCTATGTTGTCTTCATATGAAGTTTTAGGCAGTGTGAACACAAAAGCATCATTTGCACAACTACAAAGACAGTCAATACCATAAATAGTTTTGGCAAAGCTTCCTTATTGTGGCTGAACAATGAATAAATTGGTGCCTAGATATTATTATTATATTAGCTACATGGAATATAAGGGATGCAAATGATGAGGTGAAAGAAAGAAAAATTATCCAGGTGCTTGAAGTGCCAAAATGGATGTATGTGGTTTAACTGAAACTAAATGAAGGGTAAGAGTTTGAGAGAATGAAAGTATGGATGGGGGACATGCTCGGGAGTAGGTGAGAATGAGACGGCAAAAGAAGGAGTGTGTATTGTGAGTAACAGAAGGAAGGAGAATACAGGACAGTATGGATCAGATGGTTCAAGGATTGTGTGGGTAAGACTGAAAGTTGAACTACAAATGTGGGTGATTGTGTGCGTGTATGTGCCAACGCAAGATCGTGCAAGCAGAGTGAGAGAAGAGTTCTGGACAAATACGGAAGCAAGGAAGGGAAAAGTTTGAAAGGAATCAGAGAATGTTTCTGATTAGAGATATGAATGGAAAAGTAGGGAATGTGAAGGTGGATACAGTAGTTGGTGAAAAGGGTGTGCCTGCCAAGTGGATGAGAATGTCAGAGCTTTAGTGGACATTTGTGCTGGGAGGGGGTTGATCGCAGCCAATACCTTCTTCAGGCACAAAATAATCCATAGGTATATGTGGCGAGTGATGAGAAGGGTGGATGGTGAACTGAATGAACGGAAGGCAATGATTGACTATGTGTGTGTGGATGACAGGATGAGAAGGTGTGTGATGGAAGAAGAGTATTTCGAGGTTGGGGGAGTGGACTTTCTGACCACCACTTGGTGGTGGTCAGAATCAAGGTCTAAATGAAATGGATAAATGGAAGAAAGGAAGGACAGGAGAAAGTAGTTCATACAAGGAGAGTGGAAACGTTACAAGAGGATGGAAAAAAAGGCAGAATATAAGAGGGAAGTGGAGGAGTGATTGCATAAATATGGATTGGAACAGATGGAGGACGTGGAAGGTGTGTGCAAGGTACTCACAGAAGAAATGTGTGCAGCATGTGAGGTAGTGTGTGGGGTGAAAAGAAGACGAAAAGGGGTGCAGAGAACAGCATGGTGGTATGAAGAGGTGAGACAAGCTGCGGCACAAAAGAAGAAAGCATATAGTGGGTGGATGAGATACAGGGGCATGGAAGAAGTTGAGAGACAGAAGAAAGAGTTCTATGTGAGGAGTAGACTGTAGCACCAGTCGAACAGGGCAGTACTCCTGAGGTTGATGGCAAGCTGGTGATAGGGAGAGCTGGAGCTCCCGTTTCACCAGCCCTCAGGACTTGATCCTGACCATCTCCCTTTTCTGAACATTTTCAGTGCATTCATTTACACAGAGAGTAGGCCAGCATGCTCTCATAATACCTCTACCTTCAACTGTCTACACCACACTACATGCGCATAACATATCACACCTTCTATTCACATCTATAGTAATGGCCGCTGCAATCTTACAATCAAATGAGGTGGTACCTCGGATTGCCACCACCGGCAGGGTAGGGCTGGAGGCACAGGGTCCTCCCGGTCGCCATCAAGCGACTGTGCCAGCAGCGACTGTTGCTATTTCCGGGAATGCTCGTCGGCGAAGAGGTGACGGTGCGGCCTTATTCTTTACCAACATCCGCGGCCTATCCACAAATTTAAACTCAGTTCATTTTTTCCTTCAATCCATATCCCCTTTAGCCCTTTTCCTCACAGAACCACAAATCTCACCCTCTACCGATATATCTCCATTTTGTTTTCCCGGTTACCATCTCCTTACAAACTTTCGAAACAAGGGCGGCACCTGTTGTTATATCAAATCCCAATATGCAGTTGATACTATTTTAAACTTCACTTCATCCAGTTTTGATTACTCATTATATAAATTATATTGCCAAAACATTACCAAATATATCTGTGTAGTTTATCGTTCCCCCAATGCTTCTTCAGAACCCAGTGTATTTGATTCCATATCCACTCAGTTGAGTAACCTTGACCTTGCCCTTGGCAATGAAATTACCATTTTGGGTGATTTTAACATACACAATGTTGAATGGTTATTGCATTCTGCCAGGACTGACGACGCTGGTCTAGAAGGCGAGCTGTTTGCGGAATCGTTTAATCTCACCCAGTTGGTAAAGCAACCAACCAGAATACCTGATAATCCTGACCATAATGCCCATCTCTTGGATTTATTCTTGACAAATAATCCAGATCAATACAGGATAGAGGTACTGTCACCACTTGGATCCTCTGACCACAATCTCATCAAAGCCTCATTAGTTAACCCTCCTACACCTCCCCATTCCGAACCTGTCAGGGTGACCCGATGGCACTTTGACAGGGCAGACTGGGATGGATTTAGAAATTATCTTGCTGATGTTCCATGGCAGTCTTTCTTCTCTAGTGATCCCAATTCTACCCAGTCCCACATTTGTGACTTAATACTAGCTGGTATGGATTTATTCATACCAAGTCAACAATTCACTAAAAGATCAAACTCTCCAAAATGGTTTGATGGCAATTGTGCCAGAGCAACAGCCCAAAAGTCATTAGCATATAACTCTTACTTAAAATCAAAAACACCTGAATCACTCTCCCAATTTAAAATTGCTAGAAATCATGCAAAAGCTGTATTAAATCTATCTAAATCAAACTTTCTTCAAAAGCAAGCATCAAAACTACTTAACAACCCTAATGACAATAGAATATTCTGGTCAACTCTTAATTCTTTCAATAATAACTTTAACAAGTCATCTTCCATTCCCCCACTAAAATCTTCAGATGGCAATATTACAAGTGACCCACGTGGGAAAGCAGATATCTTTGCTAGTACCTTTGCAAGAAACTCTACCATAGATGATACCAGCCAGAATGTCTCAGTACTGGAACTTAATTCTCCCGAAATTGCCCCACTTAAAATACAGACAAGATTTGTAAAATCCATCCTAGACAATTTACCTACCAACAAAGCTGCAGGTCCAGATGGAATTCCGCCAATTGTTTTGAAAAAGTGTTCCCCTGAACTTGCCTCTGTCCTAGCTGAATTATTCAGACTATGCATACGTACTTCTTTATTCCCAAATTCATGGAAAGAAGCCAATATCCACCCAGTTCCGAAGAAAGGAAATTCGTCTGACCCCTCCAATTACAGACCAATAGCTATCACATCTTCTCTTGGTAAGGTATTTGAAACTTTAATTAATAAGCATATTGTTAAACATCTTGAATCCAACAACTTAATTAATGATAGACAATATGGTTTTCGCCACGAAAGATCCACCATTGACATACTCAGTCTCCTAACTCATACCATCCATCAATCAATTGATCTACATGGAGAAACTCATGCAGTAGCTCTTGATATCTCTAAAGCTTTCGACAGAGTATGGCACCGTTCCCTGCTGTCCAAACTCCCTTGCTATGGACTAACGTCTTTTGTTCCTTTGATTTCTTCTTATCTTAGTGACAGGAAAATAAGAGTAAAAGTAGATGATGTATATTCGAATTTCCACTCAATTAACGCCGGCGTGCCGCAGGGATCAGTTCTGGCGCCAACCCTATTTCTGGTTCATATTAATGAACGCTTATCTGTCACTCACAATCCCATTCACTCATATGCAGATGACTCAACACTACATAGTTCATTCACACTCAGACATCCATTTACAAAGTCTAATATCTCTACTTCTCAACTCAGTACAGCCATCTCCATTAATCAAGATCTATCTGCAATCAGTGAATGGGGACAAAACGACCTTGTCTCTTTTAATGCTAGTAAAACTAAATATATACAGTTTACTAATAGACAGATATTGCCAGATTCGTACATTACCTTCAGTGCTACTAATATTCCCATCTCCAAAAGTATTGAAATTCTTGGTGTCTCACTTAACAGTGCCCTCAGCTGGACCTCTCATGTCAGATCACTTGCTAAAACCGCCTCAAAGAAACTTGGATTATTGTACAGAGTCCGTAACTTCTTCGCCGATGAGCAGTTAGCTATAATTTATAAGAGTCATGAGCGCTCTCAGCTTGAATATTGCTCACCCTTGTGGAATGGTTGTGGAGAGGTTGCATTAAGACAACTAGACAAAATTCAGAATAAAGCTGTTAGAATCATTAACAACCCTGCCATTACATATAAACTACCTCCCCTGCAAGTAAGAAGGAATGTTGCCTCCCTTGCATTATTTTACAGATATTTTTTGGCAAATGCTCAGACGAAGTTGCGTCCATGGTGCCACCTCTCCATGCCTTCCCTCGTGCTACACGGGCATCTGGTAGCGCTCATGACTGGAATGTCACTCAACCATATTGCAGAACTTCTGCCTATCAGAATTCTTTCATTCCCCGAACTGCATCTCTCTGGAACTTGCTTCCCCAGAGTTGTTTTCCTCCAAATTTCAACCTACAACTGTTCAAGTCTAACTGTTACAGATATTTTGTGAACAGAGGACACCAGTAATCTGGTGTATGGATAATTTTTTTTTCTCCATTTGTTTTTCCTTCCTCCGTTCTGTTATTAAAAAAAAAAAAAAAAAAAAAATGTAGAGAGGAGGAGAGAGGTGAAAAGATTAGTAAGAGAGAGTAAGTAGAGGGTGGATATGGAATTTGGAAGGAATTTGAGTGTAAAGTTGAAGGAATGTAAGAAAATGTTCTGGAAAGAGGTAAAGAGAGTTAGCCAGGGTGCCAAAGAAGTTAGTTGGGGAATGAAAGATAAAAATGGTACAGTAGATTACTAGTGGAGAAGGGAGAAAAAGTGAGCAGATAGAGAGAAGACTTTAAGGAATTGTTGAAAATAGAGAATGAAAGTAATGCAAGGTAAGTGGCTGGGGAATGGCTGAGTGACGGAGGAATGTCAGAAGAGAGGAAGAAATCAGTGGGATGGAAGTTGTGGAAACATTGAAGAAAGTTAAAAACGGGAAAGCCTGGGCATTGATGGAGTGTGTGGTGAAATGTTGAAGCATGGGGGAGAGATAGTGGTAGAATGGATGTGGAAGGTGTGCAGATAGGCCTGGGAGAAAGGTAGAGTCCCGGAGGATTGGAAGTCAGGTATAATTATTCCCCTGTACAAAGAAAAAGGGGAAAGAGAAGTATGTGGTAATCAAAGGGGTATTTGCCTTCTTAGTGTAATAGGTAAAGTATATGGTAGGATGCTTGTTGACAGAGTTAGGGAAATAATAGAGGAATTAGTTGGAGAAGAACAGGGAGGATTTAGGAAGGAAAGAGGTGTACATCAGATATTCATTCCTAGATCTTTAGTGAAAAAGTTTCTAGAGAAGGAAAAGAAGTTGTATGTAGCCTTCATGGATTTGGAGAATGCATATGCAGGGTGGATAGACAAGGAGTGTGGAAAGTATTAAGAATATATGGAGTAGATGGGAAGTAGTTGAATGCCGTGAAGAATATGTATAAGGGTGCTAAGGGTGCAGTGCGTGTGAATAGTGAGCTGATTGGATTTTTCTATTTGAAGGTTGGATTAAAACACAGATATGTCATGTCTCCAAGGTATTCAATCTGCACATGGATGGGGTTATAAGAGATACAAGGAAGGAAAGTGAACGTTGGAGCAGGCCTAGTGAGAGAGGGCAGTGTTTGGAAACTCCATGTACTGTTGTTTGCGAATGATACTGTATTGTTAAGTGAGGACGAAGGGGAGCTGCAAGGCTTGGTGGATGAGTTTAGGAGAGTAGGCCCTATGTAAGAAACGGACTCTAAAGGTGAATATAGGGAAGAGTAAAGTTACGGTTTTCGAGGAAAGTGAAGTCAGTGAATGTACAGTGAGGTTGGATGAGGAGGAAATGGAAAATGTGAGTACGTTTACGTACCTGGGTAGTGTGATGAGTAAGGATGGAAGTTTAGAGGGTGAAGAGCTTGAAAGGGTACAACAGGGAAGAAAGGTTGCTGGTTCCCTGAAAGCAGTGATATGAAACGGAAGCGAGCATGGAAGTGAAAAACTTACTACGTGACAATATTGTGATACCAGCTCTAACGTATGGAAGTGAACCTTGGACCTTGTTGGAGAGACAGAAGTTAAGAGTGAGAGCGATGGAAATGAGTTATTTGAGAGCAGCATGTGGAGCCATATGAAGACAGACTGACATATAAGGAAGTGAAGAAGCATTGTGGTGTGGATGTGGATGTGATAGGATGCGTTAGGAGAAACACGTTGAGGTGGTTTGGCCATGAGGAGAGGATGAAGAGCGAGAGACTGACAAGAAGAGTGTATGTGAGTGAGGTGGAGGGGAGGAGAAGGAGGGGGAGGCCAAGGATGAGATGAAGGGATAGAGTGGAGAGGTATATTAGAGAGGGGGGTATGAGCTGGGAACAGGGCAGTGAAATGGCGGGGATAGGGCGACATGGAGGCGATTTGTTTGTGGCCACCCCTGACGGGATTAAGGCGTCTGGCAACAGAGAGATAGATAGATTATTATTATTATTATTATTATTATTATTATTATTATTATTATTATGATCGAGTTTCGCCATATATATGGTGAAGCTTATTGTTTTGGTATTATTATTGTTTTTCTTTGCACTTTTTTTCTTAGATCTTGGTGATATTATAGCTAAGTACCTTTGTTAAATATGAATATCCTTATCCTATTTTTTTTAAGACATATACTCATTTATGGTGCTAAAACTGAATATTTGAAATTGAAATGTCTCAGAAACTAATTGAGATACAGCTATTTGGTTGAAAATCCTATGTTAAAAAAAGTTTGCTGAGAATTTTGGCTGAATATTTTGCCATTTAGCCTAGTGACAAGTACTGAATTCAGATCTGCTCAGTGATCTCTTTGTAACACGGTTTAAACAAAACCACAAAAGTTGTAAAGCTGTAACTTTAAAGAAAATAGTTGTCGTCCCTCTAGTTATCTAGAAAAAGTACGGTTGCAGTTAAGAATACAGTTAGCCTGTTAATGAGACAAATGGAAAATGTTTCATTTATTTCTTCAACACCTTTGTCTTCAGACCTTGTTGATATTACACAAGAAGGTACCTTAGGTTAATTTACGTACATGTTCCAAACATGAATGACCTTGAAGTACTATTAAAAGTCACAGACTTGTTTATGATGCCAAAATTTCATACCTTTAATTATAAGGTATGAAATTTATTATTCTATAAATAGTTCTGGCGAAGCTTCCATATTTTGGGTAAATAATAAGTAAACAGGTAACTAGATATTATGATGATGATGATGATGATGATGATGATGATTATTATCATTATGATGATAATGATGATGATGATGATGACGATTATTATTATATTTGTGTGGTAGGTGGGGGCGCTCACCATCCACTCATTCGATGTAGTGCTGCGCTTGGGTGTCTGCCTTTTCCTTTCCTCCATCCTTCTTTCCTTCCATCCTTTTCTTTCTTTCCTTCATTCTTGCTTCGTCCTTCTGCGTACGGGTGACTTTCCATTCCCTCTTCTGTCTTTCTTTCCTTTATTCTTTCCTCTTCCTTCTGCCTGTGTGTGATTTTACACTGAATGACAAGCCAATGGTTTCCTGTACACCAGGACACCATTTACTATGCTGGGTGGTAACTATATAACCAAATTTTGGCGCCTGGAGGTTTAGTGAGTAATTACGGCCTTCCAATGAGCCGGTGAAGGTTCATATCCAAGGGTGGTTGGGGTTGATTGCTCAAGTAATGCCACTCAGGGTTGTGTGAGGTTGGTCACTCTCATCTTAAATGTCAGGATCAACTTGCCTAGCCCCGGGCTCCTACGCTTCTTATGAGGCAACGTAAGATTGGATAATGAATGATGATGGATTATTATTATTATACAGAGGTTGGGGGAGTGGACTTTCTGACCACCATGTGGCGTGGTGAAAGTCAAGGTTCAAATGCATTGGATGAAGGGAAGGGGGGAAGGACAGGAAGTAGTAGTCCATACAAGGAGGGTAGAAAGGTTGCAAGAGGATGGGAAAAAGGTAGAATATGAAAAGTGGGGAAACGAGTGAGTATGATTTGGGGCAGATGGGGGAGGTGTAAAAGATGTGAAAGATTTTCACAGAAGAAATCTGTGCAGCATGTGAGATGTTATGTGGGGTGAAGAGAAGACGAAAGGGGATGCAATGAACAGCATGGTGGAATGAGGAGGTGAGACAAGTTGCGGTGTGAAAGAAGAAAGCATATAGTGGGTGGATGGGAAGCAGGAGCATGGAGGAAGTTGAGAGACGGAAAAGAGAGTTTCCCGGTATATGTAGAGAGGAAGAGATAGGTGAAAAGAATAATAAGAAAGAGTAAGAAAAGAGTAGATGAGAAATCTGGAAGGAAAATGAGTGTAAAGTGGAGGGTGTGTAAGAAAATGTTCTGAAAAGAAGTAAAGAGAGTACGATATGGTGAAAAACAAGTTAGTCGGGGAGTGAAGATAAAATTGATAGATGGCTAGTGGAGAATGGAGAAAAAGCGAGCAGATGGAGAGAACACTTCCAGGAACTGTTACACATAGAGAATGAAAGTGATGCGAGGGTAAGTGCCTGGGGAATGGCTAGGTGAAGGAGTTAGGTGAGAAGAGAGGAAGAAATCAGTAGGATGGGAAGAATAGAAGCAATGACGAAAATCAAAATGGGAAACACCCCAGCAATAGATGGAGTGTGTGGCGAAATGCTCAAGCATGGGGGAGAGATAGTGGTAGAATGCATATGGATGCTGTGCAGATTGGCTTGGGAGGGAGGTAGAGTCCCGGAGAATTGGAAGTCAGGTATAATTATTTCCCTGTATAAAGGAAAAGGGGAAAAAGAACTGTATGGTAATCATAGGGGCATCTGTCTTCTTAGCATAATAGGAAAAGTGTATGGTAGGATACTTATTCGCAGAGTTAGGGAAATAACAGAGAAATTAGTTGGTGAAGAACAAGGAGGTTTTAGGAGAGGAAGAGGTTGCATAGATCAGATATCAATTCTCAGGTCTTCAGTGGAAAAATTTCTAGAGAAGGGAGAGAAGTTGTACGTGGCCTTCTTGGATCTGGAAAAGCATATGACAGGGTGTACAAGCAAGGAATGTGGAAAATATGAAGAATATATGGAGTAAATGGGAAGTAGTTGAATGCCGTGAAGACTATGTATGAGGGGGCTAAGGCTGTGGTGAGTGGGGATAGTGAACTGAGTGAATTATTCTATCTGAATGTTGGATTGAAACACGGATGGCATGTCTCCATGGTTGTTCAGACTGTATATGGATGGGGTTATAAGAGATACAAGGTAGGGCAGTAGATGTTGGAACATCCCTAATGAGTGAGGGCCGCGGCTGGGAAAGCCCTGAGTCCCTGTACTATTGTTTCCAGATGATACTGCATTGTTAAGCGAAGACGAAGGGGAACTGCAAGCTTTGATGAATGAGTTTGGAAGTGTGTGTAAGAAACAGAATCTAAAGGTAAATGGAGGGAAGAGTAAAGTTATGGTCATCGAGAGGAATAGTGTTACTGAATGTAGGGTGATGTTGGTTGATGAGAAAATGGAAAATGTGAGTGCATTAAAGTTCTTGGGTAGTGTGATGAGTAAGGAGGGTGAAGTGCTTGAAAGGGTATAACAAGGAAGAAAGGTTGCTGGTTCTTAGAAAGCAGTGATAACAAACAGGGAAGTGAACATGGAAGTAAAAATGTCGCTGCATGACAGTATTGCGGTACCAACTTTAACGTATGGAAGTGAACCTTAGACTTTGTTGGAAGGACACAGGTCAAGAGTGAGAGCAGTGGAAATGAGTTATTTGAGGGGAGCATGTGGAGTCACATGGAGAGACAGACTAGCAAATGAGGAAGTGAAGGAGCGTTGTGGTGTGGATGTGGATGTGATGGAAAGCGTTAGGAGAAATACAGTGAGGTGGTCTGGCCACGTGGAGAGGATGGAGGGTGAGAAACTTACGAGAAGAGTGTGTATGAGTGAGATGGAGGGGTGGAGGGGAAGGGGGAGGCCAAGGATGAGATGGAGGGACGGAGTGGAGAGGTATATGAGAGAGGAGGGTGTGAGCTGAAAGCAGGGCAGTGAAATGGCGGGGCGCCGGGTGACATGGAGGCGATTTGTTTGTGGCCACTCCTTACGGGAGTAAGGCGTCTGGCACTAGATAGATAAAGATTATTATTATTATTATTATTATTATTATTATTATTATTATTTGTGTAAATATTAGTATTTTTTGAAAGGTAGGAGTACGTGAGTGCACATTTCTCCTTCACCTTATTTTTCTCTCTGGCCCTTTCTCTTCTGCGAGAGGATGAAACATTTGAAATCTTTACGAGGGATCATGCTATTTACATTAATGTTGCCCTCACGAAAACTCTGATGGGGAGTGCCGGTCCCTTCTTCCTCCATCCCCCCTCCCCTCCCCCATCACACACACACGGCGAGATAATCCCACGCTGGATAATTGGCTCATGGTCTATAAACTTGATGGCAGAGGGGTATTAAATATATTAGATAGCAAAATGTCAGTCACAGTTATAAGTTGATCTCTCTTCTGGGAGTAATTTCAGGGACGTAGTTTATCTCCGGGGGTTGATGGCCTTTTATGCTCGCGTTACTTTTTTTTTTCTTTTTCTTTTTATCTTTATTTCAGTAAGGTTCCCTTCAAAGTATTATTTTGACCTCTTTGGGGGATTTGTCTCTGGGCTTTGTGTACACCACGGTTTCTTGCATGATAATCTTTCATTTTATTTTATTATCTCTTTTTCCTTTCTTTTATTAAACGTATTGGATAGGCAAGCTGGCAATCGCAGTAATGACTTCACTTCCCTTTATGGAGTGACTGCCAAGTTTAGTGAAGGTGCTGTGTCATTCTACTGTTTGTCAGTCTAGGTGCAGCGTTTATCTTCCTCCACAGCTGTTGGATAAAGGGCTTGAATTGCCCTCACTGGGTGTAGAGATGTCATAAGAAGACTGGAATGAATACGAAACAGGCACCTGGGTCCAATATAAACGGAGCTAAATATGATGGAACTTATAATATTTGGGGGGTCAAAGAAAAGAAACCTTTAAATGTGATTTGAGACAGACATTGATCACACTGATGTAAACAATGCCCACACACTGTTCCCCCATACACAGACAAGTTAATCTGCATACCTGTAAATGTCTTCCTGGGTGCCTGTTTAATTACAGGTGAATTATTCATGTTTATTATTTACCTTCGAGTGTGTAAATCAGACGTTTTGGTGAGCTGTCAGATTTATCTCTTCAGTACGATGGTGTTTTCTTTTTTCTTTCTACTGTCAGGCGATTTTATTTATCTTGATGGAGACCACTGTAATGTATGAGTGAATGTATGTTCCTGACCTGTGTATATGAAACCGTTTGGTAGGATGCCCGTGTTCTAGATGGGTAGTCGTTATGAAGAATATTCATTGTTACTTTTGCTGTAATTCGTACTGTGAAGGTTTTTATATCTGCCTTACTTTCTGTGTTTGTACATTCTTAATTAAAATGATGGGGAGCAGACGAACTCATGATTTCGTAAGAAGGTGGGGTTTGATAGCACCCCACTTTACCTATCTAGGGTTATTTTAAGCGAATGTGGAAGTAATTCTGATAATTCTACCAATACTTCATTGAAGGTAAATTGGCACCTTCGTCATCATCCCAAGCCTAAATTCCATCTAAAAACTTAGTGAGGTTAGACAGAATCAAAGGAAGAAACAGCAAGAAGGTCGGAGAACCATCTTTCAGCATACCCAGTGGAATAGGCCACTCATTCAGTCACACATCATTCAGCCCTTCGGAATCCTGGCTCCACCCAACAAGCAATACCAATTTCTTCTTTATGATGACGTCATTTCTGTCTTAAACTTGCTGTGCCCAGACGATTGTATTCTGCTGTGGAGAAACTTTATGAACTGGATGGGCTAGACGGACACTTCACTAACATTCCACCACGAGAGGCTTCCCATAGGCTAAATAAAATGAACAGCAACAAAAAAGGTCACCCTACTGAAAGGGTCCATACTTTGGTATGTGTGTCAGGAAAACTAAAGATACAGCAGCGACAGCCTGTCTCATATTATCCACATTAGTATCCATAACTTAGGTTACAAATGTTCAGATTATTATGGACATGACCAGCGTACGCCCCTGATGGAATTATAGGGGGAAAAAAATCCAGCCACCTTCAGGACATTCGAATATACTGTATGTAATGCACATGAACATTTGTGTGAGTGACGGCTTAACTCTTTCCTTCTAATAACTTCTTTTATTGTATTTATACTGCTACTAGATAGTTAAAATCAGGTTAAGAGAGACTTTCATAATTGGAGGAGTTATATATTGCCTTCACTAACCCCCTCAGTAAGAGAGTTAAAATCGTCTGGAGAAGGCGAGATTTTAAGATGTCATTGTGGTGAACGGCTGATAAACCACGAAGTACTGAACTGACGATCAGGTCTTTGTTGCATAACAAATACGAAGACGGCATTAATTAACTGAATAAATTTAGATATTTTATTACTCAGTTATTTTAAAAGCAGCATTAAATAATGCAATACTTATACAGGCAATGGTTAATAATTCAGTAAATTTAAAGATGACATTATTAAATCTCATGTCACTTTTGCTAGTTCAGCATGTATGAACTGAACAGTTAACAACTTAAACGGAAGAAAAAATACTTACTTAACAAGTGTAAACATGTTACCAACATTAAACATGAAGTCATGGTCTAGTAACTTAATAAATAAAAAGAACAGTACTTCATAATTCAATAAGCGTACACAGTTTACTAACTAAATCACTCATAGCATGTAAAATGTCAGCAAATTTACTATCTTAATAAAATTACAGTAAGGATTTACTAACATGATAAATTCAAATACTCATCTTAACATGAGTAAACTATTAGTACAAAGGCAGCATTTACCAAATAAATTATAACAAAGGCAACATAATCATAATCATTCTCTCGAGCCTAAATACTCGACCTGCCCCAAAAGCTCTCGCCCATAAGTTGCGTCCTGACAAAATGAACGTCCATAAGCGAAAGTCGGAAATTAAGGTGAGATAAACCTTTACTCTGTTACTCGTTCTAGATCGGGGAAAGCCTATTTGAGTTTATATACACATACCTTCCCCTTTTCCTTCTCTGATCCATCCCTCCCAGTTTGGGTGGTGGATCGAGGGGAAGAGGGAGGAGTAGAGTAAGGGTGGGGAAAGTATTCGGAGCGGGATGGGTAAAGTAGTACCAAGTACAAAGGAAAGTAAACATTAGCAGACCTAATGGTCTTTCGAGGCTGTTTGTTAAAGATAATATTGTGATTTTATCTTATTCTATAAGTAGAAATCGACGAAAGGAAAGCAAGAAGACTTCCCACACCCAGCCCACCAAATCCTTCAGCCGAATCCAGCTGGTAAAAATGAGAAGGACCATCATGCAACTTTAAAAAAGACTTGAACAAGCCGGTAGGCGACGATGGCCAGCTCTAAGGAAGCCTATCGAATTTTAGCCGCTGCTGTTCAACCTGTATACACAAGGGAGGCTAGAGTCTAAAAATACCATCTCTAATCTCTTGCCCCTCTTTGGACACAAACTAAACTACCCAGAAAAAATAAGTAACTTGATACTTACATAAACACAACATTTAAAAAATGTGAAAAAAAAATTATATTTTAAAAAATGAAGCCTTCCATATTATTTACTGATTTTGTTCGTTATACACATATACACTCATTTAAAACCTCTTCAGCACCACTGAAATTTTGGGGGGGATAAAACTGTGGATATTTCTTAGTGATGATATGCTTTTTATACACCGGCCTGTAGCCTACATGGTCATTTTGCGAAAATTTTCGCCCTTTATTGCAAAGAACGGGATGAGTTGAGGCAGCTAAAGATTGCATTACCAGGTGTGCCAGACATTTCTCTTCAATTAGGGGGAAAACAAAAAACGATTTCCGAAATGTGAGAAAATGGTGTCAGGGTTGGCCACTGGGTCCCTATAATTTCCTGACCCACGGCCACGGAGGGGCTAGAGGGACTGTTGCTAGGCAACGAGTAGTTGCCTAGCAACCAAAACCTTGCGGATACAACTAGGTCATAGGCTGGATATTGTGTCCAGGTTTGATCGGAATCGGTTAATTCTGAAGGGCAGAAGGACCTGCCACAATTAAATAAGACTGTTTGGGATGCTGAGGCCAGTCTTGGCAGGGTTGCCACTCGAAAACTAGAGGAGAGAGGGGATAATGTATGGAACACTTCCAATAGGAAATGACCTCAAGATTACACCTAAAGAAGTCAAAGCTTTCTGCACCCATTAATAATGCTACTACACCTCAAAACATGAAAAGTACAAAAAACGGTTTCTCGGCCGTTGCTAGGCAACACGTTGTTACCCAGCAACCAGAACCTTGCTGACACAACTAGGTCATAGGCTGGCGGATCTGAAAGAGGAAAACGGACTGTCAATTTCTTGTATTATTCAGCCATGAATGTGTTTAGTTCGGGAATCAAAGCAAGATACTTCCTTTAATACTACAGTAGTATTGTACTGCTGTCTACCGCATTCCTTTGCAGCTTGTTAAATATGTTTTCAATTCTGCTGAAGAAAAAATGCTTTGCTTCCTTTGACTGGAAACATTTGCTAATGATTTTATATCCTTTACCTCTAGTAACAGTCTACACTACTGTGAAGTACTTATCGACAACCATATTTTCCTTTGAAAAACTTGAATACTTGAGCTAGATCCCCTCACAGTCTGCAATTTGGCAAATAAAACGGCTTTAATTTATCCAAACGTTCCTCGTAAATTTTGTTTCTTAGTCTAGGTATCATTTTGGTTACTCTTAGCTTATTTCTCTCTAATTTCTTTATGTTTTTCTTATAAAACGGTAACCAAAACTGAAAACAGTACTCAAAATACGGGTGCACTAAGGAAGGGAAAGGGTGAGGGATTGGAATAGAAGGGGGAGAGAGAGCAAAGGGAAGGGAAGGGGTAGGTTGAGGATATACAAGGGAGTATTAAAGAAGACAAACAGGAACAGACCTGTTGGTCCTTTTGCTGCTGTTTGGTTTAGGGAAGATTATAACTAACAAAACTCGTCTATCCACTAAATACAATGATAGAAAAGCAGAAAGACTCCTCCCCACTCACCAAATCCTGCAGCCAATGCCGGGTGAGATGGACTTCGATGCAGCATAGAAAAACTAACATGGAAATATCATAGGCAATAGGGAAAAGAAATTTTATTCTACATTATCAACCTGAAAGGGAAAGTAACATTAAGTCAGCAATATTTATCGATGTTATTCAGCGGTTGCGTCTTCCGGGCTCTGAAAAAGAAAAAATAACATACCCCAAAGAAATGTTATTCAGGAGTGAACTTATTGAGCTGGGGGTGAGATAATAGATATTTACTCAAGCGATTTTTTAAAGGTTATTACTGGATCACAGTTTACTACATAAATTATGAGGGCAATTTGACACAATACTTCGCTTCATGTGACTGAAATCGTTTTCCAATACTTTTATACCCATTACGTCTAGTATAGTTTGACCCAGGACCCACCTATACCAGGTCAGCCAGCCTGCTCTGTTCGCGCAGGGGATTAATGGGGGAGTGAGGTGTAGTGACGTCAGCTTCGCCTCTCGGTCACCAGCACTGCCGCTAAGCCCAGTAGAAAAGCTTACTGTCTTATCATTTGATGAAATGAGCCTTGCTAAGCAGTGGAGCTACGATAAAGCGACAGACACACACTATAAGCCGCACAAGAATGTACAAGTTGTCATGCTAAGAGGCTTAGCTAGTAAATGGAAACAGCCAATATATTTTGCATCTGATGAATCAAATATGCATAAGATTTTGTTAGAAATAATTAAGAGTGTAGAGTCAGCAGGATACCTTGTTGTAGCAGTAGTACATGATCTGGGACCTTGTAATATGCGGGTATGGAAAGAATTTGGTATTGATCCTATAAAAACTAAGAGGGTATCCTTCAAAAATCCATGTGCTGAAAGGGAAATATTTCTTTTTGCTGATGCGCCTCACCTGATAAAGCTCGTCCGAAACAATTTTCTTGATTCTGGTTTTGTTTTGGACAGTGGAGACTTTGTTACTGTTGCATGCATAGGGGAAATGCTCGCAAAGACTAAAACTGAGTATGGATTGGCTTATAAATTAAGTTACCTTCATCTTAACGTACATGGACAGCAACGGCAGAGAGTTAAGTATGCTGCACAGTTGTTGTCAAAGACCTGTTCAAAGTCTCTACAGTATTTAGGTGACAAGGGTCTTTTGGAGAGCAAGAATTGGAAAACAACTGCCGAAATTATTTCATTGGTAGATGAATGGTTTGATGTGATGAACTCGTCTATGTACAGTGACAAAAAAGAGCGTTGTGCATATGGAATGAACTTGGTAACGCAGGTAAACATTTTAGATAAAATGATTGATGTCATGGAAACCATGAGAGTAGGTAACTCAAAGTCATTGTACAATTTTCAGAGAGGAATTGTTTTATCAAGCCTTTCACATAAAAGACTGTTCCATATGTTGAGAAGTAACTACAATCTTGAATTCATAATGACCAGAAGACTGAATTAGGACTGCCTAGAACATTTCTTTGGGTGTATAAGACAAATGAGTGGACCTCAGGATCACCCGGATGCAGTCAACTTTATATATAGACTGAGAAAGTATGTGTTGGGAAGGGATATTCAGTTAGTCAGTGAAGCAAAAAATATAAGTCTAGGAGATGAGACCGATACATGTTTGTTTGATAAGACTCTGCCACGTGAAACCTCCAAACATGTTGATTCAAGTGACCGTGAACTGGCTCTGGAAATTTGCCTAACGAGTTTAGTATTCAAGAATTTGGAGTTAGATATTGATAAGGAAAATGATGACATATCTGAAGAAATCAGTGAAGATAATGAAATTCTCTCACCTGGAAAGGTAAATGCAATATCAACTGGCAGTGTTATAGATGATGAGTCCTTGTCATATGTAGGTGGCTACATTGTTAGGAAATTCTCCCACAAGTATCCCCATTTAGGATATAGGGCAGAGGACTGCGGAAAAGATAAATCATGGACAGAAGTGGTTAGCAGAGGACAACTGTATATGCCATCAGAAGAGTTTTCTTCTCAGTTACATATAATGAGAGAAGTATTCAAATCTACTCAAGGTGACGGTCCGAGGGAAGGTCCCAGATGTGTTAGGACTCTCTCCTCAGAGATAGAAAGCACTGGAATATGTTTACCATCAGACGGAGTTGAATTTTTTGCTAGAATATCAGTATTCTTTAGGATGAGACATTTAAATAAAATTATTACCTTCAACAAACAAAAGGATGCCTGTAGAAGCCTGTTAAGAAAAAAGAGCAAAATAATGTCATAAATTATCTTGTGACACAGAGCTACGGCATTAATACTGTGCTATGTTTAACCAGTACAAGCTCACATTATTATTAGACCATATATTTTCATTCTTAGGTTAGTTATTAGGATTATATTAATGTGTGTTTTTGTTTCTCTGTAAATTATTTTGTCTTATAAGCCATGAGTAATAAACACGGTTAGTTTCAGCTTAACTGTTCATTGTAGCTGTCTCACCCTCTTACTGCATTTCCTTGTATTCAGTTTATAGAAATAAACTGTTAATTTTATAAGTTAATTAATAACTTGTTTTTTTATTACCCTTATGTTTTATATCAAAAGAAAAAAATTAAGTGATAGTAACAACAGCTGATCAAAGAGAAGTGAGAGCGTGTGGAACCTGTAACTCCCTTCACTGAGAGGAGAGGCGAAGATGACGTTACTAAGCTAGCCTGCGCGAGACGGGCTTATTCTCGTCCCCTGGCTGGCTGACCTGGTATAGGTGGGTCCTGGTTTGACCGATCAACTGTGAAATGCTTCGTATTTACTGATGGCCATATTATAGGGTCCTTCGAATATTTTGAATAATTGGAATTTAAAAATTATCCTCGTAACCTCCGTTTAGCTAGGGTAAAGAAAATTTAGGGCATCAAACGTTCCTCGTATGGTTTATTTCTCAATCTAGGTATCATCTCTGTCACTCTTCGCTGTACTCTCCCAAGTTTCTCCATGTCCTTTTCATAATATGATGGCCAAAAATGAATTTAATACTCCAGGTGCAGGCATACCAAGGGTTTATAATCAAATGCTCTTCCTGTGAACCAGTCATTTTATGGATTTTTTAAAAACAGCTTCCGTACATTACGAGGGAAAGTCAAAAATTTTCCGCACTTTCGCCATAAGTTCCTTTAGGCTGGCCGCACAGCCTTCAGAGCTCGCATGCTAAAATTCTTGTGGTTATGTAACCGAGATTTGATGTTAATCGCTCCATTTTTCTTTTCTGTGTTACAGAGTAAACATGGCCGCTCCGCTGGCAGTATGCACCAAGGAAGAACAGAGATCAATGATTCGATTCCTCTGGTCTGAAGGTGTGTCAGGGGCTGAAATTCATCGCAGGCTTTCAGTGCAATACGGGAACAGCGCTCTACCGCATAGAAGTGTGTATGAATGGATCGAGAAGATCAAAAATGGCCAGACAAGCATGAAGCAGGTAGAGAGAGCAGGACGCCCATCAACCTCCACCACTGACGTGAAGATTCAACAAGCGCGAGAGATGATTCTGGAGAACCGACGAGTGACCATCGATGAGGTGGCATGTTCTCTGCATATTAGTCATGGTTCTGCATACGAAATCATCCACGATAAGCTTCGCTTCCATAAAGTCTGTGCAAGATGGGCGGCAAAGAGCTTACTGAAGTGCATAAGTGCAATCGTGTGGAGATCTGTCAACGCTTACTCGACCGCAACAACATTGAAGGTGAAGCTTTTTTGGAGAGAACAGTCACAGGAGATGAGACCTGGGTCCATCACTTTGAGCCAGAATCCAAAGGGCAGAGTATGGAATGGAAACACCCAGGATCACCAACGACGAAGAAATCGAAGACTCAACCTTCTGCAGGAAAAGTGATGCTAACCGTTTTTTGGGAGTCAAAAGGGCCTATACTGGAACATTACCTGGAAAAGGGGTCTACAGTCACCAGTATAGCCTACAATGAAATGCTGAGCAACAGACTGAAACCAGTAATTCGCACCAAATGCCGAGGCCTATTGTCAAAGCAAGTGTTGTTGTTGCACGACAGTGCACGCCCACATATGGCCGCCCACACCATTGAAGCCATAGAAAAATTGGGTTTCGAGGTGCTGGAACACCCTGCATACAGTCCAGATCTCGCCCTTTCCGACCATCACCTCTTTGGATTGCTTAAAGTTGCTTTACGAGGTCGTCGATTTGCTACGAGCAAAGAAGTGCAGGAAGTGGTGCATAAATGGCTGTGGGACCAGCCGATAACTGTCTTCTCCGATGGAATAAGCAAGCTTGTGGACCACAGGAAGAAGTGCATCGAAAAGCAAGGAGACTATGTAGAAAAATGATGTAATTGTTCAACCCCTGCTTTTGTTTTAATAAATTACAGAAACAAGAGTGTGGATAATTTTTGACTTTCCCTCGTATTTGCTTGGTTCCAAATCATTTGTTATTGTAAACCCGAGATCTTTTTCATAGTTTACCCTCTCAAGTTGGACATTTTTCATGTTACAACTAGCTCTTACATTTTCACTGCCAATGTTTAACACTTTACATGTATCAGTAATGAAATCCATTTGCCATATTTGGGCTCAGTTAAACAGTTGATCAAGATATCTCTGAATCGCCTGCCTCTGCAAGGCTATATCTGTTGTCTACTTTAGTATCGTCGGAAAATTTTGCAATCTTACAACATAGTCCTTCATCAGTATCATTTATGTATAAAAAAAAAAAAAAAATATTGAACCTGTGGCACTCCACTTGTAAACGTTTATCCAGTCTAATTTCCATTTAGTACAACTCTTTGCTATCATCCAGTGAGCCGATCTTCGATCCACCCGAGCACATTGCCATTGAAACCATGCGTCTTTAGCTTCTGAAGAAGTTATTTGTGGAACTTTGTCAGAAGCCTTTTTGAAAATCGAGGCTGACAACAACAGATATAGTCTCGTCTTACATGTTCAATATGCCATTGAAAAGTCATCCAGATTCTTGAGGCAAGAGCGATTATTCCGAAAACCATGTTGCGAATCTCTGATGAGATTATTTGTTTTGAAGTGTTTCACAAACTTCTCTGCGATAATAGTTTCAAGCAGTAGGCATACCGCTGATGTTAAACTAATTGGACTGTAGTCTTCTGGTTGTGCTCCTTTGCCCTTTTTGAATGTCGAGATTACATTTGCAAGCGCCCGTTTGTGTGGCGCCATACTGTTCTTTAGTGATAAGTTAAAAAGTTCAGATAAAACCTTTGACATTTCATTCTGTAGTTCCTTTAATACGTGTGGAGATATTTTGTCCGGTCCTGGTGTTTTATTCTCTTTTAATTTGATACTTGTAAGTAGTACATCACAATCAGTAATTGTAATATCATTGATTATGTTGCCAGGGTGATAAAGAAAATAGCTGGGAAGTGAAAGATAAGAATGGTGAAGTGCTAGTGGAGAGGGGAGAAAAGGTGAGCAGATGATGAGAACACTTTCAGGAACTGTGGAACATAGAGAATGAAAGTGATATGAGGAAAAGTGGCTGGGAAATGGCTGAGAGAAAGAGGGAGGTTAGAATAGAGGAAGAAATCATTAGGATGAAAGTAGTGGAATCCGTGAAAGAAATCAAAATGGGCAGGGAGGGAGTGTGCAGTGAAACACTAAAGCATGGGGAAGAGATAGTACTTGAATGAATATGGAAGATGTGCAGATTGGCCTGGGAGAAAGGTAGAGTCCCGGAGGATTTAAAGTCAAGTGTAATTATTCACCTGTACAAAGGAAAAAGGAAAAAAGAAGTGTTTGTCGTAATCATAGGGGCATTTGTTTTCCTAATTTAATATGAAAAGTTTGTGGTAGGATACTTTTTGAAAGAGATGGGGAAACAAAAAGAGGATTTAGCTGGTGAAGCACGAGGGAGGTTTTAGGAAGGGAAGAGGTTGTGTAGATCAGATATTCATCCTTAGGTCTTTAGTGGAAAAGTTTCTAGAGAAGGGAAAGAAGTTGTGTGTAGCCTTCATGAATTTGGGGAAAACATGAAACGGGGGATAGGCAAAGAATGTGGAAAATATGAAGAATATTATGGAACAAATGGAAAGTTGTTGAATGCCATGAAGAGAATGTATGAGGGGGCTAAGGCGGCAGTACGTATGGAAAGTGAATTGTGTGAATTTCTCTATTTGAATGTTGGATTGAAATAGGGATGTGCCATGTCTCCAAGGTTGTTCAGTCTATATATGGATGGGGTTATAAAAGAGATACAAGGTAGGGCAGTGGATGTTGGAGCGGCTTTGATGAGAGGGGGCAAGATGTGGAAACACTTTGTGCTGCTGTCTGCAGATGATACTGTCTTGTTAAGTGAAGACAAAGGGGAACAGCAAGGCTTGGTGAATGACTTTGGAAGTGTTTAAGAAACGGAATCTAAAGGTGAATGTAGGGAAGAGTAAAGTTATGGCCTTCGAGAGAAATGAAGTCACTGAACGTGGAGTGATGTTGGATGATGATGAAATGGTAAATGTGAGTGCATTTAAGTACTTGGGTAATGTGATGAGTAAGGATGGAAGTTTGGAGGGTGAAGTGCTTGAAAGGGTAAAACGAGGAAGAAAGGTTGCTGGCTTTTTTAAAGCAGTGATAAGTAACAGAGAAGTGAGCATGGAAGTGAGAAAGTTGCTGCATGACAGTACTGTGGTACCAACTCTAACGTATGGAAGTGAAATTTGGACCTTGTTGGAAGGACACAAGTCAGTAGTGAGAGCAGAGGAAATGAGTTATTTGAGAGGAGCATATGGAGTTACATGGAGAGACAGACTGGCAAATGAGGAAGTGAAGGGGTGTTGTGGTGTGGATGTGGATATGATTGAAAGTGTTAGAAGAAATACACTGAGGTGGTTAGGCCATGTGGACAGGATGGAGAGCCAGAAAGTAACGAGGAAAGTGTATGTGAGTGAGGTGGAGGGGGGGAGGAGAGGGAGGGTGAGGCCAAGGATGAAATGGAGGGATGAAGTGGAGAGGTATATGGGAGACTAAGGTATGAGCTGGGAGCAGGGCAGTGAAATGGCGGGGGACCAAGTGACATGGAAGCGATTTATTTGTGGCCGTCCCTTACGGGATTAAGGCATCTGGCAATAGATGGATAGATCTTGCCTTCTTTTATAGGAACTAGGAAAACTGCTGCAATCATGTGTATATTTTCTATTGTAAATACTGACGTGAGGAAAGTATTAAGAATTTTTGCCATCTTAGTTTCACCATCAGTGAGCTCTCCATTATCTGTGATTAAGGGCTCAACTATTGGAGCTATTACCTTTTTGCTTCATATGTAATTGAAAAATTTATTGGGATTGATTTACTAATTCTGACAATATGTGCCTCAAGGTTTTACTTCTACTCTATTGCCAGATGCCTCAACTCCATAAGGGGTGGCCACAAACATACCTCTCCTTGTCCATTCTCAGTGAAACTAGTGCTTGCCAAGACAGAAGTCTTCCATTACCTATTGATTTATCAGATCATATGATATCTACGTTTGCCTCCCATGATGCTTGTTTTTTTTTTTTTTTTCCAGAAAAAAAAAAAATCTATATCTTCAAGCAAACGACCAAGACTGGCAGAACCAACGGCATCATTTGCAAATGGCATTGGCTGCTTGTAAAAGTGGTTCCACGTGTCGATGAACTTCATGCCTTCCTGCAAGCAAAGTGACTTGACCTTATTATTTATACTAAAAACATGACTGAAGACGACATTCCCTACATCAATCCTTGCGAGTATGCCTGGAATTAACCTTTTCGCCTGCGATGACTCATTTGTCGTCATTTGGAAGTTGCTGTGACTATACGCAAAGACGCGTTTGTCGCCATATAAGCATAAAAACTTACATCAAAGAAAAAGTTTTCGGCCAGTCGGCATCATTTTTGGACATGTCATACTGTAGTTCCCATGCGTCTCATCAAAAGTGATGACTTGGCAACCTCGGGGCCCAAGACATGCGGCAGCCCAGTCAAGTTGATTAGTTCTGCATCAGCTGTTGAGGGAGAAGGTAGCACGCAGCTGGACATTTGAATCTTACTCTATTTACCCCATCCCAGGATGTGCATCATATTCCACTATACCAGTAGTGCTTGTGTTTACTTTTTAGGCACTATTGTGATTAGATTTGGTGTTTGCAAAAAGGAATTAGGTTTTTGTGAATCATTCGTTGTCGGTATTCTGCTGTTGGCCCAACAAAGATTGTGGTAGGCCTACCCTGTTTATCAGCGGTTCCCAACAACTACACTACCTCAACCCTGCACCCAATGTGAGTATTCAACCACTGAATAATAGTGACAGTGAATCAGGTGAACATAGTGTGCAATAGCCAGTGAGGAAGAACATGGTGAAAGGTTTAGCTGAGGGAGGCGGGAAACCACCTGACAACATAGCATTGTCTTGAAGGGAATATTTGCCAAAGTGTTGTTGAAGTCCTTGTTTTATGCTGATATATGATGGATAGTGTTATTGTGCAATAGATAGGAGTATAGTGCAGCAAGTGAACATGATTACATATTGGCTAAGGCAGGAGTCATGTATGCCTGGCCATGACACGCCGTTGCCAGACGGGGATAAGATACAGGGGGTTTATAGGGATATTTGATTTTATCATATTGTTATATTTATTCCGTATGCTTTCTGTATGAAATAAAGCATGAGTGTTGTTGACATGTTTATCATATGCTTGTGTATATGAACGTAAACACCACCACGTGCTCGTCGGAAAATATCGTCTGTGATACCTTAGGTATCGCAGATGTGACATACAGAGCACGATCAGGTACAGTTATGGTGAAATATCATGTGTCTCATAAAATGATGGATTTGATTATGTGTATTGTGAAATAAAATCATAAACACTGCAGCATCTTCTGGTAAGGGACACATCAACTGCTACACCTTAGCAGACAGGTAAGGGCCACGTACTTGTACTTGTGGTGTAATACAATGTTTATCTCAAATACTGATAGATTTGGTTGTTTTATGTGAAAAGACAGTGAAAAAGTGAGCCATGTGCTATATATATATATATATATATATATATATATATATATATATATATATATATATATATATATATATATATATATATATATATATATATATATATATATATATTTTTTTTTTTTTTTTAAATCTACTGTTTCCCATGTACTGATATATTTGGCTATGTTTTATGTGGAAAGACAATGAAAAAGTGAGCCAAGTGCTCGTAAGGAAGACTGTGTTTCGTACACCTGAGCTAGCACAAAGGTAGCGAAATGCAACACAAAGTTTGGAACACATGCATTTACATATATATATATATATATATATATATATATATATATATATATATATATATATATATATATATATATATATATTTATTGGTGAAATCTACTGTGTTTCCCATGTACTGATATATGTGGCTACGTTCTATGTGAAAAGACAGAGAAAAAGTGAGCCACATCCTCGTAAGGAAGAGTGTGTCTTATACCTGAGCTAGCACACAGGTAGCAAAATGCAAAGCGAGGTTTGGAACACGTGCATTTACATATATACCGGTACATATATTTTTTCTTGGTGAAATGTACTGTGTTTCCCATATACTGATATATTCGGCTATGTTTTATGTGTAAAGACAGTGAAAGACTGACTGCAGAGTGTTCTCATAAGGGAAACATCGTCTGCTACACTTTAATGCACAGGTAACGGCCTACGAAACACTTCCATTTACATGTTACTGGTGAAATGTACTGTCTCATAAAAATGATCGATTTGGTTATGTGTAATGTCCAAAGAAAATGAAAGGGGTAACCAATTGCTACTGGTCCCTGCCTGTGTGCTAAGTCAGGTGTAGGAGACGATGTTTTCCAAGGACATACAAGTATATCATGAACCCTTGAGTTGTGCCAATGTTGAGCCAAGTTCTTGGCTGGCTGTGAATAACATATCTTGACTCCTTTGTATCAGCTCACACTCCTACCATAGCACTGGACTGCCACAGGGTCCACAGTCCCTCACACAGCAATTTATTCTCCAGTTGGCTTCAGTCTTGCAAAAATGAGATGTGGGTTGGCACCACAAGAGTGGCATCAGATCCTCGAGGAGGTAGAGTTGGAGAGCGATTTTGAGAGCGACCGTTCTGGGGTGGAGGAGGTTGAGCTGATGCCATCTGGTCAGCAAGTGAAGCTGCCCTGCCACCTTCCTCCGAGGGAGACCACACCATCATCATTGGCCGGGTTCACCAGACAACCCTCCCCACCTCTAGGACCTGCCGGTCCCACCACTCTCTTCGTCGGCTCTCAATCTCCAGGCCCCTTTGCCCCCCTTGGCGAGCCAGAGCCACCGGGAGCCGGGCCATCGTTCGTTGTGATGGCCCCTCCACCCGCTTCTGCCATGCAGGATGCTACGGTGACATCCTTGCCAGCCAGGCCAAGGAGACTGGTGTCCCCAGAGCCCTCTGTCTTGTCCTCATCCGAGGCATCCCCTCCTAGACGAGGGCATCATGGTCCACTGCCTGGACACGGGGAACATCCAAGGGGTTGGAGGGCAGGCCGAAGGGTGTTGACTGGCCGACCCGCTGCCACCGCTGCCACCACCGCTGAAGAGGATCCTGGGTGGAGCAGTGGCCTGTTTACACCGAACCACGGGCCATTCACTGGCTCCATGGGGATAAAGATGGATATTCCAACAACTCCCCTGCAGTTTTTCCAGCTCTTCTTCACATGGGAGTTGTTGTCATACCTCACCGTGGAGACCAACCGGTATGCCACATTCCTGGGGACTCAGCTGGATGCCTGGTTCTCCTGCAATGAAGAGGAGATGGCCAAGTTCCTGGGGCTATACCTTTTCATGGGGGTCGTGCACATGCCGACCGACCATCAGGCACTACTGGAGGAGCTCTGAGTTGCACGACTACCCTAGGGTCAGGCGGGCGATGAGTGGAAGGCACTTCAACGCCATCCTGAAGCACTTCCACCCCTTCGACATGCTCGCCATTCCCCAGGACAACCAAGATCAATTCATCCGCATTCTCACAATCATGGAGTACTTTCTTCAGCGGTTCCAGTCAGCGTACCAACCCAAGGAGCAGCTCAGCCTGGATGAGGGCTCTCTGGGGTGGCAGGGCCGGCTGTCCTTCCCCAACTTCAACCCCCAGAAGCCCAACAAGTGCGCCATCAAGATGTACATGCTGGCTGAGTCGTTCTCGGGCTACATCAGGAACCTGGAGTTCTACACAGGGGTGCAGCGTACCCTCCAGAACACCGTGTTGGGCCTTGTGGAACCGTTGAAGGACCAGGGCTATAAGTTGTTCATGGACAACTATTACAGTTCTGAAGCCCTATGCGAACGACTCTTAACTGCAGGATTTTACGTGTGTGGGACCCTACTGCTGCCTAGAGGAGTGCCATGCCAGCTGCAGGCCATCACCAAGGCAAAGAGCCTGCCCGAGAGGGGCATGACATACAGGCACAAGGACAATGTGCTAGTCCTATTATGGAGGGACAAGTGCATTGTGAACATGGTGTCCACCTTCCACACTGTGGACACCATTCCGGAGAGGGTTCGAGGAAATGTGTGGGGTAATGACGGGCAGACAACCTATGTGGAGGTCTTCTACAAGCCCGTCGTTGAGGAGGAGTACAACAGGTATATGGGTGGGATGGATCATTTCGATCAAATGGTCCAGTGTTACCCCATCCAATGCTGAACTGTCAAGTGGACAAAGAAGATCACATTCTACTTCATCCAAATGGCACTGTTCAATGCGTTTGCCTTGTATAAAAAGTACAGACGTGCGCAAGTAACTCTCCTGGAATTTGTGGAGCACATCATCTATGATCTGCATTTCCACGAAGAAGACTGGCCTGCATCTGGACACACACTCCACCAAGCCCCAGACCTACCTACCCAGCTGCCAGCACCAGCATCAACTGGCACCCACCAGGCACAACCACCAGCACCAGCATTGGCCCGCCACCACCAGCACAGCCTGCAGGAGACCCCACACCAACACCACCAGAAGCAGGGCCATCACAGGTGCCACCATCACCACCAGCACCACCATCAGGGGTGCCAGAACCACCACCACCTCCAGTTGCTGGTCTGTCAGGAGAACCCCTGCCTGGGCCTGCAGCTCCTGCACGACAAGATCACAAAGCACGAGGGTATCCAAGCAAGCATCGCCGGGTTATCGACGATGACTTGAGGTTGGATTGCACTCTGGGCCACCACTGGGCGAGGATCCCTGACAAGAAGAGGCTCAGGTGTACCTTGTGCTTCAAGTTGGGGAGGAGGAAAGACACTAGGAACATGTTTCCTGTATGTGATGTGCCACTTTGCATGGGTGATTGTTTTGACCAGTATCATACCAAGCGATACCTTCACTAGTGGAGCACACACACACACACACACACACACACACACACACATACACAGTACAAAACTCTCACCTCCCAACCGATGTGGTCCTGCAGGATGATCATCGCCACTGGAGAAGTACGTGGTATTCCTTTTTATTTATCTATTTACCTTTATTTATGTCAGTATAGTTACATATACGTATATAATGTTTTTTACCTTAACACAAATGAGAGGGAAATAAGTACAGCTTCAGTTTCAGTTGGTAGAAACAGGTTTAGTGTTCATGTGTGGTTTCTGAGAGGACTAAAAACAAAACAGAAGTAATTATATGAAATAGTTGTTGGTATAAAACCAAAGAAAGCGAAGCTAGCAAGCATAAAAGTGTTAGCGCACTACGGGAAACTAACGTAAGTGAGCGCGGCTGATGGCAGGTCAGTGCTGGCAAAATACGCCATAGATTTTTTGCATTTTTCTCCAAAACTGAGGCCTAGGATCACCGTTCTTTACTGAGAAGAAAGAGGATGAAATTGTGCATAGAATGATGAAATAAAAACATGAGGGTGCCATTGAAAGTTCTTCACAAACCCTCCCCGAATAACAAAGTTGTTCTCTGTCGAAAATGGGTTTTACTTTCTCACTTATTATTCGAATACCATACATCGTATCAAACTGGGACCTGACCTGTTCGAAAGCTAATAAAATTTTCTTTCGATTGATGGTATAACATGTAGAGATTGATTAGTAAACATTCGACTTGTGATGTTGGGAAGTGAAATCTATTATCCTGAATGTTTATTCTGAGCACCCTAACGTATGTATAGTGTGTTTTTTTAGTGTTTTTTTTTCTGCTTATCTATTTTTTCTGCTTATCGTGTAGAACAAACATCGGCTAATAGGAATATATGGGTTTTGTGGCAAAATAAATATGTTTGGGTGGTGAAAATAAGAAAAGAATACACATTTTTGGAGCGCACGGCAGCCAGCAGGGAGGGGAGAAAAGCCTGTATGTCAGAGCCGGGAAAACTTAAAAACTTATCCATGTGCAAAAGGGTTAAAATGTTTTTATTATTATTATTATTATTCTTGTAGCATCGGATCATCTTTCTGTACATCTCCATCAGCTTCTCTGATCGGGTTCACACAGCATTATTAGTACCTGTATGAATAATAACAAGGTTATCATTTTCCACAATCTCAAAAACGTCATCCACAGCCTCTGTTATACCGTCTTCTCCTGCACCTGGAATACAAAAACTCTTTCATTTAGAGGGTGCCCTGCCACAAAATTCCACCAACTGACCACAGATCATGGAGTCCCTCACAACCCGTGCCTCATGGGGCTTTTCCTCTACTTCTGCAAGAATCTAAAATTTATTGTATGTGGTTAATGGAATGATGCTCCTTTTTCTCGAAAACCTTGCACCATTCTGCACTGGCTGGAACTCAGTCTGTATGGTGGTGGGAGAAGTAACGACTGTGGGAGGAGGATGGTCAACCTGGACTACACCAGTTGGCCGAGCAGTGGCACTATCCACCGCAGTGTGTCCAACATTGCTAGCAATGAGCTCCTCCAGCACATCAACTTTTCGGGTCGGGCTGTTAATTCTGATTGTAGCCTCAGTCAGCTTGTCTTCTAGGCTGTGATGTAATTTGCACATCCTGCAAACAAAGGATCCAGTGAAGCTACCGGAGCAGGCTATGCAAATAATGTTCCACGGCATTGTGAAAGCCCAAGTATCAGTGAAGACTTATAAGAGAAAAATAATAAAATACTGATTAGCACCTGGAAGAGATATTGGAACAAGAATCAGTTACTTTTACAACATCTGTTAGCAAAAAATTGCAATTTATGCAATAGTTACAAGAGAAGAAATATGTGCAGCATGTGATGTGGTGTGTGGAAGGAAGAGAAGACGGAGGGGAGTGGCAGGAACAGCGTGGTGTACTGATGAGGTGAGACAGGCTGTGGCACAAAAGAAAAAAGCATACAATGAATGGATGAGAAATAGGGGCGTGGAAGAAGTTGAGAGGCGGAAGAGAGAGTTATATGTAGAAAGAAAGAGAGAGGTGAAAAGATTAGTAAGAGAGAGTAAGAAGAGAGTGGATGAGGAATTTGGAAGGATTTTGAGTGTAAAGTGGAGGGACTGTAAGAAAATGTTCTGGAAAGAGGTGAAAAGAGTAAGACAGGGTGGAAGTGAAGTTAGCAGCGGAGTGAAAGATAAAAATGGTAGATTACTAGTGGAGAAGGGAGAAAAAGTGAGCAGATGGAGAGAACACTTTAAGGAATTGTTGAACATAGAGGATGGAAGTAATGTGAGTATAAGTGGCTGGGGAATGGCTGGGAGAAGGAGGGAGGTGAGAAGACAGGAAGAAATCAGTAGGATAGAAGTTGTGGAAGCAATGAAGAAAGTTAAATCGGGGAAAGCCCCAGGAATTGATGGAGTGTTTGGTGAAATGCTGAAGCATGGGGGAGAGATAGTAGTAGAATGGATGTGGAAGATGTGCAGATTGGCCTGAGAGGAAGCTAGAGTCCCGGAGGATTGGAAGTCAGGTATAATTATTCCCTTGTACAAAGGAAAAGGGGAAAAGGAAGTGTGTGGAAGTCATAGGGGCATTTGTCTTCTTAGTATAATAGGAAAAGTGTATGGTAGGATACTTATAGACAGAGTTAGAGAAAGAACAGAGAAATTAGTTGGAGAAAAACAGGGAGGCTTTAGGAAGGGAAGAGGTTGTGTAGTTCAGATATTCATTCTTAGATCTTTAGGGGAAAAGTTTCTAGAGAAGGGAAAGAAGTTGTATTCGGCTTTCATGGATTTGGAGAAAGCATATGACAGGGTGGATAGACAAGGATTGTGGAAAGTGTTAAGAATATATGGAGTAGATGGGAAGTTGTTGAATGCTGTGAAGAGTATGTACGATGGTGCGAAGGCTGCAGTGCTTGTGGATGGTGAACTAAGTGAATTTTTCTCTTTGAAAGTTGGGTTGAAACAGGGATGTGTCATGTCTCCATGGTTGTTCAGTCTTTACATGGATGGGGTAATAAAAGAGGTACAAGGTAGGGTAGTGGATGTTGGAGTGGCCCTGGTGAGAGAGGATAGTGTTTGGAAACTCCCTGTACTGTTGTTTGCAGATGAGACTGTGTTGTTGAGTGAAGACGAAGGGGAGCTGCAAGGCTTGGTGGACGAGTTTGGCAGAGTGTGTAAGAAACGGAATCTAAAGGTGAATGTAGGGAAGAGTAAAGTGATGGTCTTTGAGAGAGGTGAAGTCAGTGAATGTACAGCGAGGTTGGATGGTGAGGAATTGGAAAATGTGAGTACGTTTAAGTACTTGGGTAGTGTGATGAGTAAGGATGGAGGTTTGGAGGGTGAAGTGCTTGAAAGGGTACAGCAGGGAAGAAAGGTTGCCGGTTCTTTGAAAGCAGTGATAAGAAACAGGGAAGTGAGCATGGAAGTGAAAAAGTTACTACATGACAGTATTGTGATACCAACTCTAACGTATGGAAGTGAAGCTTGGACGTTGTTGGAAGGACACAAGTCACGAGAGAGAGCAGTGGAAATGAGTTATTTAAGAGGAGCCTGTGGAGTCACATGGAGAGACAGGCTGACGAATCAGGATATAAAGGAGCGTTGTGGTGTGGATGTGGATGTGATAGGAAACGTTATGAGGAACACACTGAGGTGGTTTGGCCATGTGGAGAGGATGGAGGGTGAAAGACTGACGAAGAGAGTGTATGTGAGTGAGGTGGAGGGGGGAAGAGGGAGGGGGAGGCCGAGGATGAGATGGAGGGATGGGGTGGAGAGATATATGAGAGAGGGGGGTGCGAGTTGGGAGCAGGGCAGTGAGATGGCGGGGGACAGGGCGACGTGGAGGCGATTTGTTTGTGGCCACCCGAAACGGGATTGAGGCGTCTGGCAATAGATAGATAGATAGACAAGTGAAGGTTGTGCTGGTCGGGGTTTTGTTGTTAAAACTGTAAAGGAATAGTTACCTTATTGGTTAGAAATGTACAATACCTGCAGAGGATTTACCAATAATCTGTTACAGAGAATGGAAAGCTAACCGTTACCTGATATGAAGAAATAAAATAATACTATAACCTGAATTATAGCAAAATGAAGTTACGACACACATGAAATACGCAAGCAAATTATTATCACCTGAAAAGTCACAACATATAAAATAGTTTTATCTTACCTGTAAAGAAATGTGAAAGTTATTTGTTGTAAAAGTTAATGTAAATAGAGAAAAAGTTGTTGGCCAATAACAAGACTCGCCTGGCATCGAAGATGTAAATAAACGCTGACGTAATCACTAGTTTCACAATTTTATCGTTTACAGTCATAAAATAATGGATCCCTAGTATAGTGACAAATGCCATTTTAATCCATTAAACTAAAATTAATTCTGAGACAGAACAAATAAATACAGAAAACACAAATTCTTGTTTTTTAAGGGTAGTACGTCTGGCCCTCTGGCGGGACATGGTGGAAGTAACTGCGTGACGCCATGGTAAAACAAACAATTTACTGTATTTATATATGATATAAATTGTTTTTTTACCTTAAAGCGGTGCAGATCGCCTTCTAAATCATTCAACACTCATTCACGGAGATCACACAAAAATAAACGGAGTCTCTTGCACAGTATCGTCTTTCCAACCAAGCTAATATTGGAAATCACATATACAAACAAAACTAACAGACGTTAAGCGAACCGTTTTTTCACAGCGCAAACTACACTTAGCGACCAGGCAATCAGCTAGATCACTTACCTAGACGCAGAACTATCACACTATTGTAATCACACACGCAAAACACTGAAACAGGGCTGTTTGTATTCGCAGAGCGGACAAGGAGATCTAACCAGCAAGAGTGGGTTGGGTTAGGGGAAATGCTGAGGGAGAGGGAGATCTGGGTGAGGGAGGGACAAATGAGAGAAGGGGTTAGGGAGAAGGGTGGGCGAAGGGAGGGGTATGGAACAGGGATAGCGAGGGACGAAGTAAGTGAGAATAGAGACAAGGGAAAGGCAGTGGTGTTGGGCAGAGTAGGGTACGGGAGAGGGGAGGGAGTTGAGGAGAAGGGTGATAGCAAGGAGAATGAAAAGAAACGTGGGAGAGGTGTAAGTTAAGATATGCTTTTGGAGTGAGGGGCAGAGTGAGGAAGCAGTAAGTTAAAGAACGACTTTAGGAAAGGGAAAGGTGAGGGACATGATGGACGTAAGGTAAGGGTGTGGGATAGGGTGGGAGACGGACGGACGTTTATAGAGGAATGGGGGAAACGATAGTGTAAGGAGTAGGGAAAAAGAGGGAAGGATATGGATGAGGGGAAAAAGTGAGAGACGAGTAGGTGAGTGGCTGAGAGGCAGGGTGATGAAGCTGTAAGTGTAGGATGTCGGAAAGAGTGAAGGTCGATTTGAATGACAGGATAAGAGGAGGAAACGGCTGGAGAGTATTGGAAATAGCAGGTAGTTAGTGGGACAGGTGAGAGAGGAATGGGAAGAGGGGGACAGGGTTGGAAAGAAGCCTGAGAGTGAGGGAAGGACAAGGTGAGGTAGAGGGGAAGGGAAAGTGAAAAGGATGGGGTGCGGATGAGACAAAATTATGGAAAGGAGTACTGAGAAGGGTAAGGGGAGGGGTGTACGATTGCGAGGGCAAGTGGCGGAGCGGCTGGGTGAGAGGGAATGCAGAAGGAAAGGTGAGGAAGACTGAGAGAAGGTCAGTTAGTGTGATGGTTAGGCAGGAGGAAGGGGAGGCAGGGGGCAAGATGAGGGAGGGGAAAGATGAGAGAGGATTAGGGAGAAGGAAATGGAGAGGTTGTGAAAGGCAGTTTGACGCAGAGAAGGGGTAGGGTGAGGCAGGGGAGGCAGGTGGAGCCTGGTCACTTAATTTCAGTTATAGCCACTGACCTTTGAAGAGCTGTAAGGTCGCTGGAGCCAGGCAGGCAGGCGGGAGGAGTCAGCTGGGTAACCGTTTTACTCTCTTCCCAGCAGGCTCCTTTACACATAATTTCACTGGTTTGAGTCCTCGTTTTTCTCTCACGGATTTTATATACGTTTTTTATTGGGTGACATAACTATTAGAGACTAATAATTAATAGTTATTATTGTTACCTATTCATGCATGCGTTCCTATGTTATCTCTGTTTCACCATCCCCCCCCCCCTCTTTTTTTTTTTCCTTTGATCCCTGTTCGCCTCTTCTCTCTCGCACGGCTTTCATGTACGATTTTTCTAGTTTCGTAGCTAACAGGGTCTGACATTATTCCCTTGTCTGTCAGTGCCCAACATTATAGGGGGTGCGACTCCCCACTGTCTAACTCACATTTATATAACCCTTTGGTTGCGGGGAGTTTTCGTAAACTGAATAACATCGTCTAGAGTCAGCCAAAAGCAAGTGCAAAATTCTTAATAGGCATTCTAAGGCTTAAGCTAAATAAACGTTAACCCTAGCTGCTGTCCCATTAATCACTGGCACTGATTAAGTTCGAAATCAGTGGTCATGTGCCAGCTGCAGTTAGGTGCACAAGTTTTTCCCTCCAGCTGTATCTCCTGTGTCTGTTTTTCAGTTTCGTTTTGGTTGCTACAGGACGATTTTACTTTGATTAGGTAGACCCTCTCAAACTCAGAAGGACACTGATGGTCTCCCTTAGCCCATTCACGAATAGATACCTTCCCTAAGAAGAATAAAATCATCTGGTAATAACAAATATTAAAATCAGAAAGACATCCAAGGGCTGAAGAAACTATTTCTTTCATTACAAGAGTGTTTATAGTTTACTTCATATGATGGTCAGAGGAGAATATTAATATCGGGAGAAACCCCTGGTAGTCAGTGGCTCAGAAGTTGTCTCAATTAACCCCCTGCAATACTTTTATTTTCTTCTATTCATGCTACCGCCAGGCGATTGATTCAGCACAGGAAACTTCCATATACTGAAGGGATTAACCTGTTCACCCAGAGAACATCATGTTATTTGAAACTTTCTACATTCAGACGATTCTCTTCGGATTAGTTGAAACTATTCGACCTGGGAGAGTTAGATATGACCTTCATCAGCGTCTACACTAACAGATATTATCCTACTTAAGTTGAATAAAATTGATTGAAAGAATTAATACTGTCCTCTCCACTTCACTCTCATAGTCAGCTTCCTTATTTAGGTTCTGTCTCATTTCCTTCCCAACACCCTCTCTCATATTCTCCTCTCCCTCATCATCTCAACTTTCCACATATCAGTCCTCTAACCGTCTCTCTCTCTCTCTCTCTCTCTCTCTCTCTCTCTCTCTCTCTCTCTCTCTCTCTCTCTTCTCCTAATTCTCCTCCCCCTCTCATCCTCCTCTCTCCTTCCCTTCCTTCCATCTCACCCCTCATACCCCCTCTCCCTCCTCCCCTCTCTCATCTCTCCCTCTTCTATTTTCTTTTCTTTCACCCTCTCCACATCTCTCTTTCCCTCCTTCTTTCCCTCGTCTCAAATACCTCTCTACCCCTATATTTTCTCCTCTCCTCTCCCCCTTCCTTCCCCAGACATCTCCCCCTTCCTTTCCCCATCTTCCAGTGCCCCTCCCTCCCCTGCCTCTTACTTCCTCGCCTCTCCCCTTCCCCTCTCCCCTTCTTCACCTCCAGGACACGACCTCACCACCTGAACATTTTAGGAATCTCTGTCGCGATAACCTGACCAGGGTCACCGTGTGTGTGTGTATGTGTGTGTGTGTGTGTGTGTGTGTGTGTGTGTGTGTGTGTGTGTGTGTGTGTGTGTGTGTGTGTGTGTGTGTGTGTGTGTGTGTGTGTGTGTGTGTGTGTGTGTGTGTGTGTGTGTGTGTGTGTGTGTGTGTGTGTGAGAGAGAGAGAGAGAGAAAGAGAAAGAGAGAGAGAGAGAGAGAGAGAGAGAGAGAGAGAGAGAGATTCAAATGGCAGGGATATTGGAGAGGAAGGGACTCCACATGAGAAAATGATGAGGAGGGGATAATGAGAGAAAAAATGCAATAAATATAGATGCGTAGGAGGAACAACATAATTTACAAGACAAGAATGAAGAAGGGAGAGGTAATGGCAGAAAATAAGCAGGAAAAGAGTCCAGAAAGGAAGACTGAATGAGAGGGAAGGGTACGATAGGGAAGAGGAAAATGAGAATGGTTAGGTGATAGGAGGGGAGAGAAGAGGAGTGGAAAGGAGTGTAGAGAAGAGAGAAGGGAAGACAAGAGAGGAGAGGAGAGGAAAATGGAAGAAGGGAGAAGAGAAGTGAGGTGAGGTGAAGAGAAAATGAATTGAGAGGGTAGAAGAGAGACTGAATGAAAAAGGAACAGTAGATGAAAAGTAGAGAAGAGAGGAAATGGAACCGGGCATCGAACTCACTGTGGCGGGGCAGGAGGAGTATAGCTGGGTATGGCTAAGTAAAAAATGGAAAAGAATAGAGAACAGATGGCAGGGGGCGAGAGAGGAGGAATGTAAGAGAGAATGAGGGAGAGAGGCATATAACTTTGGAGATGCATCAGATAAGGAGAGACGAGAAGAGAAGTGAAGAGGGAAGAAGAGAGAGAAGAGAATATTCTCTAACAAACTTGGTATATTTGTTTGGTTGTAACAAGAATATACAAAAGTCACCATAGTAAGGATATTGACCTCTGCCACCAAGGGATCTGATGTACAGTTTATGTTTTCCTGTAACTAGAAGATTCGACTCAGTATAGGTGAGCACCTTACTAGTTAAGGTGTTAATGAAGGACGTAGTTCGAAGAATTTCTCCTGACGTGGATTGACCATCTACAGACAGGAAACACATATCAGAGATGACAGTACCGAATTAATATATCCCTTTCCTTGTGGTTGGTGTCATTGGGTATTTCACTCAAGCTAACACCAGAAGATTTTGCCCAGCGGACGGAAATTCTAACGATTAGTGGTTAGAAAAAAAAAATAAAAACTTCTGTAAACATTTATCTTCTTCTATGACCCATTGGAATCGTATAAAGGGTAAAATCATATGGTTTTGTTCCACCGAAAAAAGTTCTAGCAGTGAGAGAGAGAGAGAGAGAGAGAGAGAGAGAGAGAGAGAGAGAGAGAACTATCTTGAATAAAATTTACCTTGTAGTCATGACCAATAAGAATTTTATGTAGGTTAAAAGAGGACGATTTCATTCAGCCTAGAAAAACCATACTAGTCAAAGGATTAGAGTGATTAAGAAGGCCCTGAATTAGATGTTACTGTGGTACAAGGAATAATGTAAATTTTTTCTTACCTCTTCATTATGAGAGGTTATGAAGAAAAATAATATATCTGGCGATAGAATCAAATAAGGCGTCAATGTGCAGGACAGGTTAAGCCAGCCATTCAGCACTGTTTTTGAGAATTTGTTTATTATTTTATTTTCGACTACATTTATTTGATAACTACAGAAGGGGTGGGTGAAGGAATGTGGGTGTGTCGAGTGGCGTGCTTAGAAGGGTCATGGGAGGCTGGATGGGGGAATGAATATGCAGTTTATGAGAGAGAGAGAGAGAGAGAGAGAGAGAGAGAGAGAGGCCTCCCTACGCTGATTTCCTCGAGCTGCATGGAATAACCGAGATTAGTTCAAACTTCTCAAGCCGACAGCAATTTCTCTTGGGCTGAATAATGCAGACTGACGTTGGCCAGGTTGAAGTTCAAGAGATATCCTCGGCCTGAAATTTGACTGATGAACCAAAAGATACTTCGTGGCGCCGACGACCTTAGCTTCGCCGAGTGAATACAGTTGGGGACAAAAGATCGCCTAGTATTTCATGTCGTCTACTCAATTTCCTCTGCTGGCTAATCTTCCTAAGCTCTGACAGGTTCGATACGTTTCTCTGCTCACAAAATATTGTCCCTGGTATGATGCGCCAGGGAGGAAGAAGATGAACGTGCCCTAAGTGTGAAGTTGTGGAATAATTCTGTTCTTGACGATGTCTGCCTCAAAGGCCAGCTGAACCGCATCCAACATACCGTACCAGTCTGCGTCGATTGGAATGAATTTTTTTTTTTTTTTTTTTTTTTTACGGGTCCGATTCTGGGACCAATAGCCCTCCTACATACCACACATCTCCACATGTCACCACTTCGGCGCTACCATCAACCGTCCATATTGAATATATGCTAGGGTTGTTTCATACCGGAATGGTGTACTGGTATCAGCGGGGGCATTTCTGCATGGCGAGTCATCCAGTAGATCAGTAAAGTCTGCTTTTTTTTAGTGAAATTCAAATCCTTAAATTGTTCCCTGCCCCAGCGGGGATTTGAAACTGGGCCCATTCGGACTGCAGGCTGCCTCTCTACCGTCTCAGTTACCGTCTGTACACAAAACCTCCAAATTGCATTCCACATGCAGTCACTGTTCTGGCTAAAAGTTTTGATTACATGATATTAAGAGGTTAGGGTCGGGTGCACTCAGCATTAAGGGGCAGATCAGTTTTGGAGGGGGAGGGACGTGCTTTGTTCCCTGGAATCTTTCTTTGCATGTTGAAATGCTTGGACGAAGACGACAGGAGAGGGGTACAGAGGATGAGAGAGTGGAAGAGGTTAAGGGAGGAGGGAAGCTGTCTGAGTGACGTGGGAAGGCGAGTTTAATAATAATAATAATAATAATAAAAATAATAATAATAATAATAATAATAACAGTAATAATAATAATAATAATAATAATAATAATAATAATAATGTCAAATTTATCAGTTTATTAATCCCAGCCAGTGGCTGAAAATAAATATGTCCTTCATATATACGCAACTAACCAGCTCTGGGTCTGTCTGCCTCCAGTCATTTAAGTAAAATATACAGTCATATCCAAGTACTCTAATCTTGATATGTGGTAGGTGGGGGCGCTCGCCATCTACTCACTTAGTGTAGTGGTACTCCTTTTTTAGGGTAGCTCTACAATGAGTGGCAAGCCAAATGATTTCCTGTAAACCAGGAAAGCATTTACAACGCTGGGTGGTAACCTTAAAACCAACCAACACGTGTTCCCTACGTGACAATAAGTGGGCTGGCGGAGGGTTAGTGCCCCTCCCCGGGAAACAACTAACTAAAAATATGAACAAGAAGCCTCGGACCAGGACTGACCAAAGGATGACGACTATGGACCGAACAAAGGACACGATACGGATGGCAACTTGGAATGCAAGGGGTGCAAATGATGAGGTGAAGGAGAGATTGTCCAGGTGTTTGAGGGTGCGAAAGTGGATGTATGTGGATTAACTGAAACTAAATGCAGAGGTGAGACTGTGGAGAATGGGA
Organism: Coenobita brevimanus; assembly: GCF_032717465.1. Taxonomy (NCBI): domain Eukaryota; kingdom Metazoa; phylum Arthropoda; class Malacostraca; order Decapoda; family Coenobitidae; genus Coenobita; species Coenobita brevimanus. Next base: position 29,366,279 of record NC_136977.1, read on the forward strand.
GTATGGATGAGGTATATGCGCGGGAGTAGGTGAGAATGAGAAGGCAAAACAAGGAGTGTGTATTGTTGTGAGTAACAGATGGAAAGAGAATATAAGGGCATATGGATTGGTTGGCTCAAGGATTGTGTGGGTAAGATTAAAAGTTAGACTACAAATGTGAGCGGTTGTGTGCGTGTATGCGCCAAAACAAGGTCGTGCAAGCAGAATGAGAGAAGAGTTCTGGTCAAATGTGGAAGCGCACATGGGAAAGTTTAAAAGGAATGAATGAGAGTTTTTGATTGGTGATATGAATGGTAAAGTATGGAATATGAAGGTTGATGGAGTAGTTGGTGAGTGGGGTGTGCCTGCTGAGATAGATGAGAATGGCAGTGCTTTAGTGGACATTTGTGCCAGGAGGGGGTTGGTGATAGTCAGTATCCTTTTCAGGCACAAAATGATCCATAGGTATGCATGGCAAGTGTTGAGAAGGTGGGTGGTGAACTGAATGAACGGAAGGCAATGATTGATTATGTGTGTGTGGATGAAAGGATGCGAAGGTGTGTAATGGATGCAAGAGTATTTAGAGGTTGGGAGGGTGGACTTTCTGACCACCACTTGGTGGTGGTGAGAATCAAGTTCCAACTGAAATGGAGAAATAGAAGAAGGGAAGGAGGGGAGGAAGTAGTATTTGCAAGGAGAGTGGAAAGGTTACGAGAGGATGAGAAAGAGGCAGAATATAAGACAGAAGTGGAGGAGCGTTTGGGTAAATATGGACTGGAGCAGATGGGGAATGTGGAAGGTGTGTGCAAGATATTCACAAAAGAAATCTGTGCAGCATGTGAGGTGGTGTGTGGGGTGAACAGAAGACAAAAGGGGGTGCAAGGAACAGCATGGTGGAATGATGAGGCGAGACAGACTGTGGCACAAAAGAAGAAAGCAAATAATGAATGGGTGAGGAACGGGGGCGTGGAAGAAGCAGACTGACGGAAGAGAGAGTTATATGTAAAAAGGAAGAGAGGTGAAAAGATTAGTAAGATAGAGGAAGAAGAAAGTGGATGAGGAATTTGGAAAGAAAGTGGGGGGAAAGTAAGAAAATGTTCTGGAAAGAGGTAAAGAGAGTTAGACAGGGTGGCAATGAGGTTAGTCGAGGAGTGAAAGATAAAAAAAGGATAGATTGCTAGTGGAGAAAGGAGAAAAAGTAAGCAGATGGAGAGACATAGAGAATGAAAGTAATGCGAGTATAACTGGCTGGGGAATGGCTGGGAGAAGGAGGGATGTGAAAAGTGAGGAAGAAATCAGTAGGATGGAAGTTGTGGAAGCAATGAAGAAAGTCAAATGGGGAAAGCCCCAGGAATTGAGGGAGTGTGTGGTGAAATGTTGAAGCATGGGGGAGAGATAGTAGTAGAATGGATGTGGAAGATGTGCAGATTGGCCTGGGAGGAAGGTTTATTTCAGGAAGATTGGAAGTCAGTTATAATTACTCCCTTATACAAGGGAAAAGGGGAAAAAAAGTGTGTGTTAATCATAGGGGCATTTGGCTTCCTAGTGAAATAGGAAAAGTATAGTACAATAAGGAAGAAATGTTGCTGGTTCCTTGAATGCAGTGATAAGAAACAGGGAAATGAGCATGGAAGGGAAAAAGTTACAACATATCAGAACTGTGATACCATCTCTATCGTATAGAATTGAAACTTGGACCTTGTTGGAGGGACAGAAGTCAAGAATGAGAGCAATGGATATGAGTTATTTGAGAGGAGCATGTGGAGTCACATGGGAGAGACAGAATGACAAATAAGGATGTGAAGGAGCGTTGTGGTGTGGATGTGGATGTGATAGGAAGTGTTAGAAGAAACACAATGAGGTGGTTTGGCCATGTGGAGTGGATGGAGAGTGAGACAGTGAGGAGAAGAATGTATGTGAGTGAAGTGGAGGAGGGGAGAGGGAGGGGGAGGCCGAGGATGAGATGGAGGGATGGAGTGGAGAGGTATACGGGAAGGGGGGGTGTGAGCTGGGAGCAGGGCAGTGAAATGGTGCGAGACAGGACGACGTGGAGGCGATTTGCTTGTGGCCACCCCTAATGGGATTATGGCGTCTGGCAATAGATAGATAGACAGATAGATTTGTGAATTGTTTAATTTTCTCCATAACGATTTTTTTCTGACTTCCTTCGTGTAGTTAGTTATGTATTTTACATTTTTAAAAACTCAGCATCCTATATCTAGCGGCCGAACCTAATGCTGATCCGCGAGTGTCGACACATCACGAAGGCTTGCTGGGGTTGGATTAAGGCGTAGGCACAAGAGGACACACGGCATAATATTAACCCCACCCAGCTTCGAAACTGTGTCATCCACCACGGCAATGGAAAGTCTACCTCCCCCAAACTGTAATTCGTTTAATCTCCTCTGAAAAAGATCCCTAACGTCTTTCAGCCCAGTATGGCTAAAAGTAGTCAGACTGGATGATTAGTTTGACTAGTTACCAAAGAAATTCATGTACCAGCTCGTTTAGACTGCACTGAGTTCTGCAGCTGGTCACTAATTCCCGTGGCTGAGTTTTTGGCTGCCACAGATGCCGCCGAAAATGAAGGTGGTAAGCCTGTGAGTCAGAATTAAGGTAGCGTGCAGGTGAATTAAAAGAAAACTGGAGCAGATGTATTTCTCTTTCTCTATTATACCACAGAATAAAGATTACAGCTGCGACAAGAGAGACAGCAACGGAGTAGAGCGTCCCCTTTTAGTGAACGCTAAGAGTGATCTGCTACTGTCTTACTGCCACCCTGGGAACCAGGACAGATCAGCGATATTTAGAGATACCATATCTCTCAGACATAGAGATGACATGTACATGAATAGGTGTGAGTTACAACTCTACCATGTACATCATACATCTCAATAAGGCAGTATTAATTGCAATGAGTGTATTAACACATATATATATTTCCCCAAGACTTAAACATATGCAGAATTTATATCCTTCTCTCACCTTCCTTCATTCTCACTGTGTATGTCCGAAAACGCTGGAGTTCGCACGTCTGGCCTCTCATCTCTTCCCACATCACACTTGCAGTGAAGGTGTATTTGGATCTTCATCTCAACACTACAATACATTTTATCTAACTATGAATAAAAACATATGTATAATATGTATAAGTAGCGTGAGACATAACGCCATGTAGAAATGATGTCAGCACCAGAACACTCATTCCTACCTCAAAATTAAGACATCAAATTTCACGCAAATTCAAATTGTGAGAGTGGCCCAGTTCCCACAGATGAAAACTAACCCATTATAGCAGCACTGCTGAGACGGCTCCAGCGTGACCCTTTATGAGTCGTAGTCCAGTGTATGTAGGAGGGACGGGATTCATATACTGTTTTTTTTTTTTTTTTTTCCGTGTGCTTAGTGGCTTGTTGTGCACCGCCGTATTATTTGTATATATGCATGATGTATGCATATGTATTTAAGTTTGAATGTGTGTGTGTGTATGTGTGTGTGTGTGTGTGTGCTTTCGTGCGCGCGTTTATTTATGTGCGTTTGTGTCTGCCTTTGTCTCTTTGTGTATTCTCCTCTCTCTCATGACCCTCGTGATCCCGAAATAATTCGTTCATGCGGTGTTCACCCAAGTATTAAGACGGGAGAGCCTCCGCCGGCGTGAACTTTTATAACAGTCATACCCAGCCACACTGCCTCTTACCAATTTCACTTACCAGAGTCACAGTCGTAAAGACTTATTACCCTCCTCTGCAAAAGGGGTTTTTGTAAGTTAAATTAAGTCGGCTAGCATTAAAAAAAAAAAAAAGGAAAAATAATATAAATGTAATTAAGATGCTTAACAGCCAGCTGCGACGCTGCATCTAACGAATTTCGCTTACCGGATTTATAAGTATTAAGAACCTATCAGTTACATCGGTACCAGAGTTTCTCCCAAGCTGAATAAAATCGCCTGGCATTAGTAGGAGTAAAACGCTATATCTATATCTATTTATCTATCTATCAATATATATATATATATATATATATATATATATATATATATATATATATATATATATATTTATTTATTTATTTATATATATATATATTTATTTATTTATTTATTTATATATACACTGTAGATAGATAGATAGATAGATATACCATTGTTTTAACTATCAGCCGAAGCGACACTATCTTTTAAGAAATTCACTTTCCAGTTTCATGAGCGCAGAGAACCAATCACACCCCTTAGCTCCTAGTGTAGTCTGTATTCTTGCAACCTGAATGTGATGTTATTTAGGTCATAATCCGGACAGTGATGGTATATCGTACCTCACAACGTTTGCGACCGGATTCAAAAGTGATAGAACCTTTTAACTTCACCAGTTACTAAGAGTCTCTTTACTGGATTTATAAACATTCCATTCTGACCCTATTAACCCCTTCTACGAGAGGTGTTTCCCAAGCTGATTAACATGGTCAGGGGTAGCATGAATAATATGAAAAAAATGTAATCGTACTGAAAATAATAATGTCACCCTCTGAAGTATGAGTATAAATACGTTTATACCCTATGTGCTCAGTTGTACCGGCATATCATTTCACCCTTTCAGTACGATCACGTCTTTTATATTAGATATAACGATGTTTTATTATTGTTCTTGCCACCGCTGTACAATTGTATTCAGTTTGGAAGAGATTGCTCCTATAGTGAAAGACTTTACAAGTCTCCCTTAATCCGTTCAGTACCATGACGTCTTTTTGTTTTATATTTCTATCTTCATTCATTTATTTGCCACAACTCGGACAATATATTGTTCATGGGAAAGTCCTGGCAAAGTAAGCTTCTAGCACTCATCTTTTTTGCAGCACAAGTTTTAATGAGTTTTTTCACGCAAGATGCATAGATGTTAAGAACTTTTAACCTCCTCACTGTGAGGAGACTGCTCTTGGAGGAAGATTGGGAGGGAGGGAAGAAACAATGTTAGTTGGTAGATAAGGAGGGAAGAAGTAAGGAAATAAGGTCCCAAAGGAGGGAGGGATGGGGGGGGTGGAGGAAGATAATGAGTAAGAGAGAAAGAGAGGAAGGTAGCGGCGAAAGACGACTGGTTGGTAGGCAGGCAGTAAGAATTGATTTAAACAGTCATTAAACTCATTAGTGGCCAAAGTTCCTGTGTGAGGGATTTTGCTGGACGGGTACTAAGCGTACCGCCCTCCGCCCATGGGCTCATAGTCGCGGAGCTCATAGGTCCCTACCTCCGGGTTGGCTTCTTTATTAAATTTTGAAAATGCCCAGTTCCGTCCATTATATTGGACGCTGGGCGCCAATGGGTTAATTGATCTTGGTTCTAACCCCTTCACTACGGGAGGTCTCCTCTAAACTGAGTGAAATTGTGTCATTAAAGACGTCATTGTAGCGAAAAGATTAAGGATCACTTAAGCGCACAAAGTTTTCAATCTCATAGTGAATTAATATCAAGACCCCGTTAGCCATTTGTGCTGTGACTCTAAATACTCGTATGTTTGCGCGTCGTATTCTGCACAAGTTGTTTGGGTGTTTTCTTTATCATACTCACTAGGAACCGTATTCTTGTGGCCTTAAGAGGGTTTTTAGCACCTCTTAGTTGGCGATTTCTTTTGCACAGCATTGCTCAAAATTCTCTGTCTGTAATATGTCTATCTCTATGTCTGGCTATCCAGATAGCAGTCGATCGATTCGCCGATATAACTGTATCTATCTACATCTCTGTCTACCTGGCCATTTCATTTTGCATGAGTGTCTGTCTATTTAAATGTCTGACGCTGAATCCCGTGAGGAATGGTCGCGTCAATATGACCTTCATGTATTTCTATCCTTAATCAATGACGCCCCCTCGCCCACTGTTTACCGTCAAAATCACATTAGCATTTAGTGCACGGAATAGAACATCGATAGAAAATAACAAAAAATAAATAAAAATAAGAGAGAAAAAAAGCAAATATGTCGGTGCTAGGAGGATGAGAGGACTAAGAAGACAATGAAGATTGGCAGAGAAAGAGATCCCGGATTGAAGAGTAAACAGAAGAAAAATCTGAGGCAGAAGGTAAAAGAGATAGCAGAGTAGAAAACTGGAAAAGTGAAAAAAAAAAAAAATGTAAAACGTAACAGATGAGCTCGTGGTTGGAGGGACTTAAGAGGAAGGCATGTTGGAATATATTACTGGAGATGAGGGTATGAAAAATCAGAGAAAAAAAGATCAATGAGAATCGCCAAGAAAAAAGGGGATGAGGGAGGAAAATGGGTGCCAGAGAGAAGGAGGAAGACATAGCTAAAGGGGATATGAGGCTTCCATGTTTCAGTGAAGACAGTAAGGATTACTCGTGGAGGGTAAAAACAAGCGAAAACATTACGGAGGAATGTCCAGATGACTGAGAGGAAAAAAAAAATGGTTAGATGCACTGAGAATCATGAGGCAAGAAATAACAGAGAACATAAGAGAAGGAAAATAGAAATAAACGAGAATAGAAAAAGGTTTGGATGCCAAGTTGCCTGAAAAGACCAGAGGGGGTCGTTGTAAAGTGAAGCAGATATGGAGATTCCTGGAAGAACAAAGCTAAGTAACAGCAGTAAACAAATTGCTAAAAGAATAAGTGGAATTTTATGAACACACACACACACACACACACACACACACACACACACACACACACACGTACACTGGACAGCAGCCAAGAAAAAAGGGGATGAGGGAGGAAAATGGGTGCCAGAGAGAAGGAGGAAGACATAGCTAAAGGGGATATGAGGCTTCCATGTTTCAGTGAAGACAGTAAGGATTACTCGTGGAGGGTAAAAACAAGCGAAAACATTACGGAGGAATGTCCAGATGACTGAGAGGAAAAAAAAAATGGTTAGATGCACTGAGAATCATGAGGCAAGAAATAACAGAGAACATAAGAGAAGGAAAATAGAAATAAACGAGAATAGAAAAAGGTTTGGATGCCAAGTTGCCTGAAAAGACCAGAGGGGGTCGTTGTAAAGTGAAGCAGATATGGAGATTCCTGGAAGAACAAAGCTAAGTAACAGCAGTAAACAAATTGCTAAAAGAATAAGTGGAATTTTATGAACACACACACACACACACACACACACACACACACACACACACACACGTACACTGGACAGCAGGGACGAAAAACTAAGTGGAATTTCATGAACACACACACACACACACACACACACACACACACACACACACGTACACTGGACAGCAGGGACGAAAAACTAAGTGGAATTTCATGAACACACACACACTGGATAGCAGGGACGAAAAACTGAGTGAAAGAGGAAGTGCCATGTAAGAGATGTTGGGGAGAACTGCCGTAAAAATACTCCCACTAACCGTGACCTTCGTATTTTATTCCGGCTGACGTCAGACCCACGGCAGACAAATGGTTACAAACTGGCTTGGTTGACCTAGAATGAATATCATCATATTATATTTCAGCAAATGCGTAAAATAATTTACAGCCCCAAAGAACCCACCAATTGTTAATGGATAAAAATTAAGAAAATTAAGACCCTCGCATTTTATTCCAGCTAATGCCAGGTAATCGTATTAAACCTAAGACAAACCCGGTAAAGAAAACGTTGAGCGGATACAATAATTTAAGTATGTAAAGAACAGGAAGAATATTAGAGGGGTTAAAGGACAAAAGTAGTAGGGCAGAACAAATAAAACTTCTCTAAATATTCATCACCGGAAAAAGGAAAGGATAGTATTTAAGGGTAAGATGATAAATGACTCGCAGGAAAAAGGACTAAAAAGAAAAAAAAAAAAACATAAAGACGGCTGGTTTCATGGAGACAGACGTGGAGGAGGACTGGCTGACTAGGTTGTAAAAATTTATGGCCTAAGATTACGAAGTGAAGAAGAAGGACGGTAAAGTGAAAATGAGAATATGAATCAGAAGAAAGAAAATATCAGGAAAAATGAGAAAAGCTATATGAAACAAGGTGGTGAGAAATGCTAGCGTGGACTGAATGTCGCAAATAGATACAATTATATATATATATATATATATATATATATATATATATATATATATATATATATATATATATATATATAGATGATTCTCATCATCCGGACCTCCTTTCCCACCCTAGGGCTAGACAAAATGGTCCTGACATTAAAGATGACAGTGACCAGCCTCACTCATCCCTGAGTGGCATTACGTGAGCAATAAACCCCAACTACCCAGTGGATGTAAACCTGAACCGGCTCAATCCGATTGTAGCGCCTTAATTACTCACTAAACCACCAGGTTCCCTAATTTGGTTATATGGTCACCACCCAGATTTGTAAATGGTTTCCTGCTGTACAGGAAATCATTTGGCTCGTCACTCAGTGTAGAGCCACTCATAGACAGAAGTAAGAATTAAGAATGAAGGAAAGAAAGACGGAAGAGAGAGTGTAAAGTCACCCGCAGGCAGAAGGAATAGGAAAGAATGAAGGAAAGAGAGGCAGAAGAGGGAGTGTGAAGTCACCCGTAGGCAGAAGGAAGAGGAGAGAATGAAGGAAAGACAGAAGAGGAATGAAGAGAGGAAAGGGCATATATATATAGATAGATAGATAGATAGATATCGTTTTCGTTTTCGAAGTCTCCAACATGCTGACATGCGTCAGCCTTGGTCACCTAATGGCGGCTCTCCATGATGCTTGATCTCTGGCAGCTTCCCTATTTAGTTCCTTAACCCTGAGGTCACACTCAGTGACCTCGTCCCAGGTCTTTTATGGTCCATCTCTCGCTTCCCTACCCCCAACACTAGCACTTTTCACTTTATACACCCAATTCCCGATGTCACTAACCAAGGAAAAACTGCCACTCTTCACCAGATTATTTAATTTTCGACATCAAAGTCGGTCTACTAAACTCCGTTCATTTTATGTGCCCTCTGTGTCACTAAAAGGGAGAAATTATAACAACATTATTTTAGTCACTGCTACAAGGAAGAGAGGCTGTATTAAAGTAAAAAAAAAATATATAAAGAAATGGTGGGCTGAGTCTACCATCTATGTTTGGGGACGGATATTATTCTGTCCTTCCTTAAATATCGATAAGCTTTATTTTACATCCATTTCATGTATCTGTCAATCAATACAAAATAAGCAGTGTTATGGGAAACATGTAACGATTCTTCATTAAGAAATATATGCACGACACGGCTGAAGATCGTACGTTAGGATTATAAATAATAACAAACTCACGTGTGTCTACTGCCCCGCTGGACCTACTGTACAAAGATCACGGAAAACCGTTGCAGAGAAAGATGGACAGTGCCTAGACTGAAGTATTTCCTAAAGTCTAGAGGAATACCCTGTTCAGGGTACACAACTGGCGTGTTATTTTGACTTCTGTACGGTATTTTGGAGCCCTCGGCATCGTCGGATTTCGGCCGGCGGTCTCGTCTCTGCACGATTTCGGCTCAAAACATTGTACAATTTTCATATGAAAAACTTTATAGATTTTCTTCAGCATTTTGGAGATGAAGCATTGTTCTTTTAGAAAGCTAAATTATATGGGTTTCAAACAAAATGTGCAGCCAGAGACTTGTAAATATGTGATGAATGCTGGCACACCCGGTGTCCTTCACGGCTTCTGTAGTAACGTTTTCCTGCATTTACCGCATTAAAGTAACTACTAAAAAATAATATATTGAAGAACTGACGTACGGTATATCATTAAATATCACGGGAGATATTTTTATAGATATGCGATTTCTGTGGTCTCTGCATGAGTAGCCCGACTTCCACATTGAACTAGCTGGCGATCAATGGCAACGCTTGAGTTAATTACGGTGGGATCATCCCCTATCCTCTCCACATGCCCAGACCATCTCAATCTACCTCTCATCTTCACAGCATCAATACACTCCAGCCCTATCCTGCCTCTCAATTCTTCCATCGTAAACCTAGCGCCCCCCCCCCCGGCCTTGCGCTCAAGGACGTACTGCACATCCACCTAATCATTGCCATTTCTGCACGTCTGAGCCTGCGAATATCCTCTTCCTTTACTGCCCAGGTCTCACGACCACACAACATTGCGCTCCTAACACATGCCGCATACAAAGATCCCTTAGCACGGAGGGAGAGCCCTCTCAATGTCAGGAGAGGCAACAGCTCCCTGAACTTCCAACCAATCCTCACTGTAGCCACAGAGCCTGCCTCACCTCCAGCAGATACTGTAACATGTCTCCCAAATAACAAAACTCTTCCACACACTCAAGAGATTCATTAGCAATTTCAATCCTTTCACGCCTGGCAATAACCACATTTTCTCTCCGACACACCGCACACATGAAATCAGCATTAACTCGCAGGCAATAACCACATTTTCTTCCCGACACACTGCACATATGAAATCAGCATTATCCCACAGGCAATAGCCACATGTTCTCCCCGACACACCGCACACATGAAATCAGCATTATCTCGCAGTCTGCCTCTGATACCACTACATCTCTTATGCACCCACTTATCACAAACACTGCACAAGATGGAATTACTTCCCACACCCTTATCACAAATCGCACATGGCCACTCTCTCTCTTCTTTGACAGTACTGCCCCCAGCCCTAGGTACCCATCACTTTTGTTGCATCTGCATTCACTCTTAAGCCCATGTGCCCCATTCCATCTCTCCACTTCCTAAATCTTTCTTCCTCCTCCCCTTCATTTTCTGCAATCAACACCAAATCATCAGCATACAACATCTCCAACGGGAGTCCATAGCTGAAGTCACGTGAGAGGGCTTCAAGTACCACGATAAACAAGGGACTCAAGACTGACCCCTGTTGCACACCAACATTCACAGAAAAATCATCACTCAGATTTCCCTTCACCCTTACCTGGGTGTGAGCACCCACATACAGTACATGGCCATAACGACCCTAACCACCCACTCCTTGATCCCAAGCTTTCTCATTGCCCACATCACCACTTCTAGGGACTCTGTTAAAGGCCTTCTCCAGATCAACAAAAACAAAATACAGCTCCCTCTTCTGTCATATATATTTTTCCTTAAGTTGTCGAAGAATGAATATGTCGTCAGTGGTCCCGTTGCCTGGCATAAACTCAAACTGCATCTCGTCAGTATTCACTCTTTCTCTAATCATACTTTCTAGAACTCTGTCCATTATCTTCATTATCTGGTCTGAAAGCTTTATGCCTCTATAATTTCCTCTTTCCAGGGCATCTCCCTTCCCCTTGTACACATTCACAATTACACTCTTCAGCCAATCATCTGGGACAGCACACTCATATGTAATCGTATTTATCAGGTCAATGACTAACCTCACTCCTATATCTCCTGAGGCTTTCAACATTTCAACAGTCAACCCAGACACACCTGCTTCATTCCCCACCAGCATCCTGCCTATTGCCCCGCTCAGAATAGCAGCGTCAATCAAAGGCCAAGGGCCAAACACTAGATCCGCTGGCTACAAACCTTCCCTGTCCCAAACTCCTCATTCAACAACCGCCTGCAGTGCTTTCTCCATGCGTCTTTAATATCCCCACTGTTCACAACAACCCTTCCTTCATCATCCTTCACACACTGCTCACTTATGACACCCCTATTCTCCCCCTTCATCTGATTTGCCACCTTAAATATCATATTCTTCCTTTCCACACGATTCGGGTTATCAAGTAAAAGTCTCTGGCTCAGACTTCGCCCTGTAAACCTCTTTTCTAGCCTTACGCTTGGCAGCCAAGTATTCCTCTTGGTAACACCCTTCTTCCATTCCCAAAAAGCCTTCTTTTCTCCTTAATTGCAGCTTCTACATTCTCATCCCACCACCAAGTCACTTTATGTCTTGGTGGGCCTCTTGTCCATCCACATAATAAATCAGTAATTCTCAAGAGGTTGGTCTTGAGGGCTCTGTACTGTTCATTAACACTTCCGTCCACGTCTCACTGTTCAGCCACCACTCTCCTCATTTCGCTCTAGAAGGCATATATATATATATATATATATATATATATATATATATATATATATATATATATATATATATATATAGATATAGTAAAAGTCTAAATGGCTCGCTTGGTAAGCTGCTGTACTCACGCAGTTGCAAGCGCTGGTTCGAATCCTCGCAATATTTAATTTATTCTCCCTACGTGTCAAGTGGGGTTGGTGGAGGATTAGTGCCCCTCCCTGTAAAACAATTAACTCTAAGCCCTTTTCCACCCCGTTTGGGATACATGGCGTCTGGCAATGAATGAATGAAAAAAAATCTCTCTCTCTCTCTCTCTCTCTCTCTCTCTCTCTATATATATATATATATATATATATATATATATATATATATATATATGGAGCCTCAGTGGTAAAGTGCGCGTTTTCGTACACTGAAGAACGAGGGTTCGAGCCCCGCCAAGGTAGTAATAAACTTTGGGAACATTCTTCTGGCCACATACTGCTTTGGCGGACATCAGGGGTGCTGTGGTTGAACCAGTGTCGCATACTATAAAGAATGCTTGCACCCGGTCGACTTGCGTGGGCCGATTACACTTGGTTCACAGACTACACACACATCCAAAGCCACTCCAACACTTACAAGCACTTCTCACTCTACATACAATCTCTTCTAGACAGCCTAAGCCACTTCGTAGAGATACATTGGCTGTATCGTCCCCATTTCGGTAGGGATAGGCCGGTCCTGCAGTGGACACTCAAACGGCTGATGACGATATATATATATATATATATAGAGAGAGAGAGAGAGAGAGAGAGAGAGAGAGAGACAGACAGACAGACAGACAGACAGACAGACAGACAGACAGATATATATATAGAGAGAGAGAGAGACAGAGACAGAGACAGACATATATATATATATATATATATATATATATATATATATATATATATATATATATATATATATATATATATATATATATATATATATATTCAAGTCTAACTGTTACAGATATTTAATGAACAGAGGACACCAGTAATCTGGTGAATGGATTATTCTTTTTTTTTTTATTAATTTGTTTTTCCTTCCTCTGTTCTGTTAATGAAAAAAAAAAAAAAAAGAGGCCGACGGGAAAACAGGGGGAAAAATAAAATAAGAACAGGAAAAAAAAAAAAAGGAGAAAGTTTAGAGGAACTGACTGCAAGATGAGACAAAATCGATGATAAGTCAGAGGCAATATACTGTGTCAGTGACGGAAAGGAAGAAAGGAATTAGAGGGAATATGGAAAAAAAAAAAATGGAGGGAAACCACAGGGCGCCAGGAAGTACTAGAAGGGATGGCCGCTGATGAAAATACATAGAAAAACTTGGACTGACGGATAATAAGCTGTGCAGTAGACGAAGAATCATTAACATTGTCAGGTTCGTGTGACTCATACTCAGCAGATAAGAATATTTTTACCACCACATTTCAACGAAGAATGTTTCCAAGACCCTTCTTACGCGCATCAGATTTGTCCCACACAACACCCAGATTAATATACATATCTTGTAAATATCATCATCATCATCATCAGCCGTTGAGGTCCACTGCAGGACCGGCATATCCCTACCGAAGCAGGGACGATACAGTCAATGAATCTCTACCCAGTGGCTTAGGCTGTCTGGTAGAGACTGTATGTAGGGTGAGAAGTGCATGTGAGTGTAATTGTAATGTAGGAGTGGCTTTGGATGTGTGTGTAGTCTGTGAACCAAGTGTAATCGGCCCGCCTTAAGCTGATTGGGTGCAAGCATACTAGTATGCGACACTGGTTCAACCATAGCACCCCTTATGTCCGCCAAAGTGGTCAGTGGCTCGGTGAACGCTTCCCAAAGTTTTTACAACTCTGGTGGGAGGCGAACCCGCGTCCACTAGCGTGCGAAACGCACACTCTACCACTGTACCAAAGAGGCTTCATATTGTACCTATATATATATATATATATATATATATATATATATATATATATATATATATATATATGCAAAATAACCACAGGAGAAATGAAAGGAGCGACAGTGAATACTTTCTTATATTACATCTTCAGACAGAGTGAGACAGAAACGTAAAGGGTAGAGGTCTTTTATGCACACAGAACAAATGATGACTAGAATTAAAACTGATCGATACACAGAACAATAGGTATTGTACCTGACTTTTTACCTTAGGGATGCACCTGACAGAAGGGGTAAATACTGGGGCTTAACTTATAGACACCTGCAGCAGAGAGTGGCACACAGAACAAAGAATGACCTGAATTTATAAATGACCGATGCACAGAACAACAGGTACCTGACTTTTTTTCCTTATGGATGCACTTGACAAAAGGGGGGGTAAATACTGCGGCATAACCTAAGACCCAGAGGCTTAATGCTAGGTGTGTCCCACACGTGTGATTGCATTATCATGAGATGACAAGGAACAATCAATTATTGTTAGTCTGGGGGATACTGCTTTAAAATTAATTCAGCTAACAATTTATCACACTTAAAATGGCCATAGCTCATTTTTACATTCTTCTCATATGTGCCAGAAATTTGGCAAGACTTTGTTACATTTCTTTCATCAAGACTTTTTGATCTTTCTAGAATCTTAGAGCCTACCTAGTCAGTATGGTGATCACTGGATGCTTCATGCTGAAGTAAACCACTACTCTGTTGGGCTGTCCTTACACTGTATTTATGTTCTGAGATCCTGGTTTCCAAAACTTTTCCAGATTGTCCTATGTAAAAGAGAAGGGAAAGAAGTTGTATGCGGCTTTCATGGATTTGGAAAAAGCATATGACAGGGTGGATAGACAAGGATTGTGGAAAGTATTAAGAATATATGGAGTAGATAGGAAGTTGTTGAATGCTGTGAAGAGTATGTATGATGGTGCTAAGGCTGCAGTGCGTGTGGATGGTGAACTGAGTGAATTTTTCTCTTTAAAAGTTGGGTTGAAACAGGGATGTGTCATGTTTCCATGGTTGTTCAATCTGTACATGGATGGGGTAATAAAAGAGGTACAAGGTAGGGTAGTGGATGTTGGAGTGGCCCTGGTGAGAGAGGATAGTGTTTGGAAACTCCCTGTACTGTTGTTTGCAGATGATACTGTGTTGTTGAATGAAGACGAAGGGGAGCTGCAAGGCTTGGTGGACGAGTTTGGGAGAGTGGGTAAGAAACGGAATCTAAAGGTGAAGGTAGGGAAGAGTAAAGTAATGGTCTTTGAGAGAGGTGAAGTCAGTGAATGTACAGCGAGGTTGGACTGTGAGGAATTAGAAAATGTGAGTACGTTTAAGTACTTGGGTAGTGTGATGAGTAAGGATGAAGGTTTGGAGGGTGAAGTGCTTGAAAGGGTACAGCAGGGAAGAAAGGTTGCTGGTTCCTTGAAAGAAGTGATAAACAGGGAAGTGAGCATGGAAGTGAAAAAGTTACTACATGAGAGTATTGTGATACCAACTCTAACGTATGGAAGTGAAGTTTGGACGTTGTTGGAAGGACACAAGTCATGAGCGAGAGCAGTGGAAATGAGTTATTTAAGAGGAGCCTGTGGAGTCACATGGACAGACAGGCTGACAAATGAGGATATAAAGGAGCGTTGTAGTGTGGATGTGGATGTGATAGGAAGCGTTAGGAGGAATACACTGAGGTGGTTTGGCCATGTGGAAAGGATGGAGAGTGAAAGACTGACGAAGAGAGTGTATGTGAGTGAGGTGGAGGGGGGGAGAGGGAGGGGGAGGCCGAGGATGAGATGGAGGGATGGGGTGGAGAGGTATATGAGAGAGGGGGGTGTGAGTTGGGAGCAGGGCAATGAAATGGGGGGGGGGGACAGGGCGACGTGGAGGGGATTTGTTTGTGGCCACCCCGGACGGGATTGAGGCGTCTGGCAATAGATAGATAGATAGAAAATTTGTTACAGTTTTTGCATGGGATTTTGTAAACAGCACCTGAATTACTGAATGGGCTGTTCTTGATTTTTTTTTTTTTTTAGGTGTTCTCATATTTGAAATTTTGAATACTACTCGTACATTACGTTTCTTCAGTATGTGAACAACATTAAGAAAATTTTCATGGACGGGGAGGACAAGGGTTCTTTGAATATTCTGGTGATCTGGCTTATTAGTTTTCCCTTCAAGGAATCGTTTCTTGGCTCTGTTGTGCCACTGGGTTATTATACTTGGTGGATATATTAGTTTCTCTCCAATGCTCTGAATCATTTTTAGTTCATCACATATATATATATATATATATATATATATTTCCATATATATATCTATATATATATATATATATATATATATATATATATATATATATATACAGCATAATCTCTCCACTTCGTGTCTGGCCTTTTTCTGCTATGCTTACAATCTTTGGGGATCCAGTTAGTCAGCTTCTTTCTCCATCGGTTATCTTTTATTCTTGCTACATTACCTGCCCACGACCATTTCTGTTTCTTTATGACAAATATAATGTCTTTGACTTTAGTGTGCTCTCTCACTCAAGTTGATTTTTTCATGTTTCTTAAAGATATTGCCAACACTGACCTTCTCATTGCTCTTTGAGGACGGATTAGTTGATTTTCTACCGATGTGGTCAGTTTCCAGGTCTCTCAATCGCACGTCGTAGCTGGAATTATGCATTCGCGTTATATTTTACGTCTCATACATACTGGAAAGCTAGTTTTGATTAGGTCTCTATATTAACCGAAAACATTCCATCCAACTGCAATGCTTTTTTTTTTTTTTTTTTTTCAATTTCTCTACCATGATATTTTGATAGCTTTTGTATATCCCCAAGCAATTGTACACCTCGACTTCTTCAAGACTTTCCTCGCATAATCTGAAGACTCTTTCTGATGAATTTGGATTAAAGTCTAGTTTTACTCTGGTTCATCTCTAGCCCTACTTTGAGTCTTTCACTTTTTAGTTTTTTTTAATATTTCTTGCAATTTTTCTGTTGTTTCTAAGATTAGGATAATGTCCTCTGCAAATCTTAAAAGGTTTAGGTTTTCTCCATATATGTTTATTCCTTTGTTCTCTCAGCCGAGCTTTCTTAAAATACTTTCTAGCCATGCTCTAAATAAGTTTGCTGAAACTGTGTCTCCCTGACTCACGCTCTCTAACTCTTATTTTTTTTCCGAATTTATGGAATTTAACTGTACTAGTTCCCTCTTCATATATGTCCTCGAGGAGTTTTACAATGTTCTCATTAATCATTTCTCTCACAATCAATTTATAACTGCTATGTGGTCCACTGAGTCGAAAGTTTTTTTCATAATCAACAAAACCAAAGCACAGGGGTTTGTTATATTCTATAGTTTTCTTAGCTTATTCATTGTGTGTAGATCATCAGTAGTCGAATACCCGCTTTAAAATCCTGCCTGTTTACGAGGTTCCTTTTCTTCCAAATATATTGCTATTCTCTTCGTGAGGATATTAGTGAAGGATTTGTAACTAACTGGTAATAAGCTAAGGCGTCGATAGTTACCAAGGTCTTTTGAGTTGTCTTTTTTTGTAAAGCAAAATAACCATTGCATTACACCATGTCTTGGGGATTTTCTTCTTCTTTATACACTGAATAAATAAGTGGGCGAGCATGTTTTATACTTCTACATTCGACAGTAACTCTGCTGCTATTATAACTTCTCCTATGGCCTTCCTTCTTTTCATACTTTTAAGAGAAATGTTTATTTGTTTGGTGTTACCTCAGGTATTTCACTTCTGTTAACTGAAAAGAAGTTATTAGCACTATTGTCTTTGATCCAAGCAGTTCTTAGTAAAGTTCTTCAATTCTCTTCGCCATCCTATTATCTGCATTGAATGGCTTCACCATTTTTGTCTTTTTGACATAAATTGTTGCTTCCCTAGTGCCATTTTACCTTGGACCTGTTTCAGATTTTTAAATTTTCTGGTGTTTTTCTCTAAACTCATCCATGTCTCTCTTTCTCTCTTTTTTTTTTTCTTTTGCTCTCTCTCTCTCTCTCTCTCTCTCTCTCTCTCTCTCGCTTTTTGCTATGCTTATTTTATTCCGGTCTTTCTATTTCATTTTTCATTGTTTCTACTTTCATCTCCTTTCATCTGTTCCTGAGCTCGAGGGTCATTTTTGAATAACTGTTGGCTTTGGTTGTGTTAGCTTTCCCTACTACCTCTGCTGATTCTCTTAGTACTTACGTTAATATATCATTCAACTCATCAATGTCGCACTCAGCATAACTTAGAACCTGAAATTGGTTCGTTTTCTTCTAACCAAAAGGCTGCTTTGTCTTCACTTACTTTTATTGGGCATTTTTTTTAATCAGCTTTTTACTTCCACTTTTGAAAATGAATCTGGCTGTGTAACCCACTATTCTATGGTTACTTTCTATATTTACTTTATTGATAACTGTGACATCAATATTCGTGTTTTTCTTATCTGCTCTATTCAAATCAGTTTCATTTTGTTTGCCCATTCCGACTTTTCCAGGTCCATTTTCTCCCTGTTCTTTTGTGAAAGAATGTGTTCATTATTCTCATGTTATTCATTTGAGCAATATTCACCACCATTTCACCTCTGTCATTCTTTTCTCCCACTCCAAATTATCCCATACATGCCTCTCCATTTTTTAATTTGGCAACTTTTGCACTGAAGTCTCCCATGCATATAGTGTATGTGGTCTTTTCTTCTTCCATAAAACCTGAAACGCCATGTTGGGTCTTGAAGGACACCAACATAATTTTCGGATTTATGCCATATGCAGAAAGTTACAAACGTTAAATTTTGTACATTTGTTGTCCAGGAGAAGACGCGTGTAGCCAATCCACCAAGTGTCCCTTTTGTGTGTTAATTTTGTGTTTTTTGTATGTTTTTAATGAAAGTAGAATTTTTATGATTTTTTAAAAGAAATTTTAAAGTTTGCACATGTAATGAATAATATTGCATGTGTTTTTAGGTCACTGCATTCTTATTCATTCAGCATGCTCTTAACATAATAATATATATGTGTTATCAGTTTTAACACCATTATAAAAAAAAATAACATCATGAAAATAATGACGCGAAAAATTTGGTTAATCCTATGTTCAGAACATAGGACTGGCACTTATATTCAGAAAACTACCGAAAACTTACAAATCAAGTAAACATAAGCATAAACAAGACTGACACATATATAATCAGAAAATCCCTGAATGAATTTAGCATCAGATTAATCACTGCAGGTGTCACCATCAGCATCAGAAATGGGAGGATCTACGATTCTCCACCGCTGACTGTAGAACATCTCAACATTCGGTGACATGGTAAATAATAAATAGAATCGGAAAAAAAAAAAGTTACATGGAATGCAAGGTGGGGCACTGGACGACCCTCAGTGAAGTTTGCTCCCTTCTAACTCCTGAACTATAAGAGTCTTTCCACTCAAACGTTGTGTGCTTATACACTGGCCAAAGACAAAGTCATGGTTTGTCAGATCCCTAAAACAATAAGTGGCTGAATGGCATCATTTAAAAAATCTGACCCCACATGGCGTACGAAGGGATTTCGGGGTGTATCTTTGCATAGTCTAATTACAGTCCATGCTATTTTGTCAGATACCCTGCTGAATTTAACAATGTTTTCTACAAGATATATATTGATTAGAAATCCTACACCACGAACTCTTTCATTTTGCCTTTATCTGTAGTAAAATAATTGGTTGCTGTCTTGGAGCTAAATTAATTTTTCTTATTTTCTGACCTCCCACAGACCTACAATGTCCCAACTGATGTTTTCTAATTCAGTCATTAAAGGATCGAGTTTGTAATCTTCTTCGAGGCTTCTTACATTGTATGTATACATCTTCATGGATTTCAGATCGTTGAAACTCCTGATTGCTGATTTGCCAAGACAGTGCCTTCTCACTTTCTGTGACACACTGCCTTAAGCACAGGAGGCATTGCGGTTGGACCTTTACTCTGTGTGTGTGTGTGTGTGTGTGTGTGTGTGTGTGTGTGTGTGTGTGTGTGTGTGTGTGTGTGTGTGTGTGTCTGTGTGTGTGTGTATTCATCATCATCAACATCATCATCAACTGGACCTCCTTTCCCATCCTAGGGTAAGGTGAGGAATGGCAACGTCCAGATTTGCCTAATTCAGTTTGCCACTCTTCCATTCACTCATCATTCAAGCCTACAGAATCCTGGCTCCATTAGGCTGGCCCAAAAAGTATTCACCACGTTTTGTAGCTTCACATATACTTATCTGATAGAGTAAATCCGAACGCTGTCATGTTAAAAAGAGGTGCCAGATCCCAGGTTATGAGCTTCTCCGCACAAAATTCATCCAGCCAGCTCGATTTCTTGTCAGTCCCTTAACCTCACCAACTTCCACATAACTCTTCCTCACACACTTATCCATCACATCCCTCCACCTTCTTCTTGGCCTACCTCGCCTCTTCAAATTCGCTCAGATATACCTTTTTCACCACTTTATTATGATCCATTCTCTTCACATAACCAACCAATCTCAGTACACTCTCTTTGATTCTGGTGTCCACAGACTTCCTCACCCTGCATCTTTCACGAATCACGTTATTCTGTATCCTATCCACTCTCTGTACTCCACATACATTCCTCAGCAGTCCCATCTCCACTGGTCTTACTTCTGACTTTTCATTTTCATGCCACACATTGTCTCACATCCTTATGTTAAAAAGTTGCCACAAACACTCCTTCATGTAAGCCACACGCACCTGCAACACTCAAACCTCTGTTTTTTATCAAGGCCTTCATAGCACCATCTGCTTTCCTTCCTTGTATCATTCTACTTTCCACTTCTTTCGCACATTTTCCTCTCTTTTCTATCACTGTACCCAGGTATTTGAACTTTCTCACCATTTCCAGTCTTTCTCCATTCACTGTAACATCTTATTGGGAGTGACCTCTCTCAATAATCATCACTTTATTCCTTCCTACGTTTACTCTCAAAGCACGACTTTCACGGGCATCTACAAAACTCTGCACTAGTCTACTAAGCTCTTGTCCGGTATTTGCAAGCAGCACTACATCATCAGCATACAACAAATTTTAGATATTCCATCCAACACCTTTCATTACCAACGCCATCCCTCTCTCCATTACTCGTGTTTTTACTTCTCTCATCACTCCATCCATATATATATATATATATATATATATATATATATATATATATATATATATATATATATATATATATATATATATATATATATATATATATATATATATATATATATATATATATATACGTATGTATATATATATATACGTATGTATATATATCTATATACCTAGGCTGCTTCCCCCAAGAAAAGGGAGGTAGCCGAGACAGGACGACACACTCCCCATTTACTCATCCATTCAAACACATTCATTCGCATCTTAGCCCCAAAGGGGAGAACGGACAGATCCTCACCGCACCACACCGCACAAGGGTCAACTGCGCAATGCAATCAGTGACATCCGCAGCAGGGTCCGACAGAACTGGTTTACCCCTGCCACATCATAAGAGACCCATCCCCTTACCCGCACCTGACCTGACTAGCTGATATATATATATATATATATATATATATATATATATATATATATATATATTTGAACAACGATGGGGACATCACACAACCATGTCGCACGCCCATATTGATCGTGAACCAATCACTTAATTGTCCATTTACTCTTACATATGCTTCACTACAATCATAAAAACTCTTGACGGCACCTAGCAGCATACCATCTGCACTGTACATGCGCAAAATCTTCCACAATCCTTCTCTGTCTACTTTGTTGTGTGTTTTTTTTTCCAGATTCATTATTACCATAAACACCCTATAGTTCTTCTTACAAGCTCTCTCCATTATCTGTCTTACTGCAAATATTTGATCTACACATCCTCTGCCACTCCTAAAGCCACCCTATTCGTCACTTACTAGGGTTTCTGATCTCTCTCTTACTTTCTGTCCAATAATTCTTCCATATACCTTCCCTACCTCACTCAATAGACTTATGCCGCGATAATTCTTGCACTCACTTCGCTCACCTTTATTTTTGTACAGGGGTACAATCCCCGCCTTTTTCTGCTCTGCTGGCACAGTTTCGCTCATCCATGCTTTCTTTGATATCTCCAACAAGCACTTAATTCCACTCTCTCCACTACTTAATCACCTCTCCGTATATCTCATTGGCTCCAGCTGCTCTCCCATTTTTCAACGGCTACACGGCGTTCCTCACCTCTGCGAGTGTCGCGTTTCCTATCACTTCACTCCCCCTCTGTACATCCCCAGTACCAATCATATTAACAGTATCTTTGCTCTTCCATTCCCGTTCATCAGACTTTTAAACTGTTTTTTCCATCCTGTCCTTACTTCATCCGCATGGGTAAAATTATAATCTGACACATTCTTCACACTTTCCAATTTCTTTCCACTGTCACTTCTACATTTCCTCACCTCTTTCCAGAATAACTTCTTATTTTCGGGGTAATTTGAATTCATTTTTCCTCCTACATCATCATTTACCTCCTTTTTCCTCTTCACTAGTCTTACTACGTTCTTCATAATCTCAGTATACAGTAGGGCCTCACAACTAGCGATCTTAAGAGACTGATGAAACCTCACTAGTCGTGAAACCACTAGTTTAGAGGCAAACTTTATATAGCAAAAAATAAAAATAGACTGGAACATTTAGAAAGTTCGACTATTTTTCCATTTTTGTCTACTTTTATCCACTAAATAGTCACATTTTTATATACTTATTATAATTAATAGGACAAAGCAACAAAAAGTCACCATTAAATGTTCAGAATGCAGTTTACTGAAAGAAAAAGTTGGGAGTTGGGAGTGCGCATGCTTACTGGGAGTAAGCGCCACCACCATCGCCACTCTCCTCTCCACCATTGTCACCCTCTCGAGCACCAGCCTTTCTCTGTATCTCCTGTAGTATCTCATCATCACTTGCAAACCCTTCATAGTCGTTAGGTTCAATGGGGCTGAGTGGGGCAACATCATCTGGTCCTTCATCTTCCCCCACCATTATCACCACCACTACTACCAGCACGTGTGAAGTATCTGTTTGCCACTTTCAAACCTTCCTCTACCTTGTCCTTGTTTCTAATGTTACGCACACTCGATTCCGGAACATTCAACTGCCCCACAATTTCACAGGTTTTCAAGCCACCTTCTGTGAGTTTAATGATTTTCTTCTTGTCTTCAACAATGTACTTTTTCGTTCAGTAGGTGCGGCTCACTCGCTAGATGAGACTCGCTCGCCAGGATAACGAGATGAAATGTCCCTCGTGGCTCGTGTACGCTATGCGACGATTGCCACGGAGTCGCTAGTTTTGAGGTTTTTGTTGCGAATTATGAAGCTGAAGACAGTTTCACTCCTATCAATAGACTTGAAATCACTAGTCAAAAAAACGTTAGTTGCGGGGCCCCTACTGTATTCATTTCTTATTTTAACTGAACTCCTGTCCTGTATCCACTCTAGCCGCTTCTTCCTGTATCCTTCACTGCTCCTTTAACCTCTTCACCCCACCATGCCGTACTGTACCTTTCATCTTTATTACTCTTGCCACACCACACACCACTTCACCATTCCTAACTAGGCAATCCTTATATATATTCCATAAGCTGTCCAGATTCCAATTCAGTGATTCTAACTCCTCCCCTACTTTGGCACTGTATTCATCGGCCGCTTCTTTGATCATTAGCTTCTCGAGTGTGTCGAGTGTGTGTGTGTGTGTGTGTGTATATATATATATATACATATATATATATATATATATATATATATATATATATATATATATATATATATATATATATATATATATATATATATATATATGTGTGTGTGTGTGTGTGTGTGTGTGTGTGTGTGTGTGTGTGTGTGTGTGTGAGATTTGATGGGCATTCCTGTTGGATCATAGTTTACTAAAGGTCCAACCGCACTGGCTGCTGTGCTTACAGGCAGTGTTCCATCGCAGTGTTTAGGCACTCTTCCGGCAAATTAGAGACTGGCATATCAAACAAAAGCGAAATCCATGAAGATCTTTACATCCAATGTAAGAAGCCTCGCAGAAGATTACAAACTTGATAACTTAATGATAAAAATGGAAAACACTAGTTGGGATATTGTAGATTTGACTGAGATCCACAGAAAAAAGTTTGAAGACAGCACTCACCTATTTTACTGCAGAGGAAGGCAAAGTGAAAGAGTCAGTGATGTAGGATTTCTATTTAAAAGAAATTTTGCAGAGAACATTGAAAAATTCAGCAGTGTATCTGACAGTGTAGCATGGACTGTAATTAGACTGTGCAAAAATTTCACCCTGAAAGTAACACAGTATATGCACCGACTTGTCCAGAAGTAGAAAAGACCACATATACTATGCTCATGGAAGACTTCACTGCAAAAGATTGCGAATCAAAAAATGGAGAAGCATGTACTGGAAAATTTGGAGTTGGAGAAAGAATGAAAGTGGAGAAGTGATGGAAAATTTTAAAGAAATTCATAACATGAGAATAATGCACACATTCTTCCACAAAAGAACAGGGAGAAAATGGACCTGGAGAAATCCAAATGAAGGAACAAAGACTGAAACTGACTTCATTATAGCAGATAAGAATAACACGATCACAAATGTCACAGTTATCAACAAAGTGAATAAAGAAAGTGACCATAGAAAAGTGGATTGCACAGCCAGATTCAATTTCAGAAGTGAAAGAAAGAAGATGATTAAAAATAAAAAAATATACCAAATAAAACTAAACGAAATCAAAGAAGCTTTTCAGTTGGAAATAAACAGACTTCAGGCTCTAAGTAATGCTGAATGCGACATTGAGGAGTTGAATGACAGACGAACCAAAGAGTGAAAAGACTCAGCGGAGGTAATAGGGAAACCTTACACAACCAAAGGCAAATTATTCGGAAAAGACACTCGAGCTCATGAAGAAAAGAAAGGAAGTGAGTGTAAAAACAAAGAAATATGACACAGAACTAGAAGAATTAAATAAGCTTATCGACAAGAGACAAAGAGAAAAAATGAAAGAGAAACATGGATCACATCAAAGAAACCATCAAAAAAGGAAAAAGTCTGAAACAGGTCCGAAGTAAAATTGCACTAGGAAAACAAAAAAATATATCACTGAAAGACAAAAACGGTGAAGCCATTAAATGCAGAGATAAGATGTTGAAGAGAGTTGAAGAATTTTACAAAGAACTGTATGCATCAAAGACAGTAGTATCAATAGCTAACTTTTCAGTTGACACAAGTGAAATACCTGAGGTAACACCAGACAAAGTAAACATTTCTCTGGAAAATATGAAAAAAGGGAAAGCTCCAGAAGAAGATGAAATGGTAGCAGATTTACTGATGGATGCGAGTGGAAGTACAAAACAGATTCGCCCATTTATGTACACAATGAATAAAAAAGAAGTAAATTCCCAAAACGTGGTGTAATGCAGTTGTCGTTTTACACTACAAAAAAGGAGACAAAACATCTTCGTAACTATCGACCCACTAGCTTCTTATCAGTCATTTACAAACTCTTCGCTAAAGTCCTTACGAACAGAATAACAACAAATTTGGAAGAAAACCAGCCTTGTGAACGGGCAGGTTTCCAAAGCGGGTATTCGACTGCTAATCATCTACACACAATGAATCAGCTAACTGAGAAAATTATAGAATATAATAAACCTCTGTGACTAAGTCTCGTTTATTACGAAATGGCTTTTGACTCAGTGGAGCACAATGCACTTACAAATTCATTGCGAGAACAAGGAGTAAATGAGAACATTGTAAAAACTGTTCAAAAACATAATTAAGAGGGAAATGTTACAGTTAAATTAAATAAAGACTGGGAAAAAATTAAAATTGAGAAGGGTGTGCGTCAGGGAGATACAATGTCGTCACAAGTATTTACAGCATGCCAAGAAAGTATTTTCAGAAAGCTAGACTGGAAGAACAAAGAAGTATTCATAGACGGAAAAAAGTTAAACCATTTAAGATATGCAGATGACGTAGTCCTAATCTCAGAAACGGCAGACATTGCAAGAAATGTTAAATGACCTCAACAGAGAAAGTCTCAAAGTAGGGCTAAAGATAACCCAGAATAAAATTATAGTAATATTTAACTTACGTACACCAAAGAGCGTCATCAGAATAAACAAAGAAATTCTGGAAGAAGTAAAGGAATACAATTACTTGGGGCAAATACTAAAATAAATGAAAAAACCATGATAGCGAGTTAAAAGGACGCATTACAATTGGATGGGAAGCTTTGGTAAACATAGAGACATTATGAGAAGTAGCTGGCCAATTTGTATGAAACGAAAAGTAAATAACGAATGTATAATTCCAGCTATGACGTACGGTTGTGAGACCTGGATACTGACAAAATCGATGGAAAATAAACTAATCCGTTCTCAAAGAGCAAAGAAAAGGTCAATATTAGGAATATCTTTAAGAAACAGGAAAAGAGTATCTTAGGAGAGAGAGCAAACTAAAGTCAAAGACATTATAGATGTTTCAAAAGAACAGGTGTGGAGATGGGTGGGCCATGTAGCAAGAATAAGGGACAACCCATGGAGCAAGAAGCTGACTGACTGGACTCGAAGAGATTGTAAGAGTAGCGGAAAAAGGCGCCAGACAGGACCAGGAGAGATGAGATAGAGAAATTTGCAGGGGAAACGTGGCAGAGGTTGGCTCAGTCTAGGAATTCGTGGGGAAGTTTGAGGGAGGTCTTTGTTGAGCAATGGATTTGTATTGGCTGCTGTTGCTGCTGCTGGTTATATATACGGTGTATACGGTGTGTGTGTGTGTATATATAGATAGATACATAGATAGGTAGATAGACAGATAGAGGATATATGTAAGATGATAGATATAAGAGCCACATTGTAGAGCCACATTTTTTTTTTTTTTGTCCTTCAATCAAGCCCAAACCAAGGGCCAGAGACCCCCAGACCCATATATATTCTGAATCAGTGTGACCCATGGATTTTCTTGGGGGGGGGGGTCAAAATTCAAATCTGTGTCATTTTACTTCATCAAAAGAGTGTTCGCCTTTTGAGGCCGGCTAACGCCAGGTAATCCTGCTGCCCAATTTCTGGCATGGAACCTCACATGACCTCAAGTTCTGACATAGACTATGTGAGGTTAACCTCCGAGGTCATTTGAGGTCACTGGTTGGAGATCGTTTGAGGTCACCGATAATACATGCTCAATCGACTGGACACAGCAGCCCAATTGTTGGCAAGGAGACTAACATGACCTCCAATTCCGCCATAGGCTATGTTAGGTTGATCTCCAAGGTCATTTGAATCCACCGGTCGGAGGTCATTAGAGGTCACCAGTAATAGCAAACAACTGCGCACAAATACTGTTTGTTAGTCTGCCAAAGCTGAAACAGAAATTTCCTGGACCTCTTATAATCCCTCTTCAAAAGCACAAGAAGTACATGATCTTTCTGGAGTAGAAAGAAAGACTGAACTAGAACAAATTGGGTTAGAGTGTTAGCCATGTTGGCCAGGTCAGTGCCAGGTACCCCTGCTCTCTCTCTCTCTCTCTCTCTCTATGTGTGTGTATATATATATATATACCTATCTATCTATCTATCTATCTATCTATATATATATATATATATATATATATATATATCTATCTATCTATATATCTATCTATCTATCTATCTATCTATATATATATATATACCTATCTATCTATCTATCTATATATATATATATATATATATATATATATATATATATATATATATATTTATATATATATACACTAATCACTCATAAAATACTGTGATGGCAAAAAATTTAATAGGGAAGTATAACATGATACTAAAAAGAGTCTGAGAATAGAACTGGAGCTTACTTATGGATGGATATTAAAGTCTAATCTTATTTGGAATTATATGGACGCTTAATTCTTTGGTGTATCTATATTATTATTTAAAGCATGAATATCAAGTGCTTCATTATGCCACTTTACATCTAAATATAAAATGAGGTTGTGTATGTGTATGTCTGTCTGTGTGTTTGTTCGTTTTTTGGACGAGAACGGTAATACTCGTAAATATCGACCTAACTCTTTTTGCATCAGGTCGGGGTAGGTCCAGGGAGAATCAGAAAAGAGAAAAAAATGGCAATCACACACGACACAACAGAGCAAAGTTGTTGGAAATTCCGACAAACGAAAATATCCCAAAACAATTTTTTCAACCTTTTGGTCAGAATTGGTCAATGCGAGCTCAATAACAGTATGGAAATAGAAAACAAGGATGTTTGCAAACACTTTGTGTTGGAAAGGTTATTAGTTAGTCCCACAAATTTTTGTGGGCAAGCATTAGCTCATTTAT
The DNA here is from genome assembly GCF_032717465.1 of Coenobita brevimanus. Taxonomy (NCBI): domain Eukaryota; kingdom Metazoa; phylum Arthropoda; class Malacostraca; order Decapoda; family Coenobitidae; genus Coenobita; species Coenobita brevimanus. The sequence continues at coordinate 29,394,589 of NC_136977.1, forward strand.
AATGGAGGCTGTTCTTTTGAAGGTTTCTGAATGTTAAATGTTGAGCCATAATGACTCTGAATTATCAGCAATAGTAGGCAAATATATAAATCTTATTCATGAGCTGCCTGATTAAGCTCTTGAAACAATATCGGCATCCCCTTTGAGGAGATGAACTGTAATGGCATTTATCACTGAAAAAAACAGACTATTATTTTAGCACAGCCAGTTTACCCCTCCAATGCCACACCCACTGTGTACTTTTATTTCCGACTCCTTCCTTTGTCAAAGCTGCCTAGTACCTGAGTGAACAGAAGAGTGGTTGAGTAGAGGTTTTAATGCTGACTCAAGTAATGATCAAAGGTCTCTTACTCGGCTGTAATAGGTTTACACAGGATTCCCGGAACCCAATCAGCTTTGTTCATCATGAACCCGGTAGTGGTCAATCCTTGCTAAGAGTGCTGAAGTTTGTATTGTGGTCCAACGTTCATTGTTTTTAACCCTTTTGCACGCAGGTAAAATAATAAGTTTTGTGAGACATGACGCGCCAGCTTTTCTCCCCTCCCCCACCGCCCACTGCGTGCTCTAAAAATGTGTATTCTTGGCGTATTTCCAACACCCAAACACATTTATTTTGCCACAAAACCCACATATTCATATTCATCGATGTTTGCTCTATACGATAAGCGAATAAAACACACAAAGAAACACACTATACGTACATTTGGCAGTGTGAATAAACATTCAAGAACTCACATCTCACTTTCCAACATCATAAGTTGAATGTTTACTAATCAATCTCTACATATGATACCATCATTGGAAAGAGAATTTAATTAGCTTTCGAATGCTAGGGGTCCCAGTTTGATACGAGGTATGATGTTCGAGTAATAAGCAAAAAAATAAAACCCATTTCCGACAGATGACAGATTTTTTTCATTCAGGGAGCTCTAGCAAGAAACTTTTCTCGCCACTGTTATGTTTTTATTTTATCAACCTATGCGGAATTTAATTGGCTTTCATTTGAGTCCAAAACGGTGATCCTAGGCCTCATAATTTTAGAGAAAAATGCAAAAAACTATGGTGTACCCAAGCCATGTTGTGACCGCAGGGCAGTTTCCTGCCTTCCTCTAAGTTACTGCACGTATTTCGCCAATTCTTTGTACACTAGATATGCACACTATAATCACATGATTCACTGTCACTTTTATTATAGCTGAATACTCACATTTGGTGTAGGGTAGAGGCAGTGTACTTGATTAGAAACATTAGCACAATCTTCATTGGGCCAATGACTGATAACGACCAAGATTGTTTCACAAACACCAAATTTCCTATTGCAAACACCAAATCTAATCACAACAGTGCCCAGACACTATACACCAGCACTACTGGTATAGTGAATTATGTTGCACCGTTGGGACAGAGGTAAGAGTGGAAATTTAAAGGGAAAGAACCACGCAGTACCTTCCCTGCTCACAGCTCATTTGGTACTGAATAACCTGTCCGCTGTCTTGCTGGTATTGAGATCCACAGTTACCAACTCATTACTTTTCATGAGGAGAAGGGAAGCTATGATAACTCCAAAAATGAAGGTGATCGGCCAAAAACTTTTCCTCTGACAAAAGTTTTCATGCTTTAATAACACTAAAGTGTCAACAAGTATAGTCGCAGCCACACCCACATGACGACAAACGCGTTATCGTGCGCGGAGGGGTTAATGATCTGATAAGACACTTGATGCCGTGTTAATAAATTCTCTTCAGTTTAATCTGTGTACCATATGGCTTGTATTTAAGATAACCATTACTCATACAGCTACAACACATTTCACAATCAGACTGAAAAAAAGAAAAATGGAGACATTGCGTAAACAAATTCAGATCCTTCAAAAATACATCTCATTTGTAGCTGCTTCATCTTACATCCTTGTTTGTGGCTATCAGCATATATATATATATATATATATATATATATATATATATATATATATATATATATATATATATAGGCTTATAAGGTATGAAAATCTTCTTATGGGGAAATATATATATGGGGAAATATATATATAAATATGTATGCACACTGATGCCTTTTATTAGAATATCTATAGCATGCAAACAAACAGGAGACATGTAATAAAATTTTAGTACATGTCTCCTGTTTGTGTGCTGCTGTCGATATTCTAATAAAAGGCATCAGTGTGCATACATATTTATATATATATATATATATATATATATATATATATATATATATATATATATATATATATATATACCCTGCACTTTACCCCTGCACAATTGTTGACTCTATACAGGGGTTTTATCCACCCCTGTGTGGAGCACAACTCTCATGTGTGGGGAGGCTCCCCACATAGAGCTCTTCTCAACAGGGTGGAGTCAAAGGCTTTTCATCTCAATAACTCTCCTCCTCTTAATGACTCCCTTCAAACTCTGTCTCTTCGCCGCACTGTTGCATCTTTATCTCTTTTCTATCGCTACTTTAATAGTCACTGCTCGTCTGAACTGTCTGCATGCATTCCTCCACCGTTACGACAGGCGTGTAGCACCCGTCTAGCAGTAAACTCTCATCCTTTTTCTGTCCAACTCTCTAATGCAAGAGTTAACCGTTACTCTCAGTCCTTCATTTATGCAACAGGTCAGCTCTGGAACTGTCTCCCTCTGTCTGTATTTCCTACTGCCTATGATCTCCAGTCTTTCAAACGCAGTGTGTCCAGGTATCTCGAAATAAATGGATCTTGAATTTGGCTCTCTCTTGTATTTTGTTTTTCTCTTGGATGGAACTGTAATTGCGGGCTCATAGCCTTTGGTTCCTTTTTCCTCGCATATATATATATATATATATATATATATATATATATATACATAGATAGATAGATAGATAAATATAAATATATATATATAAATATATAAATATAAATATCTATCTATCTATCTATCCATCTATCTATCTATATCTATATATCTATCTATATATCTATCTATCTATCTATCTATATATGTATATAGATAGATAGATAGATAGATTGATAGATCTATATATATATATCTATATCTATATATATATATATCTGTCTATCTATCCTATCTATCTATATCTATCTATCTATTTATCTATCTGTCTATCTATCTATCTATCTATCTATATATATATGTACCGTATATATATAAATAGATAGATAGATAGATATAGATATATAGATAGATAGGTAGATAGATATTGATACAGATATATATATATACACACACACACACACACATCTATATAGATATATATATATATATATATATATATATATATATATATATATATATATATATACGGTATATGGATACCCTGTGGTACAGTGGTAGAGTGTGCATTTCGTACACAGGTGAGCCAGGATTCGTGCCCCGCCAGGGTAAAAAACTTTAAGAGTGTTCACCCGGCCACATACTGCATTGGCGGACACAAGGGGTGCTGTGGTTGAACCAGTGTCGCTTACTATAAAGTATGCTTGCACCCAGGCGGCTTGGTTCACAGACTACACACACATCCAAAAGCCACTGCAACACTACAATAATATTACACTTACAAGCACTTCTCACCCTCCATACAATTTCTACCAGACAGCCCAAGCCACTTGGTAGAGATACATTGGCTGTATCGTCCCGACTTCGGTAGGGATAGGCCGGTCCTGCATTGGAGAGTCAAACGGCTGAGTGTCCACTGCAGGACCAGCCTATCCCGACCGAAGTGATGACGATACAGCCAATGTATCTCTAGCAAGTGGCTTGGGCTGTCTGGTAGAGATTGTATGTAGGGTGAGAAGTGCTTGTAAGTGTAATTGCAGTGGTGTAGTGGCTTTGGACGTGTGTGTGGTCTGTTAACCAAGAGTAATTGGCCCGCGCAAGCTGACTGGGTGCAAGCATACTTTATAGTATGCAACACTGGTTCAACCACAGCACCCCTTGTGTCCGTGAAAGCAGTACATGGCCTGAAGAATGTTCCTAAAGTTTATTACCCTGGCGGGGTGCGAACCCACGTTCTTCAGTGTACGAAAACGTACACTTTACCACTGAGGCTTATATATATATATATATATATATATATATAGAGAGAGAGAGAGAGAGAGAGAGAGAGAGAGAGAGATGATAGATAGATAGATTGATATATAGATAGATAGATATAGATATTGGTATGTGGGACTTTCCCTTATCAAATCAAGGTGTAATTTGCAATGGTGCATATTGGACCTAATGAGCAGGGGCTGCATTCATGAACTTTGAGGTTAACCCTATCATGGTCTAGACAACTCTGGTATTCGATTCCAGCTAACGCCAGGTGATGTTATTCCTTGAAGTGTGAGTCACAGGAGTCAGAGTGTTAATACTGTCATCATTAACTTTTGTCACTTTAGCTGACGCCAGAGGAGCTTATGCAGCTGAGTACGAGTCATACGAAACTAAGATAATTAATATTGTCACCACTACGTCGCTTATGGTCGGAACAACTCGGGTCTACCTGTCGCCAGACGATTTTCCTCAACTGAGAGTTAATCCATGGAGACATAGAGTGTTAAGATCCTTCCTGAATACCTCCCCAGGCTTGCCGATCTGGTTCACACTAAGCGATATATCGTCCAGTGGTTTACCTGCAACAATTTTTTTGTTTTTGTTTTGTTTTTAAGTACAGGATGTCTACTGTCCACCCATACTGATCCCTTATCAAAGTGTCAGTAGACATTGTATGTGCTGACAGCTCTGACGCCTCAAAAGCTTTAACAAATATAGTCCTTCATAATGCCCAAACACAGAGGTATTATTTTTTTTAGGCATCTAACCTTACCTTTATGCTTTTCTATAGCTAAAATATATCGCTAACACGCTAAGACACAATAAAAAAAAAAACATGATTTCTTCAAATTCTTCTCTTTTTTTTCCCTCCTAGACCGCTCAGGATCTGAAATGGCAAAACTAATCAGTTTGCCTGTTTGTTTTACATAGTGATTATATTTTTCCCTGGTTCGAAAGCACGCTAAATATTGTCCGAAAAAGGTCCAAGGTAATAAATGTCATGAATATGTAAAATTTTTGCAGTGTGATTCAATTTAAATGAAACTTGGTAGAAAGGCAGAAGGTGAAGAAAAGATGGAGTAATTCAGTTCTAAGAACAATTGGTCACAATATTCAAGGTCCAAGACAATGTAAAACTTTCGGTCCTTTAACTCAAAAGTCTTGTTTAATTAAGACTGAACTTGCTGGATCGATTTAGGGCCAGCCAGAACTTAATCACCTTTTGAGGACAATAGGTCGAAAATCAAGGTCACAGAGCAAGGTCAACTTAAACACATTTGATCCAGGTTGGACCAGATTTAGTAGAGGGATTCATGGTCACTTAAGGATAAAATGGTTCATATTTCAGCACAATCTGTCAAAAGTCAAAGTCAAAGGTTTAGGTCAAAATTTGGGTCATACACGAATCGCAAACCGTGTTTTTTTTCCTCTCCTAGTGCTCGTTTTGCGTTATTTTCTCCACGCGACTTTATTAAGCTCAAGACAGATTTTTCGAACTCCTGTAAGTCACAGTCTTCACAATCCCTTCACTACTATGACGTTATTAATTTTGAATAACTTACAAAAACTTTCTGAACCTCTTTACACTAAAACTTTTAAAAATTATGTATAATATGAAAATGTAAAAAATATGAAACATTAAAATGTAGGGATGGAAGTGAGCGATAAACCATGGGAACAAAGTCGGAACAGTAAAGTGACACGCAGTTCGATTCCTACATTTTTTCCTCGAGTATGTGCCATTATGACGTCGCATAACTGCACCCCAAAAGTGTCATGATAAATGGCATAACTCTTAACCAACATTGCAGTGCACTCGAGTATGCAACAGAAGAAGAAGAAGAAGAAGAAGGGGGGTTAGGAATGGGATTACATGCCGTTTTACTATCTCGACCTTGTTCCAATGGTACATATCATAAAATGTTTTAGTAGCAGATCATACCAACGCCATATCTATAATCCCTCTTAAAGTTAAGTTACTGATATGATTGTTTTTCTTTACTCTCACTGCAATCATACGAGTATATTTCACATTCAAACTGCAGTGAATAATTAAGAGGAAAAATATTGGCAAGTAAATTATTTCTGGCAATAATTAACTGCTACAGGGCCTTGTATATCATCAAAAATGGTTCATCTATCTATCTCCCTGTTAAAAAGACGCCTTAATTTCGTAGAGGGTGGTCACAAATAAATCGTCTTCATGACACCCAGTCGTCTGCCATCTGGCCCACCTCCCTCCAACTCATACCTACTCTCTCTCATACACCTCTTCACCTCACCCTGCTTTTTATCCTCAGTCTCTCCCTCCTTCTCCAGTTCACTCACATACACTCCTGGTCAGCCTCTCATTTTCCATCCTCTCCACAGGGTCAGATTGGTGGATATCCTTCACAAAATGGTAGCAGGGGTACCCGGCGTTGCCAGGACCAAAAAGGGGAACAATCTAATCCTATTTGTACTAGTTCAATCTTTCTTTCTACTCAAGAAAGAACATGTAGTATGCTTTTGAAGAGAGATTGTAGGAGGTCCAGGAACTTTCTATTTCAGCTTTCACAGACTAACGCACAGTATTTGGGCGCACTTGTTTACTATTACCGGTGACCTCAAATGACCTTTGACCAGTGACCTCAAATGATCTCGGAGGTCAACCTCACATAGCTTATGTCCGAACTGGAGGTCATGTGAGTCTCCATGCCCAAAAATTGGGCTGCAAGGGTGCCCGGCATTGCCCGGGCCAAAAAGGCGACCACTTCTGATGATCCGAATGGCCCAGATTTGAATTTTGACACCCTTAAACCCATCCTTGGATTACCCTGATTCAGAATATATATGAGTCTGGGGGTCTCTGGCCCATGGTTTGAGCGTGACTGAAGGACAAACAAATAAAACAAACATCACAGCTTTTTTATGTACTCGTATATACTGTAAATGTTCCCCCAGACTACAGAACCCAGGGGCCAAACTGTTGGCCGCCGGGGGTGAGATTACACGTTTGTAGGTGCTGGGTTCGAGTCCCACTTGACACAGCATGTGTACTACTCTAATAGCGTGAATTAAATTCTGGTACTGGTCACCCTGTTAGACAGAGTTTGTTTTCCCATTTCTCCTTATTCGTCCATTGGTGAAACTGAAGGTCTGGACGAAATCGACTGTTGATTGTCGTGCTTTAGGTGCTTTAGGGGAATAATGTTAAAGAGAATCAGCCAGTCCCTTACTACCCCTTCGTGGTTGTAATGGGCTCGGGACGTGGGAGGACCCTTAGGTAAGGCTACTTCAGGCCAAATCATATAAGCTATCAGAGACGACCTTATGTCTCGGGTAACTTTTTATATGATAGTGGAATATTTGCCCACTTCGTGGATTAGAACCGTGACGTGTTAGTTCACTGCTATTTCCGACCACAGCCCTATCACTGTACTATCTGTCAGGGGAGGATCCAGGAATTTTCGGTGGGGGGGTCTGATTCGCTGATTCAACGAAAGACTTGACGCGACGTACTGATATTTCAATGTTGAAATTGCCTCTTTATTCAATGATACATGGCCGGTGGGGGGGGGATGCATCCCCCCCCCCGGATCCATCCCTGCTGTCTGCATGACCTTCATACAGTTGATACGCATAATTCGTCTTCCTCCTTTTCTGTTTAAGCCAGCTTCATTACCTGATCATAAGAACGAGGAGGGAAATCAGAGGGTGGTCGGTGCCGGGTTCCAGTGTGAGTTGTGGTCCCCCTTCTCATTATCTGATGATTAGGACGGGGTGGAGTAGGGGGTGGGAATGGAGGGGGCGAGATGTGTATCCCCGCCATCCCAATCACCAGCATTAGGGGATTTATCCACAGCCCTGTGCCTGGTTCATGCTCATCCTGTCTATGCTCTGTGTCTGCCCTACCCTACTTCTAACCAGCATAATACCACTGTCTACCACGGCTGTCTTCTGTTCCACCATCTGTGCTTTGCATTCGTCGTTACCTCCTCCACCATAACATTGTCTACTGCGACAGTATTTTGTTCAAAGTCTCTTGTCTTGTATCTTTCCTATCCTCCTTTTCTATACCACTGTCTGCTTCCACTATCTTCTGTTTTACTGTCTTTGCCTTGCATAAGTTCTACTCTTCTGAAGTACATTACACAACTGTTTGCCACCACTACAATCTCTTTCATTGTCTCTGTCTTATATCAATCCCACCCTCCTCCTACCCTACACCTTACTACAATCTACTACCTTTGTCTTCTAATTCACCTTCTGTGATTCGTACATGTATCTATCCCAAACCCCCGTGGAATTTATCCTTTACAAATGTTAAGGATGAAGAGAAAGGGGGGGGGGGTAGTAGCTATACATACCAGAGTTAACATCCACCTCTGTTTTCACTTTTACACAACTACCCACGAAACATCAACATTTAATTTACAATCCGCTTCAATGGACATTAATTACCACGTGCTTACACCCTTGAAAATATGACAACAACTCTCAGGTACAGATAATAATGAAAGATTGCAGTTATTTCTGCTGGTAGGATAGCAAGAAGTGATGATTCCGGATTTTGCAGCTTTGCGTATCTTCCCGGCAAAAATAAAGATTACGTAAAACAGTCACTAATTACCACCTACTTGCATCCATAATAATAGAGTACAGAGGATCACAGAATATTAAAAAGTGTATAGTTATAATTATTTATATTTACGGGTTTTAGGTGCTGATAATAGCACTTTTTCTTTCTTTTTCCTTCTTTTCTTTTCTCTTCTTTTTACATAACTACCTGGCAATAATATATTACGTAAAACGGGCATTAATCACCAGGTAATTACACCTTTGGAGACATAACAAACAAACTCAAACACAGTTGATAATATAAAAGAATGCCGTTGTAAATGATTTCGTGTCGCAGGTGATGATGATTGCAGCTTAGAACACGTCCAGTGGGTTGAACTGAATCAGGCACTATCTATGGCCATCCAGATTACACACTGCTGGGCGCCTCTCAGCTCACACCTTACCTCACTCGTAATTGGACTGGGTTGGGAGGGAGGACAAAGGGGTCATGCTAGGGATGGGGGGACAAGGAGGTAGTACTGGGGCGGGCGAGGAGAGCAGTGCTGGGGGGTAGGTAGGGCATAGGGTAGAGAGGGGACACAAGGGAGGAAAAGGAGTGGAGATCCTGCAGAGGAGGAGAGGGTGAGGGAGCAGAGATGGGAAGAAATGGTATAGAGGGAGGGGAAATGGGTGGTAAAGGTGTAGAATGAGGGACAAAGAAGTGCTGATGTTGTAGAGAGGAAGGTAAAGGAGCATAGACTGGAGAAGAGGGACAGGCGTGTAGGGGTACAATGTAAGGCAAAAGGAGGGCTTGTTGGACGGAAGGGAAGGAGGAAGAGCAGACGGAGAGAGGGGAATGGAAGGAGCAAAAAGAGTGGGATTGGCAAGGAAAGGAGAAAGAATGAAAGTACTGGTGCCAATCTTAGATTCAACATCACTAACACCAGCGTCTCATTAATTACGCTGAGGGGAAGAATAAGGGGCAGAGAGAGAGAGAGAGAGAGAGAGAGAGAGAGAGAGAGAGAAAGGATAAGTGGAGTAAATTGGTAAGGAAGACCAAGATGGAGGAGAGGGAGTAAGGGAGACTTTGCAAGGAAGGTAGAGAGAGAGAGAGAGAGAGAGAGAGAGAGAGAGAGAGAGAGAACAAATAAAGGAGATAAAGGAAGACAGAAAGGTGGAGGGTGAAAGGAAGGAGAAGGGGGATGAGGACTTGCTGCCACTTCTTAAATATGACTGTCATTAACACGACCACCAGTCATTACCACCACCATCAACGCCACAACCACTATCACTACCATTATCAGCGTCCTCTGTCATCAGTGTTTAAATTATACCATCACTATCGACATTGTGCTCATTTCTATCACACGAACTATCACTTCCAGTATCAGTAATACTCCTGTCAGTGCTGCTGGTATTCTCATCATCATCATCATCACCATCATCATCATTATTATCGCCATTATAATTTATCTTTCTATTGCCAGACGCCTCAATCCCTTAAGGGGTGGCCACAAACAAATCGCCTCCGTGTCTCCCTGTCTACCGCCATTTCATTGCCCCTCCCCAGCTTACACCCCCCCCCCTCTCTTCTATACCTCACCACTCCATCCCTCCATCTCATCTTTTGCCTTCCCCTCCCTCTTTCCCGCTCCACCGAACTCACGTACACTCTCCTCGTTAGTCTATCGCTCTCCATCCTCTCCACGTGGCCAAACCACCTCAGTGTATTTTTCCTAACGCATGCTATCACATCCTCATCCACACCGCAATGCTGCTTCACTTCTTCATTTGTCATTTTGTCTCTCCATGAAACTCCACATGCTCCTCTCAAATAACTCATTGCAACGGCTCTCACTCATGACTTCTGTCTTTACAACAAGGCTCAAGCTTCATTTCCATGCGGTAGAGTTGGTATCACAATGCTAGCATGCAGCGACCTTTTTACTTCCGTGCTCACTTCCCTCTTCCTTATCACCGCTTTCAAAGACCGAACAACACTGCTTCCTTGTTGCACTCGTTCAAGCATTTCATCCTCCAAGCTTTTATCCTTATTCATCACATCACCCAAGTACTTAAATGCACTCATATTTTCCATTTCCTAATCATCTAACCACACTGCACATTCAGTGATTTCAATTCTCTAAGACCTTAACTTTATTCTTCCCTACATTCACTTTTGGATTTCGTTTCTTACACACACTCAAAAACTCATTCACTAAGCCTTGCAGCTCCCCATCGTCTCCATTTAACAATACAGTATCATCTGCAAACAACAATACAGGAAGTTTTCAAACGCTAACCACTCTCATTAGGGCCTCTCCAATATTCACTGCCCTACTTTCTATCTCCTTTAAAACCCCATCCATATACAGACTGAACAATAATGGAGACATGACACATCCCTGTTTCAAGCCAACGTTCAAATAGAAAAATTCACTCAGTTCACTGTCCAAACGCACTGCAGCCTTTGCACCCTCATACATACTCTTCAAGGCATTCAGTAACTATCCATTTACTCCATACATTCTTAATATTTGCATGTTCCTTGTCTATCCATTTTGTCATATGCTTTCTTTAAATCCATGCAGGCTACATTCAACTTCTTTCCCTTCTCTAGAAACTTTTCCACTGAAGGCTTAAGGATGAATATCTGATCCACACGACCTCTTCCCTTCTTAAATCCTCTTTGTTCTTCTCTAATTCTTCTGTTATTTCCCTAACTCCGTCAATAAGTTTCCAACCATATAATTCTCATGTTCATCTAAGAAGGCAAAAGCCCCTATGATTACCACACACTTCTCTTTTCCCTTTTCCTTTGTACCAGGGAATAATTATACTTGACTTCCAATCCTCAGGGACTCTACCTTCCTCCCAGGCCAATCTGAACATCTTCCATATCCATTCTACTACTATCTCTCCCACATGCTTCAGCATTTCATCATACACTCCATCAATTCCTGGGGCTTTTACCATTTTGACTTTCTTCATTGCTTCCACTACTTCCATCCTACCGATCTCTTCCTCCCTTCTCCCAGCCATTCCCCAGCCACTTATACTTGCATTACTTTCATTCTCTATAGTTAACAGTTCCTTAAGGTGTTCTCTCCATCTCCTCATTTTTTGTCCATTCTCCATTATAAATCTACACTTTTGTCTTTCACCCCTTACTAACTTCTTTATCACCCTGTCTATGTCTCTTTTCCTACTTCCAAAACATTTTCTTAAATTACCTGCACTTTACACTCAAGTTCCTTCCAAATTCCTCATCCACTCTCTTCTTACTCTCTCTTACTAATCTTTTCACCTCTCTCTTCCTCTCTACTTATTCTCTCTTCCATCTCTCAATTTCCTCCATGCCTCTGTTTCCCATTCACTCACGAAATGCTTTCTTCTTTTGCGCCACAGCTTGTCTTACCTCTTCATTCCACCATGTTGTTCCTTGCGCCCCTTACGTCTTCTTTTCACTCCACACACCACCTCGCATGCTGCACAGATTTCTCCTGTGAATATCTTATACACACCTTCCACCTACCTCGTCTGCTCCAAATCATATTTGCCCAATTGCTCCTCAATTTCTTTCTTATATTCTGCCTTGTTTTCATCTTCTTGAAACCATTCTACCCTCATTGTATGGACTACATCCAACTGTCCTTCGCTCCTTCTATTTCTCCATTGCACATGAACCTTGACTTTCACCATCACCAAGTGGTGGTCAGAAAGTTCGCTACCACAACCTGTGTATGCTCTTGCATCGATCATATACTTCTCATTCTCTCATCCACACACATATAATCAGTCATTACCTTCCATTCATTCAGTTCACCACTCACCCCTCTCATCACTCACCATGCATACCTGCTGATCATTCACCAACCCCCTCCCTGCACAAATGTCCGCTAGAGCACTGTCATTCTCATCCACTTCTGCAGTCACACTCCACTCACCAACTACTTCATCCACCTTCACATTCCCTACTTTTCCATTCATATCTCCAATCAAAAACACTCCTTCATTCCCCTCAAACTTTTCCACGCATGCTTCCACATTTTCCCAGAACTCTTCTTTCACTCTGCTTGCACAAACTTGAATTGACGCATACACACACAGAACCACCCACATTTGTAGTCTTACTTTCAATCTTACGCAGACAATCCTTGAGCCAACTGATCCTACTCTTTTATATTTTCCCTCCATCTCTTGCACACAACAATATATACACCCTCTTTTGTCCTTTCATTCTCACCTACTGCCATGTATATACCCCATCCATACTCCCACTCTCTCACACTCTCACCTCATCATCTAGTCTCAATTAATCCACATATGTCCACTTTTGCACCGTCAGGCACCTGGACACTCTCTTTCTTTCATCTCATCATTCGCACCCCTTACATTCCGTGTTTCAGTCTGATCATCGTAATCATCATCGTTACTATTATCAGTACCATATCATCATCATCATTAACATTCTCTTCATAATCGTCCATTCAGTCCTCACTATCTGTATAGGCACCACCACCACCACCTTCACTTTCCACACATAGCTATCATGCATCACCTCTACAGTTATTTTTACTGCATAACGTAACAATAGCATCAGTGTTAATTCCTGTCTGTATCCCTGCTATAGAACGGCTACTACTATATCCACAGCCTGCTCTGCACCCACTATTCACGTACTCGCCTTGTATTATCCACGTACTGGTCTTGTACACTGGCGGTCAAAAGTTCTTTCCTAATTCCAGGCACAATATGAATCTCTACCAACTGAGGTTCGAACAACGGTGCTTCGGGAGAAGGATGCTAGGTGCCGGGGTGACAAGAGACGAGGTCAGTGTCCAGATCCATAGGATGATAAGTAACCAATCTTGCCTTGATCTCAATATGATTCACTGATAAAGCAGGGCTGTGATACCGAAGACTTACAATAACATGAACATAGTCAATTATTCCATGAGACTGAGAATACGTGAATGACAGCCTTGGTATAGTCGTGATTCTCAGCCTCAGCAGTTAAGTGGTGGAGGAAACGGACAGAACGAAGTGATGAGGTTAAGCAGATTACAGAAATGTCCCAGACACTACTACAAACTCCGATCAAAGTAAGTAGCTCTGGTTATTATTTTGTTGTATTCCCCTGTATCTCCAACCCTTTTTCTGACAGCTCGATCTCCATTCCATCCATTCTCACCCTTCCTGTCAACCTCCTACCTCTTTCCTCTCTCTTCCTCACTTCTCTCCTCCCACTTTCACTCTTCCTACCTACTTACACCCTCCCCCAAGGGACCATGGACCTCCTATTTAGATCCAGTGCTGTATGTGATCAATAATAGAGTGAGAGGTAACTAGTAATCTAGAAACCAATGGTAGTAGATAATTTCCCTTTACTACATATATCACAACATTCGTTACATAAATATTATCTAGAGACAGTCTGACCAGCATTATTCGTAGCCCCTTGATTATTACAGTAAATACTCAGTTTCCAAACCTTCCCTTATTCATTGCACGACTGACCCCGTGACTGGCTTTCACCACGACCGTGACCACATCGTTTAAATATCCACTGCAGGACCGGCCTATCCCGACCGAAGTCGGGACGATACAGCCAATGTATCTCCGCCAAGTGGCTTAGGCTGTCTAGTAGAGATTGTATGTAGGGTGAGAAATGCTTGTAAGTGTAATTGTAGTGTTGGAGTGGCTTTGGATGTGTGTGTAGTCTGTGAACCAAGTGTAATCGGCCCGTACAAGCCGATTGAGTGCAAGCATACTTTATAGTAAGCGAGCACCCCTTGTGTCCGCCAATGCAGTACGTGGCCAGGTGAACACTCCCAGAGTTTATTACCCTGGCGGGGCGCGAACCCTGGTTCACCCGTGTACGAAACGCACACTCTACCACTGTACCACAGAGGCTCTCTCTCTCTCTCTCTCTCTCTCTCTCTCTCTCTCTCTCTATATATATATATATATATATATATATATATATCATCATCATCGTCGTCATCATCCAGACCTGCATTCCCACCCTATGGCAGGGTGAGGCGTAGCAACCTCCAGATTGCCCAAGTTTACCAGTCCAATGGGCCATGCTTCCACTCACTCATCATTCAAGCCCCCGGAATCCTGGCTCTAACATATACGCCAAAAACATTCACCACATTCTGTAGCTTCATGTAAACGTATCCGATAGAGTCAATCCGATATATATATATATATATATATATATATATATATATATATATATATATATATATATATATATATATATATATATATATATATATATATATATATATATATATATATATATATTGTTACGGAACAGAGAAAGATAATGTACACTTTAAGTGAGAATACTAAAAATCACTACTGTCCCGTAAAGTTCCAGGTTCAAAACAAAAGAGTTAGGTAAAATTACGAGTTAAAGTTTAATGCTCAAACTAACAACAAAACATTCAGGACTCATAAGGATAATGTAATGGCAAATAAACAGGTTAAATATATGGTTAACTGCAATAGCCTCTATTAACACGAAATTAGCAAGAGTAAATTTACCTAAGTCAGCCTTGATAAAATGAAAATAACCAGGTAATGCTCAGTTAATGCAAGATAAATTATTACAGATACAAAATATTATCAAAAATGACTGACATAAAACCCAACATTAATCAAAAACCTCACTAGGCCTAAGAATTAACCTTATGCTACACAGTACAAGAAAAAATACAACAGTTATACTCAAATTACACACAGCTGCTAGATGTTTGGAGATTTCTTGAGCACTCACAATAATAATATCTGTACAGGGGAGGACAGAGATGTGAACAAAATGAGGAGCAGATCTAAGTGGCAATGATGCAGAGACTGAGCTTATTATATAGGGGCCAGGAGAGCTTGATATAACTTGTAAGAAGGACGTGCAAATGAAGCCATGGGGACAAAAAGCTGAAAATCCCGCTCTGAATAACAGAGAGAACGACTTACTCTACTATAACGGTAGAAGGGGGGGACTGAGGCAGAACACGCTCGTGATCAAACATGCAGCATACTGTGCGTTAAAATTACACAAAGGATGATGAAATCATAGGCTATGTAACAATATATATATATATATATATATATATATATATATATATATATATATATATATATATATATATATATATATATATACTGCTGGCTCAGTGCGAATTGTTTGATAAGCATTGCAAAGTATCATGGATGGCAAGAATGTGGCAATGGCAGGAGGGTAAAACCCCATAATTATGTAGTGAAATGACATGAGAGACATGAGACAGACAGACAGACAGACAGAGACAGAGACAGAGAAGAGGTTGTTTTGAGTGTAGACGAGAGCCGCAGTGCAAGATGGTTTTACATGTGTTATTGTGTAAAATAATCAACAATTAACTATGAACAGTCTAAGACTACAATACCAACTATTTCATTATTTTTTATTCACTTTAGAAATAGCAGAGAGGCGCGGCAATGCTATGGGTGATGGGAAGAGTGCAAACGTCCTGAACATTACGCTCCGTGGCCGTGTCATCAGGATGTGGGAAATGGGAAAATCAAGAGAAATTGCCCTCCTTACAGGTGTCTCTGTCAGGACTGTGAATCAATGGATTCGTCGGTGGCAAATGGAGGGCTCATTGAAAACAAATCCTCGCAGTGGAAGACGTCGAATTCTCACTCGTCAAGATGTCGTTCATATGGCGGACATGGTAAAAAAGCAGTCAAAGTCTTCAGCAGTTCAGGTTTCTCTGACTTTACAGCTTCCTTGTTATCAGCGGACTACGAGAAGACGCATTCACGAGATGGGTATTCATTTTTACAGGACGGCCAAGAAATAAAAACTCAAGCCAAAAAGAGTGTAGACTAGGCTTTGCTTTACATTATTAAGAAGCAGATGTAGATTTTTAAAAAACAGCAATATTTACTGATGAGTAATGCTTCACGTTGGTGGAAGCAGGGGCTAGAACGTCCTGGAGACCAGTAAACACACAGTATGAGATGAAAAATATATAGAAGGGCAAAAGTTTTAGGGTGAACCTATCATTTGGGGGATGGATGTGAGCCAATGGACCTGGAGAGTTGACGAAAATAGAAGGAAGATTTACAAGGCAAAAATACACTGACGTGTTAGAAAACGTTTTATTGCCATCCGTGCGAAACATGGCTTGTTCCTATTAGACTTGTTCACGACAGGAGTCCTGTGCATACTGTATGTGCACAGAGTTAAAAGACTGGTTAAATCAGCACCAGGAAGTGGCAGTCCTCGACTGACCTTCAGAGGGTTGTGCTCTAAACCCAGTCGAGAATTTATGGGTCATTATGTGCAAGGACTGGTACGTGGGTGAAGAAAAAAGTGCTCAAGCTGTAGAACGTAAAGCCTTTGAGGATTTGGAGTCTGAGGAACCGTCCAAATATTTGTCATAATTAGTAGCATCCCTACCCAGGAGGGCTGATGTTGTTTAAGCTCAAGGTGGTTGGACCTTGTATTGATGTGTTTGCATCATTTGAATGCTTGATGATGTAATTTTCTTTGATTCCGTGTGAGGCAGCTTTCATAATGAAAAGTAATACCGTATGTATTCCATATGTATATACTGTAGGCAATTATTTACCAAAAGCCTGGCATTATGTTTATGTCAATATCACCTTTATGTTTTCTAGGGTTACCATAAAGTAGTGTAATTATATATGAATGTGTTTTTCTCAGTACAGTCAAGGTGAGTTACATTTGTATGAGAGTAGTAATATTCCAGTTCTATATCGTAAATACACTAACTGCTTTATTGTGTGTCATTAATAGTGTTTGACATATAAAAGTATTTGTTTAACTCATTGTTTCAGTTTACTCTAAATTAAATATTAATGTGCAGCCGATATATTTTCTAACTTCATCCTGAACACCTCCCGAAATTGATTGAAATTATCAGGCTTTTGCCATAAAGTCCTTCCTTAGCTGAACAGACTCAAAATCACTGTGGTTTACATGTAAGTGTGGTAAAAATTATAACCTTATTAACCCTTTTACCGCGGGCTTGTTTTGCTATGTTTTGCGTGTCCCGCGGGCATATTCGGGCTCCGATAGACTCTCAAAAAATATTTGCCAAAAATCAGTTATTAGTCCTAGAATATTAGAATTATATATGCTTATGGCACATACCTTCAGCTTTCTCCTGGGATGTTTGTTGAGCCTTCTTCGATTACCGTAGGACTTGTGGAGACCTCTGAAGTTGGGTAACGAAGTCTTCACTTTACACTTCCCGACAACCCGTAATATGATTACCACAGCCAGATATTATTATTAGAAACACTATTCTATGATTATCAAGTAGTTTGGGATCCATACTCCAAAAAAAAAAAAACACTGTGAAAGCAATGAAAATTACGAGCGCGTATGACCTTCCCACTTGCGCTAGTTTGCTCTTGGTATTCTGTCATTTATTATTCATAAAACCCCTCACACTTTATATTTCTATTACTATATAACACTTATATATATCTGCAGTCTTTATCCATAAGTTTCCTTCAGCAGTATTAGTTTATTGTCACTGAAGTCATTCAATTTTTCATTCAGTAAAATACGTAGAGAGCCACGGATTCACTTTCACTGTTACAACCTCAAGTATTTGTACTCATATTCTTATATTACTAATTATTTACATTTCTATTTACATTTTCTATTGTATTTTCAATATTTACACTTCTATTTTACTTACACTATGTTATTCACTGTCACTTGCAGTAACATAAAACTATATTACACTGTTCAATCATATGTACTGTACATCCATTGCTTTCACTTGCTATTTACACATTATTTTACACATTATTTTCATTTCCCACTTGCACTTTTAGAACTGCTTCTGGCTGTGGTAATCAAAGAAGCAGGTAACACAGAGGGGAACCTGGCACTCAGCACACTGCCAAGAGGTGCGTTTGTGCTCAGGTGTGCGTTGGGTGGTATGTGCACACACCTGGCACCTGCGGATCGCAGCCTTCCTCTTGGTTGTGGCAGGCATTTGCACCAGTCTGTGCCGATCCATGTACGCCCTCTGCTCAAGTCTATCGGGAAGTGTTACTGCATGGTGCCTTGGAGTTGCTGCTGTCACCCTACCATATCTTTCAAGTAGCTGCTGAACACAAGCCCTGGCGAACAACCTCAGGGAGAAGGACTTGGGTGGCTTGACCTTAATCTTGTACAGGATGAAAGCGTTCAGCATCGTCATGTCTATGAGATGCAGAAAAACTTTCCTGTACCACCTAGTATTCTTCCTGAGGCAGTCGATCTCCCCAATCATCATGTCGGACTTGTCCACCAGACGCATGTTGATATTGTAGTATATGACAGCATCGGGTTTCCTCACAGGTTCGCCTGTCCTACGGTCAACCTTCCCACTGTCTGTCATTTCCCCCTTGTGTACGGTGGTGAGCATGTGCACGACCCTCTTGTCATGCCACCGTATTGCCAGCATCTTCTCAGACTTGCGTAGGTGCACGTCTCCTCGCTGTGAGGTTCCTGGCTCTGGGAATTTAGGGAAGTGGGCACGATTACTCTTGACAGTGCCACAGGAGCCAATGCCGTGCTCTGAAAGGTATTTGGCAAGTTTCGGTGCTGTATAATAGTTGTCTGTATACAGCACATGATTCCCACCAAAATACCTTTCAAGGAGCACTTTCACTACACAGCCTGAGAAGCCAAGGGGGTGTGTTTTATCAAGAACGACAGTGCTGGCTGAATAAATGACGAAGTCAAGGATGTACTCCATCTTACAGTCGCACCGTACAAAGAACTTGATTCCAAAGCATGGCGTTTGCTTGGAATGTACTGCACAAACCTAAGACGTCCTCTGAACAAAACCAAGGATTCGTCAATGACAACCTTCTGAAAGGGGTGGAAGAATGTCATAAACTTATCCTTCATTCTGCTCAGAATCTCCCGGATCTTCCAGAGTGGGTCTGTCACGGGGTTTTTATAATATCTCGGTAATTTTGAAATAAATGCTTAAATATTATTTAATTGATATTAATATTCAATAATATTGAAGAGCAGAGACAATGATTGTCTTGCTACATCAAGCAACGATTACTTTACGCTGGCTTGTGCACGATTCTCTGAGAACGAGAATTTAAAAACTTTCTCAACAGTACACAGCAGAGACTAATTACTCACAAATGCTGAATTAGTACTGTTAGCCTCTGGAGAAAGTTACTTCACCCCTGACAATAAATAACTAATACTAACATCAGGTTCTTGCCAATGCTTAAACTCCTAGGTGGCACAACGGATATTAAGTTAATACAACAAGACTGGTCTAAGTACCAGTTATGAAAGCAAACGTTTATGCAAGCTAGGAGCTATATGGAAAATAAGCTTAATTTGGAGAAATGAAACAAGATTTTACTTTACAGCTCAAGAAAAAGAACTGTTAAATTTATTGATTACAAAAAATAAATTTAACGTTACATTTCAAATCAAATCAATGAGACCGCACTCACTCACTCACACAAAAGCTAAATACTTACGCCTAGGAAAAAAAAACACCTTAACTAAACTCTTAAGACTACAAAATACAAAAAGGAAATACTATAGTCGATGAATGCTTTGTATCACCCGAAGCTGAACTAAGGATGGAAGTACTGGATAACTGTCTCAGTGGAGTCTGGGTGCTACCGACCTCTTCTCTCGCACTTCTGGAGCACAGGACCTCTCTCCGTCAAAGTAACAACTAGACTGAGTAAGTCGTGGGAACAAAAGGGGAGCAGTAAGCCGCATTTATCTAACGGTCAAGTGAGCAGGGGCGAACAATAAAGAAACAATAGTATCGCTCATTACAGCACTTAGTGACGTGCATTAAATCGGTCACTTTTGAAAACAGTGATGAATGTTTTGAAAAGTATACCCCGAAATGGAGGGAGAAACGGTTAGCTGAGCGATACACAGTGAGTTTTCCACTAATAGTTCGTGGCTTCTCACAAAAGGGTACTGTCGCGAATTTGATTCGTGACATTACGCCCCTACAAAATTAAATTTTTTCCTTATGGGAAAAAATTTGAGGATATATATATATATATATGTACACATCCTAAGTCATTCACACAAGATTCACACTGTGATGTGTGTGCTATCCTGCTACAGGAGAAAGTCGCAGTCGCCAGTGAGCGAAAAAACCTCGTATTTACGTTAATAGAAGAAAGCTTGAGGGAAAAACTCCGTGACGACGGTGAAAATCCTGTACTCGGGTCAAACTGAGCAAAAAGTCGCTACATTTACACTGACAACTAATTGTTGTGTAGTGTGATGTATGTAATACACGGTGTAGGTGTGACAGTTGTAGTGTGACTGTACCTATGTGTAAAATGACATAGTATATAATAACATGGCGACGATGAAGGCAGAGGAGAAGAGGCGGCAGCGTGTGGCAGACGATCAGCTGGTCCGCACAGCAAAACTGCTACACCCATTGCTGAACCTGCAAAACCAATTAAGGTGGAGCATCAAAAGTGTCAGTGAGACAAAACTCTTATTAAGTTACAATTACTCTCTCTGCCTAGCAATCAGTACATGCTACGAAAAGTACACTCGAGGTCGCCATTAATTATAGCACACGATTATGGCCGGCAAGTTGAGAATCCTTGTGCAAACTCGGGTCTTCCATAGCCTCGAACTGCACACGGGTCCTCAACCTTTATTCCTAAATTTCCGACAGAGGATGCCTATCCTGGTGAAATATTATTCACCCATCACACTAAAATAGAAAATGGGAGGAAGTGCCTTAACCTACAGTACTTATATTAGTATCGGAGAGCTGAGAATCCTTGTGCAAACTTGGGTCTTCCATAGCCTCAAGTCGCCTCTGCGGAGTTCTCTCTCGAACTCCCCCTTAACCTATAGTACTTATATTAGTATCGGGGAGCTGAGAATCCTTGTGCAAACTTGGGTCTTCCATAGCCTCGAGTCGCCTCTCAACTTCCCTCTTAACTTACGGTACATAATATGTATGTACAGGCCCTGGACATAATGTGTCCTGTGGGGCCAACAAGTGAGACGTCAGGTCTACACTTTTGACTGGGAACCAGGCTGGTCCTTGGATTACTCAAATAAAAGTTGGAAACCCTGGTGAAATATTATTCGCCCATCACCAACTAAAATAGAAAATGGGAGGAATTATTCCTAAATTCCCGACGGAGGATGCCTATCACGGAACCCAGCGTACAACAACTGCTCATGTTAGTCAGCAGCTAGTAGGCGAGACATCAGGTCTGCACCTACGTTATCACTTCCCTTGATGTATCTCACAACAAGGTTAAACTGCTGTAAATACAGTGTCCAGCGTGTCAATCTTGCATTAGCCGTCTTGGTCGTGCTAAGACTAGTGAGTGGCATATGGTCAGTTTCCAGAACAAATGATGCCCCAAATAAATAATAATAATATTTTTTAACACCATCAACCAAAGCCAAGAGTTCCTTCTCAACAGTACTGTAATTCCTCTCGGCGGGTTTTAGCCTACAGCTGTGGTATGCCACTGGGAAGATTCCACCTTCCGATTCCTGCATCAATACGGCACCTACTCCATCTTGTGAAGCATCAGTGCGCAGTATGAAAGGTTTGCTGGAATCAGGCAACTGCAAAATGGGCTCCTTGCACAACATATTCTTGAGGGTGGCAAAGGATCTCTCTTGCGCATCTCCCCATTCAATGGTGTTTGGAGCATATTTCCGTAGCACTTCGTACAATGGTTGGGCAATGAGAGCAAAGTTGGGGATAAAACTCCTATAATATCCCACTAGGCCAAGAAATGCCCTAACCTGTTTCTTGGTCACGGGTCTCGGGGCTTCTCTAACCTTCCTGATCTTGTCACCCTGACACCTGCAATGGTTGTTGCCAACAATATGACCGAGGAACTCCACCTCACTGTGAACAATCTTGCATTTGCTAGGCTTCACAGTCATGTTGAAACTCTGAGTCTACTGAAGACAATTTCCAAGAGTCTGAGGTGCTCCTCCAATGTGGCGGAATGAACGAGGACATCATCAACGAACATCTCTACTCCTACAATACCATGGAGCACTTGTCTCATGGCACGATTGAATACTGCTGGGGAATTGGTAAGTTCAAATGGGAGGACTTTATACTGGTACAACCCCCTAGGAGTAGCAAAGGCAGTGAACTGACGACTCTCAGAATGAAGGGGAATCTGGAAGAATCCCTTCGCTAGGTCGAGCTTCGTGAAATATCGTGACCCTGCCAGCTTGGAGAAGATGGCAATATGGTCACCCATTGGCTCAGCATCCACTTTGGTGATTGCATTGAGCCTTCTATAGTCGCCACAAATCCTGACTCCACCATCTTTCTTGCGGACTACTACCATCGGACTACAGTAAGGAGATGAGGACTTTTCGATAATGCATGCAGTCTCCATGTCAGCAATTTCCTTATCTACTGCACCCTGTAGTCGCATGGGAATCGGATATGGCTTAATCTTTATAGGAGCATTGCTGGTCAACTCAGTTTTATGACACGCAACCTTTGCAAGTCTAGGTTGGTCTGAGAAGACATCAGCATACTGACAGAGCAGTGACCATAAGGCATTTTGGTCCCCTACTGCTAAGACAAGGTTAAGTAAAACATCTCCGACAGTCTCTTCCTGATGGGACTGAGCGGTTAAGGGTTCGTCATCATGGTCATCAGCTGGGATCACTGCAGCTGCCCCGGTTTCTTCCAGCGGCTGGTCACTATCATCAGCTACTCGTAGGCCAGTCTCCTCGGGGTCTGACTCATGATAAGCCTTCAGCATGTTAATGTGGAACCTTTTACGAAGATTCCCCATCTGTATTATGTAGTTGAGGTCTGAAATGCGCTCTACTACATCGAATGGACCCTTCCACTGTGCCAACAACTTGTTCTGGGCAGTGGGGAGTAATACCAAGCATTTATCGCCTGGACTAAACTTCCGAAGCTTTGCCTTCTTATTGTAATAAGCCTTTTGAACTTCACACGCCTTGATCAGTTCTTCCTTAGCTAACTCGCACGTCGACTGGAGGCGGTCAGCCAAATCAAGGACGTAGGTGTAGGTGGTCTTGACTTCAGGGTCGGGTTCTTCATCGTCCCATAACTCACGAAGGACTTGAAGTGGGCCCCGGACCGACCTCCCATACACCAGTTCAAAGGGTGAGAATTTCAATGAATGCTGTGGGGCTTCTCGATAAGCAAATAGAAGAGGAGCAATGAACCGCGGCCATTCCCTTGGCTGTTCGGCGGTCATGCGCCTCAACATCTTCTTGAGAGTTCCATTGAACCTCTCACACAACCCGTTACACATGGGATGATACGGCGTAGTTCGTAAGCCTCGGATGGACAGCAACCTGAACGTTTCGTTCATCATTGCCGAAGTGAACTGCGAACCCCGGTCGCTTAAGACCTCCTTAGGGATACCTACACGACAGAACACTTCAATTAATGCCTCAGCAACAGTGACGGCCTCTATATTCTTAAGGGCCACGGCTTCAGGCCACCGTGTGCTGAAATCAACCATAGTGAGGATATACTTTGATCCATCACTAGCCCTAGGAGAGATTGGCCCAACTATGTCAACTGCTACTCTCTCGAACGGTTCAGAGATTATGGGCATTGGCTTCAATGGCGCAGGACGGACACGTCCCTGGTCAGTGGTATGCTGACACACATCACAGGAACGTACGAGCCTCGTTATTTCCCGTCCCATTCCTGGCCAGAAAAAGTCAGCATGGATGCGGTCAGAGGTCTTCTTTTGACCCATGTGACCTCCCATCGCTGAACAGTGACCTAATTCAAACACTGCTCGGCGATACTTTGCAGGAACAACAAACTGCAGTCGAACCTCACCCTGGGGTGTCTGTGACTCACGGTACAGCCGTCCTCGCTTGCGAAGGAACCTGGCTTGTCCTCCCTGTGAATACTTGATCACTTTACCCTCCAGCTTCTTGCGCACTAAGGCAAGTGTCGAGTCAGTCTGTTGCTCTTGGACAACATCTTGACTACGAATCAGATCTTGCGGCATTGCGACGGTCAACGGAGTGACGCGATTTGGAGCCTTGGCCATGGCTCGTGTTATCGCAGCAGCTGAAGTCTGAGTAGCAACATCTACGGCACAACTATTTTTGATGCCAGCGATGTTGCCTAATATGAGGTCAAGTAGAGGTTCTGGCATGACAACTGCAAGTGTCGTACCAGTATAAAATGGAGATGCCACCTGGATACGTGCCTCAGGGAACAATCTCACTGATCCATCAATAAGTCTAACTTGGATCTGTCGACCTGTATACTCATCAGGCTGAACTAAACTCTGCTTAACAGAGCAACCTGAGGAACCATTGTCCCTCAGGACATTTACAGAAACACCTCCCACAGACCCTGGCTGAACAAGAAAGGCAGTGTTGCTGGTGGAAGGGTCTGAGGAGGTAGCAGCCAGTCATTCATGAGACTGCGGAACAACCGATGCAGCAAACGTGGCGCCCTGGGAACTAGGTGTCTGAGGAGAGTTTATGGTCGGAGGGGGACTTGTGAACTGTTGTGAAGTACCTGTACTGGTAGAGATGGCACCACCGGGTACTTGTGGAATGAAGGCTGCATTTGCCTCCTGCCTCCGATACACTAATTGACCTGACTGAGGGTTACGTGGCTTGTCCTTGTATTGCTGCTGCTGCTGCTTGGGGAACTGCTGCTGGTTGGGGTGCTTGTTGTACCGCTTCCAAGCAGGCTGCTGTGTATTTTGCCCCTGGTCCTTCTGTGGTTTGCTTGGACCTTGGCCATTACTCTGAGAACGGCCTTGGTGCTGGGATTCAGTCTGAGACGGCTTCCCAGACTTGGCAGTATCTTTTCTGCTCCAGGTGTTTTGCTTACGAGCTTGATACCCGTATGCTGTAAAGAATGCGTCAGCCTTCTCTGCCATTTGGCTGGCATCTTTCACCTGGCAGATCTTAAGCTGTGCTATGAGCTCAGCAGGCCACGGCCTCTCTAGCTGTGTACGCAGCATAAGGTCAATTATCCCCTCAAGCGTGGAAGGAGTTTCATCTTTCTCCATCCACTCATTTAAGTAAGCTGTGAGACGATCAAGGAACTGAACAGCTGTCTCCTTGTCTTGGAGACGAGCTCGCATGAACTGAACTTTGACGTCGTCTACTGTGAGACCATACGCCTTAATGAGTGCAGCTTTCATCATCTCATATGTGAGAGTGTCTCCACGAATTCTGTGGAGAATATCTAGGGCAGGGCCCTCAAATAGGCTATGAAACTGAAGCCGCTTAGCTGCCTCATCCAGTTGATACATGTCTGCCATGTCCTCAAAACGAGCTATGTACGGCTCGATTCGCTCGCTTTCCTTGTATGAAGGAAGCTTGATGCGTGGGGTCGCCAGGACATGTGCAGGGAGAACGCTCGTGGAGCTTGGACCAACTGCAGCAGACGTGTCTGAAGCCAAGGAATCTCGCTTGAGCTTCAGCACTTCAAGTTCATGTTTTTCTCGTGCCTCACGTTCGGCACGTTCATGTTCTCGTTCTTTGTCTCGTTGTTCACGCTCGTATTCGCGCTGTTCTCGCTCGTATTCGCGATGTTCTCGCTCGTGTTCGCGTTGTTCTCGCTCGTATTCGCGCTGAATTCTACGCTCTTCACGAGCATCTTTCTCACGTTCTTGCTCGTAATTGAACCGTGAGAGAACGTAACTCTGTATTTTCTCTGGGTCTGTGAGACCCATATCTTTGGCTTCCTGTACATAAGCACTGGCTGCCATGATGCTAGCTCAATTTACTAAGTAACCGAAACTGAGTACTGACTGCTTAGCGACGAATACTAATAAACACAAGTAAAGAATACAGACACAAGCTAGTGGTGACCAGTCTTATCTAGTTAATTGGCAAAGATTAAAGCAAAAATGCAAATAACTGAGAATTCAATAATTAACACAATGGGTACAGTGACTACCCAGGAGCGAATAAAATCGACTGGCGTTACCAAAAATAAAGTACTAAATAGAGTTAAGTACCCTACGGATTAATAAAGCAAAAATTCACTTGCTAAATTAACGGTAAACACCAGTAAACTTGTGTCTATAAACTTTAATTATAAATACCTAAATATGAATGAGTGAGCACTATCTCGTGAATAGCTTTAGGGCTAGGAGTTAATATCCTGGAATGAGGTCCCCAATTGTCACGGGGTTTTCATAATATCTCGGTAATTTTGAAATAAATGCTTAAATATTATTTAATTGATATTAATATTCAATAATATTGAAGAGCAGAGACAATGATTGTCTTGCTACATCAAGCAACGATTACTTTACGCTGGCTTGTGCACGATTCTCTGAGAACGAGAATTTAAAAACTTTCTCAACAGTACACAGCAGAGACTAATTACTCACAAATGCTGAATTAGTACTGTTAGCCTCTGGAGAAAGTTACTTCACCCCTGACAATAAATAACTAATACTAACATCAGGTTCTTGCCGATGCTTAAACTCCTAGGTGGCACAACGGATATTAAGTTAATACAACAAGACTGGTCTAAGTACCAGTTATGAAAGCAAACGTTTATGCAAGCTAGGAGCTATATGGAAAATAAGCTTAATTTGGAGATTTTACTTTACATTAAGCTCAAGAAAAAGAACTGTTAAATTTATTGATTACAAAAAATAAATTTAACGTTACATTTCAAATCAAATCAATGAGACCGCACTCACTCACTCACACAAAAGCTAAATACTTACGCCTAGGAAAAAAAACACCTTAACTAAACTCTTAAGACTACAAAATACAAAAAGGAAATACTATAGTCGATGAATGCTTTGTATCACCCGAAGCTGAACTAAGGATGGAAGTACTGGATAACTGTCTCAGTGGAGTCTGGGTGCTAGCGACCTCTTCTCTCGCACTTCTGGAGCACAGGACCTTTCTCCGTCAAAGCAACAACTAGACTGAGTAAGTCGTGGGAACAAAAGGGGAGCAGTAGGCCGCATTTATCTAACGGTCAAGTGAGCAGGGGCGAACAATAAAGAAACAATAGTATCGCTCATTACAGCACTTAGTGACGTGCATTAAATCGGTCACTTTTGAAAACAGTGACGAATGTTTTGAAAAGTATACCCCAAAATGGAGGGAGAAACGGTAAGCTGAGCGATACACAGTGAGTTTTCCACTAATAGTTCGTGGCTTCTCACAAAAGGGTAATGTCGCGAATTTGATTCGTGACAGGGTCGGTTTGGGAAAGTACATCGTTGTCGGCAAAGTGCAGGTTTCCCATGATGTTCCGGAAGTGATCTCTGGCCATGTACTTATTGAAGTGGGTGAGGGTAATAAGGGGTCCATGGACCAGTATTCTTCCAACTCATGCTTCTTTGAGTGTGGCATGAGACGCATGAGGGCAAAGAACACATACAGCTCCTGCACTCCCAGCATGGACCACTGTTGCATCTTGGCTGCACCTGTACCACTTGCAGCACGTTGTGATTCACACCTGTTGGTCTCATCACATATATGATGCATGACTTCATCATCGAGAAAGGCCAAAAGGAAGTCCACACACTCAGCATCCTCGTCAAGAGTGAAGGCAGGCTGTATTCCTGAGGAACTCTCGTCGAAATGGAGATGTTGAGGCTCAAAATCGGACCCTTCCGTCCACGCGAAGGCATCCAGGATTCCCTGTCGTGGCGGTGTAGGGTGGGTGAGGGTGAAAGGTGGCTGTGAGGCAGATTTATCTGGTTCAAGGTCACTCACACTGACCCTGGGTTGCCATACAGCACTAGCAGCCCTTACTCTACTGGCAACTCTACCTTTAAGGGTCAGGGATTTACCTCTTCCTCTACGGCCTGCCTTCACTGTTGATGCTGGTGGTGAATCCAACGATGAAGACACCGGAGAATATTCAGCAGAAGAAGAGGAAGAAATGAGTGAAATGGGGCTCGGGGAATGGGGGGGTGATTCACCTCGGGACTCATGGCGGGCTGGGTCACGTGGGGCCATTGTTCCGGGGCTAACCCGCAACCTTTTCATTCCCTTCCCAAATTCCTTCCCTTCCTGCACTAACGGCTCCTTTCCCTTGGAGCTAGGAATAACTTGGGACACTGAAGCACTCGTACTAGTAGTTTCTGGCACGATTTCCTCACCCGGCTCATCACACGAATCCCCCGAAGGGTCATAGTCACTATCCATCATTATCATTGATAATTCGGCTAGTTCACATTCCACTGCAGAGTCACTTAGTCCTTTCCTGCTTCCCCCACGAGTTTTTCTGGGTGTACAGGTCACGAGGCCCTTTGCAATGGGTGCAGAAGCGGCAGAAATGGCGGGGCGCAAGTGCGACATGCTTTGACCACAGCGGAGGACAAGGAACTAAATGGCGCGGCTTATCTGAGAAGGCAAGGGTTGACAGTGACAATGGGGATGACAGCAGCTAATTTACATGCTAAGAAATTATTGGTAGGAAATCTCGGCAATACATAAAGAAATAGGTAGTTCCAGGTGAATGTAAATGTCACTTAGGCTTCTCCCTTCCTTTCAGATATATATTTTTATTACAGAAATAGATTACGAGGCATAATTCAAAGGGGAAATTACCGTGGGAATTTAACGAATGAATGCATGTGAGGTGTTGTCAGGTGATAATTAGCCAATTCCTGGTGTATACCACTATCACTTACCTTTTTTTTTTTTGGTATATATTATTTTGTATAAGTATAGGGCATAGGGCTTATTTCAATGGATGAAATCTGTGGAAAAATCCGGGGTAGATTTGCTTAGCACAGCGCAGCAGGGCAGGCAATAGGAAAGGGTAAAGGAGGTGAGGTAGGGAGGGGTGAGAGGGTATTGGAAGGGAGGTAGGGAGGGGAGTCAAGAACGGGGGAAAATGGCTAAATTGTCAACAATGGATGGGAGTACAGATGAGATTAGGAGTGGGGACTATTGGTGGACAGTAGCAGTACATGCTAAAAAATGATTAGTAGGAAATCTCGAAAATACAGAAAAAAGTAGGTAGTTCCAGATGAATGTAAATGTAACTTTGGCTTCTCCCTTCCTTTCTTATATAAATTTTTTTATGAGAATAGATTATATGACATATTTCAAAGGGGAAATTTCCGTGGGAAATTAGCGAACGAGTCCACATGAGGTGTTGTCAGGTAATAATTAGCCAAATCAAGGTGTATAGCACTATCACTTACCTTATTTCTTTTTGGTATATATTATTTTGTATAAGAATAGGGCATAGGGCTTACTTCAATGGATGAAATCAGTGGGTAATTCCGGGGGAAATTTGCTTAGCGCAGTGCAGCCGGGGAGGTGAGAGGACAGGGCAATGGAGGGGAGGTAGGGAGGGGAGTCAGGAACAGGGAATAATGGCTAAATTGTCAACAATGGATGGGAGTACAGATGAGATTTGGAGTGCTGACTAGTGTTGGACATTGGCAGTAATGACAGATGATACAAGCCACCACTTGTAAGCCCGGGATAATTCAAAATAACACAGAATCACAAAAGTGATACCCCATGGTATGATCCATTGCACCCGAGCATCACGAAAGTGACGCCCTGCGGTTAAGGGGTTAAAGACAGAAAAGTAAGACCATAATACACACAAAAAAATATCTAATGATAACCGACGACTGGCCGCTCTACAAAGAAACCAACGAATCACGGTTATGTGAAAGATGATTTACAAAACGAAATACAAACTGATTGCTTCTATGTTGCGAGGACTGAAATGTCATAGTACTAACCATGATTCTTTAAAACACCTTATTTAAAATTATGTCTCGTGGAGTATATAGTTACCTGTATATCATCATGTTCATACTTATCAATTTAATATTACCTTATCAGTGAACCTTACTGAGATCATGGCAATGTTGGTTACTCATCATCCCATGGATCTGGACACTAACCTCTCTGCTACCCCAGCACCTCGCATCCCCCTCCTCCTGAAGCACCATTGTTCGAACCTCAGTTGGCAGAGATTCATGTTGTGCTTGGGATCAGGACAGGACCTGTGACCGCCAGTACTCTCCATGCACCATCCGTGTACAAGCCACAGTATATGTACAGTATATGTTAGTCATATCCATAAAATTATAAAGGTAAAAACTCAAATTATGACAAGGTGGGAAGTTTGCGTTTGGTTAGCGGTAGGGTTAGCTCGTTTCACTTCAATTTTGGTTGGCTGTAGGGTTAGCTCCTTTCACATGTTTTGGTTGCCTGTAGAGTTAGCTCCTTTCATTTGTTTTGGTTGGCTGTAGGGTTAGCTCCATTCACTTGTTTTGGTTGGCTGAAGGGTTAGCTCATATCACTTCTGGTTTGGTTGGCTGTAGGGTTAGCTCCTTTCACTTGTTTTGGTTGCCTGTAGGGTCAGCTCCATTCATTTGTTTTGGTTGGCTGTAGGGTTAGCTCCTATCACTGGTTTTGGTTGGGTGTAGGGTTAGCTCGTTTCACTTCTGGTTTGGTTGGATGTGGGGTTAGCTCCTTTCATTTGTTTTGGTTGGCTGTAGGGTTAGCTCCTTTCATTTGTTTTGGTTGGTTGCAGGGTTAGCTCAGAGCCTCTGTGGTACAGTGCTAGAGTGTGCATTTTTGTACACGGGTGAACCAGGGTTCCTGCCCCGCCAGCGTAATAAAGTTTGGGAGTGTTCACTCAGACATTTATTGCTTTGGCGGACATAAGGGGTGCTGTGGTTGAGCCAGTGTCGCATACTATAAAGTATGCTTGCACCCAGTCAGCTTGTGTGGGCCGATTATGCTTGGTTCACAGACTACACACACATTCAAAGCCACTACAACACTACAATCACACTTACAAGCACTTCTCACCCTACATACAATCTCCACCAGACAGCCTAAGCCACATAGTAGAGCTACATTGGCTGTATCTTCCCTACTTCAGTCTGTATAGGTCGGTCCCGCAGTGGATACTCAAACGGCTGATGATGATGATGAGGGTTTGTTCGTTTCACTTCCGGTTTTGGTGGCTGTAGGGTTAGCTCTTTCACTTATTTTGGTTGGCTGTAGGGTTGGCTCCCTTCACTTATGTTTGAGGTAGCAGGGAGCTATACCCTCAAAGTCGCAGAAATAAAATACGGTCAAAACATCCTCAGAGCCGGCAAACGCATGTGAAGTAAGGCGTAGTATCATTGGGCGAATTGTAACAGATCAATGGCACATTTCAAGTTGTGAACAGTGGACCTCCCTACATTGAAAAGCGAAAACAAAAGTTCACTGTAACAAGTGCAATACCTCTTTTTTGCCCTCTTCACCTCCCTTTTTGCTTATGAAAACTGTGTATGTTGCTATTAGCCATAATTTTTGGACACCAGTTTCTCAAGGTCTTGAGACATAATTTCTCCTTTATATTGTCCTGCAATATGAAATGTTATTCGTAGGATTTAAGAAAAAAAAGTAGATGACTTTTACTGAATAAATAACGCATTAAAGTCTTGTATAGTTTTGATGGAAGGTATAAAATCACAGAACTTGAATACCGCTCTAATGTAGCCATCTCTTGAAGCGTTTCCATAAACTGCTCCATATGCTTCTGTTACCATCCTGACACAGCGTTTCACACCTTGTGAGTGAAATGGTATCTGGATAATAAAGGTCTCTTCACTGATCTTATTGAGCTTTTCATCAGAAAGTGGATCGATATTGGTGATCCCGTTATGCACTCCTCGACTGGTGGAAGTAAATCCCTCAAATCACTTACATTTCAATTGGTCTTTGACTGCCTAAATTCTCTGATACGATGTTGTGTATTGTTGTGGGCTTCTTGAATGGTTTTGATTCTGCCAATGGCCGATTTCCTATTTGCCCGATCTATATCTGCTATCATTGCCAATAAACCATTTTCAGAGTGAGCCCAAAAGGCAATTCTTTGGATTACCTGCCAAGCAACAGCCTCGCTGGCAGGTGGCAGTAATTACAGTAGCATGATTTTTTCCAGTAGATGCTTTTGGCCGTCTGTGCACTTTGGATGACACTTGATGCTGAACCACATGAGTCCATAGTC
The DNA here is from genome assembly GCF_032717465.1 of Coenobita brevimanus. NCBI lineage: Eukaryota > Metazoa > Arthropoda > Malacostraca > Decapoda > Coenobitidae > Coenobita > Coenobita brevimanus. Next base: position 29,427,221 of record NC_136977.1, read on the forward strand.
GCACACGACAAACTCTGTGAGTACAGTCCATCATTACTCTGTTCCGTTGCTATATAGCTGACAAATTCAGATGGCAGTCACAAGCCATCTTGCATGTGACATCGGCCCAGGCTTCTCCCGTAGGAGATCTTCATCCATAACACAGCTTTGATAATTTTGTAGAGATGGGCTTGATCATGACTCAGTTAATTAAGGTCAACATCTGGAATACTGCATACCTGTACAGGAAAGTGGCAAGCTTTCACACTTAGCCAACGCCTTGGCAATTGGACTTTTCCATTGCGTTGCACTTCCGGTTGGACCAATGAGTTTCTTGCACAAGTGGCGACGTGGAAGTTCATTTAAATGCAGACTGCAGATGAACCACTGCAAAGGACTACCCAGGCTGCTCTAGCTGGTGAATGGCGCCATTTTTTCGTCCTGTGTTTGTGGCTGTTATCTCATTGCAATTACCTTTTCAGCAATATCCATTTCTTCAGTCGAATTCTGAAGTCCTTCCGCAGTGGTAGTGGCAGTTCCTCATTTCACTGTCAGACGGACTAGACAGAAGGTCCAGGTTCTTTGACTAGCACATGGTAGTATTCAATTTCCTCATACCACTTGTTCCCCTTTTTCTCCCTGATTAATGTCATGTCTCTCTGTCCTTCAAAAAACAGAGCAGTGATTTCCTCATCCTGGTAGGTTGCTGCTTCCCTTAGATCCCTCCTTACCTTATGTAGTTCTCTCCATACTTTGCAATGGTTGTTAACATTTGTATGATCTCCAGAACTAATGATACAGTGGCATAGTCAATTAATGTAGCTGTACCAATAGCTGCAACAGCCTTGTTCGACACACAATTCCGATCTGCTTTCAAAGCTAAAGTGGAAATTCATGTAATGTTCCTGTCTGTCTGCATGGCAATATCGTCCATAAACTCATTTTCAAAACTTTCTTCACTTGAGGCTGATCCTGCTGCAGGTAACTGGACCACATCTGCAGAGAATGTTGCCTCTCTCCTTGTCCATTTTTCTCTCTGCCCTTTTTGTCTTTCTTGCATCCGATCCTCTCTTGCCTTCCTTCTCTTCATGATGTTGGTCACCTCCCAGTCTACTCCACCGATGTGCATTTTCCGCGTGGTTCTCTGGCTAATTAACCCGCCCCATCCCGACCACTTTTCCACCACTGACTCCCCCCAGTCCCGACCATTTTTGGAATTTTTTTTTTTTTTTTGGCTCAAACCTCCGCTTTTGGTGAGAAACATCGAAAATTCATAGAGAAATCGCTCACCTGAGGTTTAAAATACTCGATACAGGCAGGAGTACCTCCTTACCTTACTGGGTTTTCTAACAGGCTGGCACCAAAGAAAACGACTTCTATGGGAGGATAACTATTTCACACCACTCATAAACGGTACTTATTTATTTACTTGGTACGAATATATATGTAGTACGAGAGTATATTGGTTTTCAAGCAGTAATATAGGCATTATAAGCATTGTTTCACTCACTAACTCATCACCATACCTGACCTTTTTTTGCCACATTACCTGATCATCATTTCTGACTGTTTTTTCCTCTAATGCTATGTAAAGTTTGTCCTCCACATTGTCTTTGATTGGGGAATCACTCTGGCCCCGAATTTCGTAACATGGCATGACATGGCTTTACTGGCCAGGTCACTGATAACAGGTGAATTGCTGAGACAATGGCATGCAGGGGGGGGGAGGAGGTCATGCTGGGTAAGACATTGTCCCTGCCTGGCATCCTGTAGAGGAAGGTGTCACGTGTATACGTACCAAAAATCATTCACGAAAATTGAAAATTGTGTAAATTAGGGACCTTGCAATTGATTCGCGTTTATGTACTTCAACGGGATTGGCAATGACAAAACGTGTGGACGTTAAAGAACGTCGATGGGACGCCACGGGTTAAAAAGGCTTGATCTTGTCGTGGAACCTTCATCACCTTTTCACAGCGATACGCAGACAGATCATCATATTGGCACGCAACTATATAGAAAGGATTAAGTTTTTCAACAAATTTCATGTTTTTTGCAGCCTGCATGCCTTGTTTCAATGCCCATGAGCCTTCTTCCATCCAGCGAAGGAGCTTTATCTTCAGACATTTGACTGATTGTTTTGGAATGTTTGCACATCTCCAAAGGCCAGCAAGTGTTTGGGCTAGGTCTGAAATAACACTCCTGTTATTGGTATATTTGTTCTCTCTCAAGTGAAGGAAATGTCTTACAGCTTGAAGACGGGTTGGAAGTTCAGAAAGGAAGATCTGATGGTGAAGAGCCAAAGACAGTGTGTTCGGTAGTTGCTGTGTTCTTTGCTTGATCATTTTAAGAGTGAAACTTAGTACATATCACAACACAGACCTGAAAAATAAATTAATTATCAGCAAAAAAGATAACGAAAAGGCATGAGAACAGACATGAGCATGCCAAAAGAAGATGAATTTCACCTACATCTGTATGTCTAAGCAAAAGTCTGAGAATAAAAAAATACACTGCATTCTCACATGTTTAATTCCAAATTTAGTCACAGTTTGGACCCCCGACATATGTACAGTAGAGAACTTTTTTGGATATCTCAGTCAAGTTTGAAGTTACAAGAATGATAGACATCAATTTGGAAATCGCATAAAAATCCCCGATTATTTTCATTTCATAGACATCCCGTAATTCCCAATTGTTTTTCCGTAAATCGTGAAAACGATTTTTTATAAGGTAGATTAGCGTAACAGTCGGCAGCGCAAGAAGTAACGTTCCAGGGTTGCCTGAGTGGTGTAGCAGTATTTTCCGACGTTTCCTGAGAGCAACCAGATTTTCCTTTTTTAAAACAGATAATGTCTTCTGTACGGCTTTCTTTGGAAATTTTTGACTGAATCCGAGTCAGACTACAGTAATACAATACCCTGATTGACGAAAAGAATTCAGAATTTCTGATTTCTGATTCGAATCTGAGCGCACCTAGAGATTTGGTGAAAGTATTTTTTGTGGGTGAGCAAAAAGCAAATTCAGCATTTGAATATTTTTACTACAGTATACAGCTTAGCAAGTTGCTGTCTTTCTGAAGACAACTGCGGTAAGATGTAAGGTAAGCAAATTAAGTATTCGTTACATTTCGTCAAGTAATGAAATCAAATATCAGTTGCTTAAATGGTGACCGGACATTTCATTGTTGGATTCCTGCCATTTCTGTAACAACCAATCTCATCGCAATTTTTGAAAAGTTTGAACCTTCAGTTGTCTATTTCTGATGTTTCTGATTGGCGATGAGGAAGTCAGTGTTACAGTTTTTATCGCACATGTGTCCGGCTTCAGTCAGCACTGCCTGACTTGCTCGATCGCTCACTCGCTCTAACACGTTCCACATTTTCAGTGTGAGCGCCTATTACATGTTTATTTTCTGGACATCAACTATGGTTCCAGACACTTTCAAAAGTTCATTTTATTTTTTGTTTCACTGTTTTCTGATCAGATGGCAAACATATGGGTCAAATGCCACCTCAAATCTCAGTGTGTATATTACTCCGAAGCAACGGCCACATTGTCATTTTTGTACGTACTTACATGCAGAAAAGGAGGTGTTCCGCCTGTGGCAGATAAATTTTGGGTTCATTTTCAAATTTAAGGAGGTCAGTTGCACAAAACTTGAAATGTGCCTCCTGATCGGTCACGACAGTACACCCTAGTGTACAGTCCCTCTCAAATACTTACCCTTCAAAATATAAAAGTGCACGAAATATGGCTAAATGTTCAACCAGATATGGTCAGTTATCATAAGGAAAATTAACTATGTTTTGAGATTTCATGTGGATCAGCTATACACCGTGATAAAAAAAAATAATAATAATAATGCTTTCACTCAGGCCTTACGATTATTGTCTGGTAAATCTTGGAAATCCTTACCATTACTGGCTGGAGAACCTGTGAAATCTATAAATTTTATTTTTTCCCCAGCCGTAATACATACGTGATTATAGAAAAAAAAAAAAAATGATCAGCTTATGAAGCAACAAGAAGCAAAAAAATTAAAAAGTTTGAACTTTTTGTAGCCCATGCCATTCCGAAGTTTGATGCCTATGTGTTAATGTGGGAACTGACACATCTACATGCAATGCTTCTGCAGTTTCTGTTCTCATGCCTCCGTTCGTTTTGACGCCTTAATCCTTGCAGTTCGATAACGAACTCTTAACTGTGCCACGAAAAGTCGATTTAATTTAGCGTATGAGAAATTTTTCGTACTGAATTCTTAAGACAGACTTAATCGAAACCTTCAATGTGAGAGATCGTACCTAAGAGGTAATCTAAAGGTTGCAAGAACGAACTTAATCAGATAATCATCATCCTGAAGGGGTTAATAACACGAGAATTTCCCATTTCCCTTTACTAAATGCGTTTGTCGGTTTCTCAGAATTAGAAATTACATTGAAAAGAAATACATACACTGACCAGTGGAAAAAATCTGCGTTGACTTCTCATGCTTAACAAACACTGAATATTGGTTCAGCGAAAATAGGAGCTGCTTATTCTTATCCAGTTATGGGCAAAGATTACACTTCCCTTTATCCGAGGCCCAGCAGTCCTCCCATACAGGCCTCACACCCTCACATATTCCCGGCTGGACACCAAAATTGAACCGTCTGCATGGATACGTACTTCAGCTTTCTCATTCAGAGCTGGTGGGATGGTGTTAGTGGGGCGTTATGGTGTGTCGGTGGGTCGTGCAGAAGAATAGATACGAGGCCAATACACTCAAACGTTGCGAAAAAATATAAATAAAATGCTCTAATTTATAACCTCCAGAGGATTTTTTCAGCCTACAATTGGCCTTGTATACTGTATGGTTCCCATTACTTTTCTGTCGAGGACAGACACCTTAACTAGCAAAGCTGAGAATAGCGCCGCTATTAGTAGCGCCGCTAGTATTTTAATGGCGATGGTGGTAACGCCATTACTTTTTTTAGCCAGTAGAGGAACTCAGAGCGCCGCTACTTTTTGGCCGTACTCGAGCGTTACCGCGCTCCTTGCTACTCACGCGACGAATACAGGTCCGGAGTCGGTGAGTACATACAGTACGTGCCGACGGTTTGGTTGTATTTATGACGAAAAATAATACTTTCGTCAATTCTGTCAATAATGTTTGTTCTTCATTACATCAGTAATTTATCAATTATTATTTATTAGAAATCTGAAATAATTAGACAGGACTTACTATCGATCATTTATATTACGTAACTGGCAGCTTGGCGAGCAGCACACACACACACACACACACACACACCTCTAACTCTCCCCGTCTCTAACTCCCGCTCTCTCCCCCACTCTCAAACTAATTCTTACTCACTACGTTATTATTTCGTAACAGTATGTAACTTTCAGTTTAATGTAATAAAAAAAAAAAAACATTGCTACTGTATAAATAGCCTTTAAAAGAAAGCCCCAGTTCATTTTTACTTTCGTTTTCGTACATATCTTAAATAGGTATCATTGAAAATATAATAAATCTATATAATATGTATCAATGGTAGGCTAAATTTTTTTTGCCTTTTATTTACGTACGTAACTTTCACTAGGTATACTAGGTAACAGTGTAAAATAACATTTGTTACATTATACAGTAAATACCTTTTTCCTTTACTTTCGACTCTAAGCTTCATTAAAGTGACACCGACATGTATATGATATATATATATATATATATATATATATATATATATATATATATGATATATATATATATATATATATATATATATATTGTTACATAGCCTATGATTTCATCATCCTTTGTATAATTCTAACGTACAGTATGCTGCATGTTTGATCACGAGCGTGTTCTACCTCACTCCCTCCTTCTCTCCCTTATAGTAGAGTAAGTCGTTCTTTCTGTTGTTCAGAGCAGGATTGTCAACTCTTTGTCCCCTATGGCTTCATTTGCGCGTCCTTCTTACAAGTTGTATCAAGCTCTGCCGGCCCCTATATAATGAGCTCAGTCTCTGCATTAATGGCCACTTAGATCTACTCCTCATTTTGCTCCCATCTCTGTCCTCCCCTGTACAGTAGTTATTATTGTGAGTGCTCAGGAAGTCTCCAGCCATCTAGCAGCTGCGTAATTTGAGTATAAGTGTTATTACATTTTTTCCTTGTACCGTATAGCATGAGGTGTTGATTCGTAGGCCTAGTGAGGTTTTTGTGATTCATGTGTTTTTATGTCAGTCATTTTTGATAATATTTTGTATCTGTAATAATATATCTTGCATTAACTGAGCATTATCTGGTTTTCTCATTTTATCAGGGCTGACTTAGATAAATTTTCTCTTGCTAATTTCGTGTTAATAGAGGCTATTGCAGTTAACCATATATTTAACTTGTTTTTGCCATTACATTATCCTTATGAGTCCTGAATGTTTAGTTGTTAGTTTCAGCATTAAACTTTAACTTATAATTTTACCTAACTCTTTTGTTTTGAACCTGGAACTTTGCGGGACAGTTATCTCTGTTCCGTAACATAAATTTGGCGACCTCTTATCAGGATATTCAGGATATTATCATAAGGATATTGCTTGATATTTTGTGACTGTGATTTATTCATGATGTCTACTATTACTATGCTTGATGAAGCCAAAGATTTTTTGTCAAATGTGCAAACAGTGTGTGATGTAGAAAACAGAACAAAGAATGAACTTAAGCTTGTTGCTCAACAATTGGGAATTGTTGTTCGCTCTCATCATTCTAAAGATCAAATCGTTGACATGATTAATGAAAGCTTGTTTAATGTAACTCCTCCAAATGAGCAAAGGCAGATTGAATTAGCTAAGTTACAGCTAGCCCTGCAGGAGGCTCGTGCTAAGGAGGCTGAGTTTCAGGCACGTTCTCAGGAGGCACAAACTGAACTTGCTAGGATTCAGGCAGACCATGAGTATCGCATGAAACAAGGTGGAACTGGATCATCTAGCTCTGATGATTTTGATGTGGCTAAAAATGTTAAACTTGTCCCTCCTTTTAATGAATCTGATTTAAAAAAGTATTTTCAGTTATTTGAGAGGGTAGCTACAGGTTTTAATTGGCCCAAAGAGTATTGGCCAGTACTCCTTCAAACTGTTCTCACCGGTAAAGCTCAAGTAACTTATGCATCTTTGCCTCAGGATCAATCTGATAATTATGATGTAGTTAAGAGCTTTATTCTTAAGGCCTATGAGCTTGTTCCTGAAGCCTATAGAGTAAAATTTAGGACAACTTACAAGCAAGATAAGCAAACCCATGTTGAGTATGCAAAAATCAAAGAAGATCTGTTAGAGCAGTGGTTAAATTCTAAGAATGTGGATTCTGATTTTGGTAAATTTAAGCAGATGATTTTGCTGGAGAACTTCAAAAGGTGTATTAATAAAGATGTAAGCCTATATCTTGATGAGAGAAGAATAGATAATTTGTGTGATGCTGCAGTTTTAGCTAATGAATATGTTCTCACTCACAAGAGATATTCTAGAGAAAAAAGGAAAGCTGAGAGTAAGTACGTTGCCTCTACTCAGAGTACAGGTAACAGGAAAGAGAATAAAGATGATGTTTCTCAGGAAGTAAATACCAGCTTCACCTCTAGATTTCAGAAAAGTAAATGAACTTATTGTAGTAAGCTTGGTCATACTACGGAGAAATGTTTCAGGAGACAGCTTGATGTGAACAAAAAGGAGTCTTTAAATATTCAGTCAATTGGTCTAGTGTCCACCCTTGAGAGTTCCCAGAATTCTTTAACCGAGTTAACTGAACCTGCTTTGAGGGGTAAATTAAATTCTCATGATGAAGCTCCTCTTTTGAGCAGTAACGTGGGTGACACTTTCAAGAGTTCATGTGCTAATTTCCTGTCTGATGGTTTTGTCAGTCCTCTGGACAGTAATGACAGGAAATCAGTTAAAATATATCGTGATACAGGTGCTTGCCAATCCCTTATGCTGACCAGTGTTCTAGGCTCTAATGTTAATTCCTCTGATGAAACTGTAATCTTACAAGGTGTAGGGAATAATTACTTCTCTGTCCCTCTGTGCAGAGTGAATTTAGAGTCTGGTTTTGTTAATGGTTCTGTTATGGTTGGGTTGGTTGAGACACTCCCAATGTCAGGTGTAACTTTCTTACCTGGAAATGATATTGGTGGAAGTCAAGTGTGTCCAGCTCCTCAGTTGTCTAGTGAGCCAGTAGCTGCGACCCAGGATTGTGATGTCCCTGATGTGTTCTCTGCATGTGCTGTCACTAGGGCTAAGTATAAAGTTACTTGTGACTTAGAGGATAATGATGATGATGATGATGTTATCCTAGCTGACACTTTTCTTGCTAATTTGGACCACTCACCAGATGAGGCAGTACCCTGTAGTGTTGATAATTTGTCTCGTCAAGAGTTGGTTGAGTTGCAGGTTGCTGACCCTGAGTTGAAAGGTCTAGCTAACTCTGCTTGCAGTGAGGAAGAGTCAGCTGGTGCTTCTTCTTGTTATTATATAAAGTCAGGAGTACTTATGAGGAAGTGGAGACCCCCAACAGCATCAGCCGACTGTGAGTGGGAGGTTGTACATCAAGTTGTCATCCCTCGTGTTTGTAGGCAGGATATCATTAGAGTGGCTCATGATTCCAGTTTGGCAGGACACCTTGGAGTGAGGAAGACTGTGGCACGCATTTTGAAACACTTCTACTGGCCAGGTATCTTCAGGGATGTTTCCTGGTATTGTAAGTCTTGTCACACCTGTCAAGTTGTGGGGAAGTGTAATCAGACCGAAAAGGTTGCACCTCTAGTTCCCATTCCTCCTTTTGAGGCGCCATTCACCCGTGTGTTGGTGGATATTGTGGGCCCTCTTCCTAAGATTTCTTCAGGATTTTCTTATGTGTTGACCCTGATTGATATGGCTACTCGTTATCCTGAAGCCATTCCACTTAGAAATATCTCAGCAAAGAACGTGGTTAAGGAAATGCTAGGGTTCTTCACAAAGTTTGGTCTGCCCAAGGAGGTACAGTCAGACCGGAGAAGTAATTTCATGTCAAATGTTTTCAAGCAGTCTCTGAAAGAGTTGGGCATCACCCAGATCACGTCTTCAGCTTACCATCCCCAGACCCAAGGAGCGTTGGAGAGATATCATCAAACACTCAAATCGATGCTCAAGAAATACTGTTTGGAACATCAGAAAGACTGGGATAAAGGTCTTCCATTCTTTGTATTTGCCGCAAGAGAATCTCCAAATGAATCACTGGGCTTCTCACCCTTTGAACTACTGTTTGGCCATGAAGTAAGAGGACCCCTTAAGCTACTCAAGGAATGCTGGCTGTCGGAGGAAGATGACGTCAACCTGCTGGAGTATGTGATGAAGTTCAAAGAACGGCTGTCCACGGCTTTACAGCTGGCGAGAGAGAATTTAGGAGCTGCTCAGGAGAAGATGAAGACTTGGTATGATAAGAAGTCCAGGTTACGCCACTTTCAGCCAGGAGATCAGGTTTTGATTCTGCTACCAGTGCATGGGCAACCTCTTCAAGCCAAGTTTAGTGGTCCTTATTTCGTGGAGAAGAAACTCAGTGATGTCAACTATGTCATCGCCACACCAGATCGTAGAAAGAACAAGCAACTTTGTCACATCAACATGCTAAAGTTATATCACAGGCGGGACGAAAATAACCCAGTCTGCACTGTAGCTGTTCCACCCGAGTCTGCAAGTGAAGCTCTCCCTTGCAGCATGAGCCTGAGTGATAGTTTGGGGAAGAATCCTGATATCATGAATGATCTCCAGACTAAGCTTTCTCATCTACCTCCCGAGGAAAGGCAGGAGTTTTCGGCATTACTGCAGGAGTACCCGCAAGTGTTCCGTGCCACTCCAGGAAGAACCACTGTGTTGATGCATCATGTCGATGTTGGAGACGCAAAGCCAATTAAACTGCCTCCTTACCGTGTGAACCCAGTGAAAGTTCCTCTCATCGAGAAGGAGCTTGGCTACCTGTTGGACCACAAGATGATTGTCAGAGCGAGTGGAGTTCTCATGTCACTCTAGTCCCTAAGCCAGGTGGGTCACAGCGGCTTTGCATCGACTACAGACGTGTTAATCAGATAACCAAAACAGAAATTTACCCTCTCCCTCGCGTGGAAGATTGCATAGACAAGATCGGAAAGGCTAGGTACATAAGTAAGTTTGATTTGTTAAAGGGATACTGGCAAGTACCTATGACTGAACATGCTAGCGAGATCTCATGTTTTGTAACACTAGGAAAGACTTTTGCATGTTCTGTAATGCCATATGGTATGAAGAATGCACCAGCCACATTTCAGAAGCTCATGAATGTTGTAACAGAGGGTTTGGCAGGGTGTGTTGTTTATATTGATGATGTATTAATCTTCAGTGACAACTGGAAAGATCACCTATGCCATGTCAGTAAATTTCTTGAGCGTTTGGTTCAGGCTAATCTTGTAGCTAATTTATCAGAGTGTGAGTCTGGTCAAGCTAAAGTTCAGTACCTTGGGTACGTAATTGGTGATGTACACGTTGCACCACCAGGAGCTAAGGTTCAGGTTATAAGTGATCTTCCCAGACCTAAAAGTAGGAAAGAGCTACAAAGATTTTTGGGAATGGTAGGTTATTACAGGAGACTTGTTCTTAACTTTTCAATTCTTGTATCACCACTTACAGACCTACTGAAAAAGGGAGTTAAATTTGTCTGGACCGATGACTGTGAATCCTCTTTCAGCAAACTTAAAGCTATCCTATTAAGTCAGCCAGTGCTCGCTACTCCAAATTTTGCTAAGCCTTTTAAGATGGCTGTTGACGCAAGTGATACAGGAGCTGGGGCTGTTTTGCTGCAAGAGGATGATCAGGGTATTGAACACCCTGTATCTTATTACGGTAAGAAGTTCACTCCACCTCAAAAGAACTACTCAACTATTGAGAAAGAGCTTTTGGCCTTGATTTTGGGTTTACAGCATTTTTCATTTTATTTGTGTTCTGGTTTTGACCTCATAGTCATTTATACCGTTCATAACCCACTGAAATTCCTTAGTAAGTTTAAAGTTAAAAATCAGAGATTGACAAGATGGAGTCTACTTCTTCAGGAGTATTCATTAGACATACAGCATGTCAAGGGGAAAGAAAATGTTATTGCGGATTGCTTATCTGGACTTTAGACAGATTGTTTTAGAGTATTAAGAAATTTCCTTTGTAAATTTCTTTTTCTTTGTGGGGAGGTGTTACATAGCCTATGATTTCATCATCCTTTGTATAATTCTAACGTACAGTATGCTGCATGTTTGATCACGAGCGTGTTCTACCTCACTCCCTCCTTCTCTCCCTTATAGTAGAGTAAGTCGTTCTTTCTGTTCAGAGCAGGATTGTCAACTCTTTGTCCCCTATGGCTTCATTTGCGCGTCCTTCTTACAAGTTGTATCAAGCTCTGCTGGCCCCTATATAATGAGCTCAGTCTCTGCATTAATGGCCACTTAGATCTACTCCTCATTTTGCTCTCATCTCTGTCCTCCCCTGTACGGTAGTTATTATTGTGAGTGCTCAGGAAGTCTCCAGCCATCTAGCAGCTGTGTAATTTGAGTATAAGTGTTATTACATTTTTTCCTTGTACTGTATAGCATGAGGTGTTGATTCGTAGGCCTAGTGAGGTTTTTGTGATTCATGTGTTTTTATGTCAGTCATTTTTGATAATATTTTGTATCTGTAATAATATATCTTGCATTAACTGAGCATTATCTGGTTTTCTCATTTTATCAGGGCTGACTTAGATAAATTTTCTCTCGCTAATTTCGTGTTAATAGAGGCTATTGCAGTTAACCATATATTTAACTTGTTTTTGCCATTACATTATCCTTATGAGTCCTGAATGTTTAGTTGTTAGTTTGAGCATTAAACTTTAACTTATAATTTTACCTAACTCTTTTGTTTTGAACCTGGAACTTTGCGGGACAGTTTTCTCTGTTCCGTAACAATATATATATATATATATATATATATATATATATATATATATATATATATATATATATATATATATATACTGACATTACCGGTACACCACATAACCACTCAGACTGACTAATATTATCAAAACAGTATATAGTGTATTGCTACAGCACAGATTAAAACCTTTCCTTCGTGTACCTTTTTCTTATCCAAAGTAGCGGTAGCGGGAGCTGGAGCGCCGCTACATTTCGTATCAAGTAGCGAAACCAATAACGCCACTACTTTTTCGAGCTAGGCCCTAGTAACGGGAATGGGAGCGCCGCTATTTTTTATTAGTAGCTTTCCAAGCTTTGTTAACTAGCATAATCTGCCTACCTCTAGACGACTTTATTGAGCCGGGGATTGGCATTTCTTCGTGAGTGAATTACTGTAGTTTCGATCAAACCATGAACACGACAGAATATGGCTATTATATTCTTATAACAGCCATAAGATTTTATTTAGCTTAGAATTTAACTCTCGTTGCCTTAGGGTAAAAACAGCCTTCACTAGCACTCTGACGACGACCGAAATCTTAAATATTTTATCTCGTCACCGCCAGACGATTCTACTCAACTTAGGAGTCATTGTCTAAGTTATAATCTCTTCAAACCCCTTGCGACTTTTCGTACTTTAGTCTTGCAGCCACCAGACGCTCTGGTAGCCAAGCAATCACCACAACTCGTAAACTCACAATTCAAAGACCTAACCGCCAGTCTGTCCTGTCAGTAAACCTAAAGTGGTAAAATCTAGACGAATGTTGAAATATCCACGCCATGTATGCCAAAAAAAAATAGATTATCATAGTCTCGAACTGAAGGATACGCAAGGCTCCCCCAACATCTTCCAGGTATCTATCATGAGAGGGATTGTTACTATGAGAAGTTTTCTATGAGATGAATACCGTAAAACTTTAAGGCAGCCGAATTTAGTCCAAAAAGATGAAGCCTTATCGCCTCTTCTTGTCTCCTACAGATAATTTTGTTAAGAGCAATCTCGTATTCATAGGATTAGCCCTATCACCGCGGGGGGGGGGGGGAGCTACTAAAACTGTATGAGATTGTCTGGCGTTAACCACAACAAAATTCAAAGTACGTCCTCGGGCTGAGTGGATTAAGCGTTTAGAAAGTGACCTGAGTTCATATCGGTGGGTGACTTTTCCAAAGATGTAGATGCAGCTTTCCCAGTGCAGTGAACGCTTGAAAAAATTAAGATACCGCAAAACGATTTTAGTCAGGTTAGAGACGATTTCTTATATTGACTGGGTTTACCCTTTTAAGACGATTTCTGTACTTCATTCCTGCAGCCGTAACACGATTTTATTTAGTTTTCATAAATTCCCTGTGCCAAATGACTTTAATAAACTTCTTTAATCCTTTCAACGCGATGAAGTTTTTTTTTTTTTTTTTTTTTTTACTGCCGTTGAAGAAACAATCTACATTAACTGTTTTAAAAAATGACTACTTTGCTCTTGCAGTCTTTAGACGATTTTACTCCGTTTATGATGAGTTCAGCTGTTAAGCGTTTAAAAATTAGACATAAGTAAAGACCCCTGGTCAATGTACTAAAGAACCTTGATGAATCTGTCCTAAGACATTGAACACTTACTGATTTAAATGTAGGTCGCTTCTTCAAAATTACACTGGCAACGTTTACAAATTTACTTCTTTTTTCTCCTGGCTGTGAGAGAAATGCCCAGGAGCTATAAAGTGATCGTAATGGGCGATATGAACGGAAGAGTAGGCACTGGTCCTGAGGATGACATAATCGGTTGTAATGGAGTACCAGGAGAAAATGATAATGGGAAGCGACTGAAGGATGTGTGTCAGGAAAGGAGGTTGTTCATTTGTAACTCGTATTTCAAACACAAAGATGCACATTAATATACATGGTATAGAGGGAACGGGGGTCGTGTTGAAAGGAGCCTGATTGATTACGTGCTCGTAGAGAGGTCAATGCTGCGAATGTCTGCTGATACGGGGGCCGTGAGAGGACGATGTGGTGGTCTGTCAGATCATACTGTATGATTGTGGTATGCATGATCAAGCTGAGAGGAATGAGGTGGACCAGGAGAGAGAGGAGCAGTCGGGGAGACAGACTGAAAGTAGAGAAGTTGAGGATCAAAGAAATGGCAGATGAATACAAGACCAACGTAGGGGAGGAGTTAGAAACAGTGAATTGGAATTAAATGGATCTTGACAGCCTGTGGAATGCATATAGGGATGGCCTAGTTAGAAGTGCTAAAGCGGTGTGTGGTGTGGCATGAGTAACAACAAAGAAGAAACGTACGGCGTGGTGGGATGAACAGGTTAGGAGAGCGGTGGAGGAAAAGAGGAAGAAGCGACCAGAGTGGATACAGGACAGGGGTTCAGTTGAAATAAGAATTGGATATACTGACAGCAAGGAGCACGTAAAGAGACTAGTGAAAACGAAAAAGAAGGAGGTAAATGATGATCTAGGAAGAAAAATGAATGCCAACTACTCTGAAAATAGGAAGTTATTCTGGAAAGAGGAACGGAAATGTAGAAGTGAATGCAGGAAGAAATGTGAAGGTATGAGGGATGTAGGTGGTAGATTATTAGCCCATGGGTATGAAGTAAGAACCAGATGGAAAGAATCTTTTGGTAGCCTGATGAATGGAAATAGAGAAAGCAGAGCGGCTGTACACCTGATTGGTTATGGGGGTGTACAGAGAAGGAATGCAGTGGCAGGAAACGTGACACTCGCACAGGTGAAGAGCGCTGTGAAGCGGCAGAAAAATGGGAAAGCAGCTGGGGTTGATGAGGTGTATCCAGAGATGACTAAGTGTAGTGGAGTGAGCAGAATAAAGTGCTTGTTGGAGGTATATAAGAAGACATGGATGTGTGAAACTGTGCCAGCAGAGTGGAAAAGGGCTGTGATTGTACCCCTGTACAAAAATAAAGGTGAGCGAAGTGAGTGCAAGAATTATCGTGGGATAAGTTATTGAGCGTGGTTGGGAAGGTATACGGAAGAATTATTACAAAGAAAGTAAGAGAGATATCAGAAGTCCTAGTGAGTGATGAACAGGGTGGCTTTAGGAGTGGCAGAGGATGTGTGGATCAAATATTTGCAGTTAGACAGATAGTGAAGAAGGCTTGTGAAAAGGACTATAAGGTGTTTATGGCGTTCATGGATCTGGAAAAAGCATACGACAAAGTAGACAGAGAAAGATTGTGGAAGGTTTTGCGCATGTACAGTGTAGATGATGAGCTGCTAGGTGCCGTCAAGAGTTTTTATGATGGTAGTGAAGCATATGTTAAGGTTTATGGACATCTAAGTGAATGGTTCACGATTGGTGTGAGCGTGCGACAAGGTTGTGTGATGTCCCCATCGTTAACATGAGTACTCGAGAGGGGGATGGCATTGGTAATGAAAGGTGATGGATGGAATATCTCAAATTTGCTGTATGTTGATGATGCAGTACAGCTTGCAGATACTGGACAAGAACTTGGTAGACTAGTGCAGAGTTTTGCTGATGTCTGTGAGCGTCGAGCCTTGAGAGTAAATGTAGAAAAGAAAATAGCGATGGTTATTGAAAGGGAAGGTGACTCCCAGTGCTATGTTACAGTGAATGGAGAGAGACTGGAATTGGTGAGAGAATTCAAATACCTGGGTACAGTGATAGAAAAAAGAGGAAAATGTTCAAAAGAAGGGGAAAGTAGAGTGACACAAGGAAGGAAAGTAGCTGGTGCAATGAAGACCTTGATAAGAAACAGAGGCTTGAGTGTTGCAGCTGCACGAGGCTTACATGAAGGAGTGTTAGTGCCAACTTTTACATATAGATTTGAGACTATGGTGTGGCATGAAAATGAAAAATCAAGAGTGAAAGCAGTGCAGATGGAGTGCGGACGAATGTATGTGGAGTGCAAAGAGTGGATAGGATACGAAATAACGTGATTCGTGAAAGATGTGGAGTGAGGAAGTCTGTGGACACCAGAATCGAAGAGAGTGTACTGAGATGGTATGGACATGTGGAGAGAATGGATCAAAATAGAGTGGTGATAATGGTATATCTGAGAGAATTTGAAGGAGGGAGGAGGCGAGGTACCAAGGAGAAAGTGGAGGGATATGGTGGATGAGTGTGTGAGGAAGTGAGGTTTGGAAGTCAGTGAGGCTAGGGTACTGACAGGAGATCGAGCTGGCTGGTTAAATACTGTGAGGAGAAGAGACTGATCAGTGATTCGACACCCCTTTTTAACGTGGCAGCGTCCGGACTGACTCTATTGGATACTTTTATGTGAAGCTATAAAATGTGGAGAATGTGATGAATGTTTTTGGCGTATCAGATAGAGCCAGAATTCCTGGGACTTGAATGGTCAGCGAATGGAAGCGTGGCCCATGGATTGATAAAATTTGGGCTGTCTGGACATTGCTACTCCTCATCGTGCCCTAGGATGGGAAAGGAGGTCCGGATGATGATGATGATGATAATGATGATGGTGATAGTTTTCTCCTAGCCATTGAATATCATGTGGGAATTCTCGTGTGTATCGATTAAACTAGGATTGGTTTTGGTGTCTGTCTTAATAATGTTCGTAATTTTTGCGCTTGTGTCTCAGAAAAATCCTCATTTTTGAGCCTGTATTTCTGTGCCATCTACACCTTGATGCTCCAATCCTTGTACCTGTTTCAGTGTTTATATTCTGTAAAATTCTTCTCATGGTGTTGTATTTGTAAAACATCGATACTCTTTTGCTCGTATATGTTACATCCACATATTGGTAATTATATCTACGCAGCTTCCACACTATTATTTCTCTTTGGGGTATATATTGTGTATCTGTCTCAGTGTCACTTATATTTTTATAATTACCTGTCAAAAACATCATTATACTGTTCATAATACCTGTGTAAAATCCACATTTTGTTGTTTCAATCTCTTCGCCATATTTTATTGCATGTTCTGCGACAACTACATCCTTGTGTTGCCTGCTAGTTTCATCGTTATTTTGTTCATTATTTACATGAAGCGTCCATACCCTTTCTTCTTCTTCGTCTGTAAAGTCAGTCATACGTTAATACTTCTATCTTTGTTGCATCCTCATCGTAGGTTTTCTCTTTGTGGCATCATTATAATAGGAACTGTAGCACTCCAGCTTCCACATTTTGGCAATTATTTTTTTAGCCTGTGCAGTTTTAGCATTGGTTGGGATGAAAGGCGAAACCATCGATCCCAGTGCATCTGTCTTTCCTGCTGCATTTTTCTTCCCCCAGATAATATTATGTCCATCCGACGCGCGTTCATTTAATTTGTCTCGGTACTGAGCACTCCTACAAGTCTGGGCCAGCAATCTCACACACTCACACACACACACACACACACACACACACACACACACACACAAGGGATGAAAGAAAAGAAAAACTTAAGGAGCAAATCAGCAGGAAGATTCCAGAACTGGTCCCTACTTTACCCATCGATGAGTAGCTATTTTCATGCTTCCTACATCCAGATTATATTATTCAGAGTAAGGAAGACCTCTTGCTGAAAGGCGTTTGTGAAGGCTTTACCTGACCTCTTCTGCAGGAAAATCTCTCAAGCTGAATTAAACTGTTTGGAGATAACATTAAGAAAAAAACACAATCACATCATCGGAAAGTAAGTAATTACAGTCTCAAGTGTTGAGATTGGACTGAGTCTGTGACTCCATTTCCTGAAGTTTTTAGTTTGTATGAGTAACATACAAGATAATGTCAATATGTAATATGCTGAGTAAGTCCCCAAGGAAGACGTACTATGAAGTCTCCAATAACACACAGAATACGACGCTAAACCCATTTGTGAATCCACAGATTGACGCGTTTAGTTTGCATAAGTAACATACAGAACCAGAGGGAACTGAGGTTTTATGTGCAGCATAAATTACTAAAGGAGAGGTGCGATGAAGCCCTCAGTGCAACCCTAGATCTGGTTGTGAATCCATGCCCTGACGTATACAGTATAGTTCAGAGCGTGATAGATGAGGCGTCATGGGCCTTAACACAACCCCCACAGAACCATCCCGGCGTTCCGTGCCTCAGTCTGGCACCTCTGTGCCATGTACCCTACTGGGGGCTAATGTACATCCGCAGGTAGGGGGCACAAGGTTAGTCATGAGGGGTGTAGATAGCTCACACCCTGCTAACTCTCTCTCTCTCTCTCTCTCTCTCTCTCTCTCTCTGCTATTGGAGGAGCATCGCTGGGAAGCTATAAAATATTTGAAAAATATCGATCGCACAAAACAGGCGGAGAAGTTCTAATATTTATTAAAATGCAGTACAAATCAGTAAACTGAATGTTGACACATACGATTCTCTGAATGTTGATATATTCATCCAAAGTAATAAACCTATTCTTTTCTGTGTTGTACACAGACAGACCATGCTCGACAAGGAAGACAATAAATTACTCTCAATGAAAATTAGATCAGCCATGGAAAACAAGGACGGCCTAATTTGAGGGAGTTTAATAATACGAATATTGAATGGAAATATTCTTGTGCAGATTAAGAAGGGTACGGATTGCTAGATTTGGTAGGCGATTTTTTTTTTTTTTTTTTTTTTTTAGCCAAGCAGTGAATGTACGGACGCGTGGTAGTAAAGTACACGACCTTACGCAAGGAACGGACAGTGACGTAATAAGTTTCTGTGATGCTGGTGATAATTTAAGTAACAGAGATCATAACATTAGACTTGAAGTTTCCATAAACTGTAGTACCGGTACAAATAGCCTTTTAGTTCCTAACTTGAAGGAAGCTAAGTTCGACCATAATGAGAAGCGAAAATTCCAGCACCAATTGCATGAAGTTACTACAGGTGGATAACGTCGACAAAATGTGTGAAAAAATCGCAGATCATTTGAAACCTGCCGAAGAAAAAAATATACCCAGAATTATCCGAAGAGATAACGACATCGATAACCGCCGCGATGTCGAAGAATACTGAAGAAATCATCGATCAAAGAGAAAAGCATATAAAATACAAACATACGGGAAATCACAGTGACCTCCGCCAGGAGGTATATGTTTTACCCCGTGTTGGTTTGTTTGTCTGTCTGTCTGTCTGTTAGCAAGATTACTCAAAAAGATATAAACGATTTTTGCTTAATTTTATGGAGGGATAGGGTATGGCCCTGTGAACACTCGATTAGATACTGGTTTGATCCGGATTTAATTGTTTGTTTGTTCACATCATATGTCCAAAAGTTCTCAATGAATTTCAATGAAATTATGTGGAAGGCTGAGCCATGGGCCATGAAACAATTGATTAAATTTGGGGGCGGATCAGGATCTAGATCCGGCATTGGCGGAGGTATGCGCTCTCTGAGTGTCCCTCCAGTTTAAATTACTGGAGGAATGTATAAAAAATTATTCGGATAACAAAACAAAACTATAAGGAAAAAAAGTTCTCGTGAAGCAAAGTCATACCCTAAAATATGTATATTTTATCATTATGTGCTGAATAAGAAAAAGGTAAGTCAGAGACCCACTACTAAGCTTGGTAGATGATCTCGTGCATAACCATGCATTAGCAAAAACCTGAACGATTATTTTCACAGTGTTTTCACTGAAGAAAATCAATCACCAAAAAGACACGATATGGTGTCTAAATTATCTTCAGAATCTCGACCCAAACAAAGCAATCGGCCCAGACCACAGGTTGCCTGTCCTATAACTAAAATATTCATTAAATCATTAGAGGAATGCAGAGTACATAATAAATGGAAGCTCGCAGATATTTCACCTAACTTTTAAAAAGACGTTATTTAACTCGCCATAACATACTCCCGATAAATCTAAGTTAAGTCAAGGAAAGCTAAAAGCCCTCGGTCTAATTAAATTCATGGATTGGTGAAATCGCAAGCAGTATGTAATTTTAAATGGCGAATCATCAGCCTGGTTAGAAGTACAACAAGCTCAGTTCCTAAAGTGTCAGTTCTTTTCACTATTTATATCAGTGATCTAGAAAATGAACTTGTTTCTAAGGTAACGAAATTTTGCAGATGACACGAAAATTTGAGGCAGAATACTTACAAAGTAGACTGTGAATCTATACACAATGACCCGGATAATTTAATAAATTAGTGTGAAAAATGGCAGATACAGTTTGATGCAAATAAATTCATATTTAATGTAAATCAACATTTGATATAAGCATTGTATGTTCAGTACCTCACTGACGGAAGTAATGGGCCATGAAAGATTTGGGAATGATTTTCAGTAACGACCTTAAAAAACTCCAGCATACAACAGCCAGTAACAAGACGAACAATATGCTAGGCGTCTTCGAAAGGCAGTTTGATAACAAAACGCCCGACTTAATCTCTAAGCTTTAGACGTCATTATTTAGACATCATCTAGAATACTGTGTGCAACAATGGCTCCCGAATCGTAATATGGACGAAGATATACTCCAGAGAGTGCAGCATACAGCCACAAGAATTATACCATCGCTGCGAAATTTACCCTATGAAGAGCAATTAAAGAAACTAATATGTTTTAAAAAGCAACGACTGAAAAGACTTCTGTTACAAACACTTAAAAATCTTAACCACTTTGACTGTTATATATAATAATTTCTCCAAAAAACAGAATGATGCCGTGACAAGAAGTAATGCAATGAAACTCAAAAGCAAGAGAAGCAACAACGGTAGAAGAAAAAACATACTAAAATTCGCGCAGTGGAACGAGGCTGCCAGCAAGAGCAGTAGCGCGAAAACTAATGATATGTTTAAAATTCGTCTAAACAAATATTTGAAACTAGAGGCTATGTTCGTTTCCTGGATGAAGTGTATGCTGTCGCCTGCGAGACGCTTGCTTATAATGAGAACACTGGGCGACTGTGTATGTTCTTTGCTTTACGTATCTATGCAATAAAGATTACGTAGTGCATAGTTGTTCCTCTTCTTCCTCTCCTTTAAAAATTTCCATGTTTCTTATAACAAGCATGGTGTTTTTTCTATGTTTTCACATCGGTTTAACCGCATTATGTGGTGAGTGGGAGAAAGTCTTCCTCTTTTCAATCATTTTCTTTTGCGTGCTGGTCAGATCTTGGCAGAATTAGTCATTATTCTAACAGATAACCTAATGGGTCAACAGGCCTTATGTTATGTTCCTATGTGGAGTACTCTCTCTCTCTCTCTCTCTCTCTCTCTCTCTCTCCATCCTGTTCAATTGCCTCTCCCCACCATCATTCTGCATTTTTCAATTCTTTTTGTTCTTGTCTATTTTCGTGTATTATTGTTACCTCTTACAACTCTCTCTCTCTCTCTCTCTCTCTCTCTCTCTCTCTCTCTCTCTCTCTCTCTCTCTCTCTCTCTCTCTCTCTCTCTCTCTCTCTCTCTCTCTCTCTCTCATGACAGCTGTTCCATTCTCCCTCCCCCTCTTTTTTTCTCAGGTACTATTTCTCCTTGCTACTATGAGTAAAGGACACCGAAGTAGAATGGTTACCATAGTTCATACAGCATTCTATCGTTTTTATTTTCTTCTTGCAGCTCACTGCCCAGTTTTTTTCCTTTGTCTTGTGCTCGTGTTTTGTTCTGCCCTTCTTTACTGCTGATTTTCAGAGACAGGACACTTAGGTCTTGCCTGACAGACGTAGAGAGACTATCACAGCTCACTGTTACTGTATTTTTTTTTTCTTATTTTTATCCTCACTGTGTCTCTGTCCAGTTTCGTTTTTGCTCTCCATTTTTATTCAGTCTGGATTATCAAAGTGACAGACAGAAACTGGTCAGACCCAGAGTGACACAAGCATCTCGGGGACACCAGAACTTGCATCCATATTTCTTTTTCTTGCCTTCCTGTATTCTGTTATCTTGTGTCAAGACCTATTCCTACCCATGCTTGTCTATCATTTAGCTCGCTCTTTCAAGGTGACGAAGAGAGACGAGGAGAAACTGGCACCATCTTCGCTGACAGAAACAAAATGGCCCATATTTTAAACCATGAATCAAATCCCTGCAGTTGGTTGCTGTTCCGCTCTCTTCTGAGTCGTCTCATTGGCCTCGAATTAATTCCTGTTCATCCCGAAGACTTTAAGGACAAGTCGCTTAATCCAGATTGACTAAGGGTTGTAGAGAGAAGGAGAGCTGTGCGCGAGGAGAAAGACTAATGCTAGTGGACTGCAGATAGTGAGAGGAGAATGGATGTGGACAGAGGTTTCGTAGACTTTTGGCTTTAGAGAAGATGGTCAAATTTTAGCCAGAACAATATACATAAGTGGGTTCCTGGCTGTGGAGATGTTGACCTACTTAACACAAGGTCCTCGTTTATTTTTGTCTGACCAACATCAGGCGATGTATCCAGATGAGGAAAGATGTCAGTCTGAAGAGGCATTATCATTCCCAATATGGAAATTATTCCTTGAGTTTTAGTCAGAACAATGTACCAGAGTCGGCTGATTACTGTAAGAATGTTATAGCCACACTCTTGTGCTTAGTCAGGTTACAACAGCTTTGGACTAACTGTAAAAACAAGACGATTAGGACAGTGTTCTCTTAACTTTGCATTCATCTCTTCTTTCTCCCTTGCTGTCATCGTTCATTGGTAATCCCAGCGAGGCCCTCTTTTAACCAGGCGGTGATGAGGGAGGGAAGGAAGACGATACATGTAAGCTGGAAGTAATGGTGGCCATCACGCCCTCCATCACCCCCACACGACCACTTACATCAGGTGCACTCCGCAATATTACAGGCAGGATTGTTTTACTTGTCGCGCTCTACGGCGCTGTTTGTTAATTATGTGGTTCAAGTGATGATAATCGTTTGTGTTATTATTTGTCACCTGTTATGTAGTAGTAATAGTAGCAGAAGCAGTAGTAGTAGTTATTGTTGTTGTAGCCTGAGTACTTAATTTCCGGAATTTATGGTTGGGATATCCGAGGCGTTGCTGAGATAAGTGGCCATGATAGGGTTGATTATCAGGTGCTCAAGGTAGTCCTCAGGTACTGTAGGTGTAAAAAGTAGCAAGTATCAGGTGTTTTCGTAACCTGCGTTATTGCATAAGTTACCCACGTCAGATATAAAGAGTAACCCACATCAACAATGTACGTGGTTTCAGAATTTCAACCCCTTCAGTGCGATAACGTATTTTCTTGTTTTATTCTATTTCTTGACTATTTTACGCAGCTAAAGAAAGATTTCTCATATTGAAGGGGTTAATAAGTACTGAAGTACATCAACCTGCCGAATTTTGAACATCTCTTACAAGCAAAAAAAAAAAAAAAAAAATCGCCAACAGATAGCAGGAGTAAAACAGAAATTTGCGTCATCGGATTCAAGTAGATGATTAAGATATGTGATGGTGTTATGACGTGACAAAGGTAGTCATCAGTTGAAAAAGTAACAGGAATTAAAAGAGCCAAGAGAAAGTGTAGAAATAGCACACATCAGGTGTACAAGTCGTCCGAATCAGGTTTAAAAGTGGCTCATATCAGGTGCAAAAGTAGCTCATCAGGTATAAAAGTCATTTTTATCAGATGTAAAAGTGACTCATATCAGGTGTAAAAGTAGCCCGTATCAGGTGTAAAAGTAGTCCATATCAGGTGCAAAAGTAGCCCATATCAGGTGTAAATGTAGTCCATATCACGTGTTAAGGTAGCTCATATCAGGTGTAAAAGTAGCCCATATCAGGTACAAAGGTAGCTCATATCAGGTGCAAAAGTAATCTCTATGAGATGAAAAGGTAGCTTAAATCAGGTATAAAAGTAGCCCATAAATAGTGCAAAAATAGCTCAAATTAGGTGTAAAGCTAGGTCATATCTGATGTAAATGCAACCAATACCAGATGTGAAAGTAACCGGTATCACCTGTATAAATTGTACGAATCAAATATTCAGAAAAAGTAGACCATAGCAGGTGTAGAGGTATCAAGTATCAGCCGTGAAAATAATCCATATCATGTGTGCAAAATTGGTCAAGATCAAGTGCAAAAGTACCTAGAATCAGGTGTGAAAATAACCAGCATCAGGTGTAAACGTAACTCAGATCATGTTTAAAAGTATCCAGCATCAGGTGTGAAAATAACCTGTATCTGGTGCAAATGTGGTCATTGTTAGATGTAAAAGCAATCAATAAAAATAATGTACAATGTATGTTAATATCACTTCCTGTAAAAATAACCGGAGGTGTAAAACTACCCAATGGTCAGGACTCTAAAATATCATAACACACTACAAAATTTCTAGCAACGTATGTATGTAATATAGAGGTTAGATGAAAGTCATACCTAGGAGAGAGGGCTAGAGAAAGAGGCGTTCGCACATTCTCAGTTAGGAATTCTACACACAGCAAATTGTGACCCCAGGCTCGGGAAGGTTCCACACACCTGTACCCTTACACGTGACACAACCACTCATATACAGGAGAAATGGGAGAGACGGGGCAGAAGGTGTATAGGATAGAATAGAGACGGCGAGGAGAGTAGGAAGGAGCCCACCGGATATCCAGTAACTGCTGTCACCTCAGTACGCTCTTGTGAGACATACTCAGTATTACTCTTGAGATATTCCTTTTGAAGAAAATAAACTGCAGTTGTTCCAGACTCATCTGTCTCTTTCTCCTGCCATCTACAACAAGTACGAAGAAAGAACCTGTATTTTTACACAGGAAAAATCAATAACAAGTACAACTAACATTCTCTCCTTTCGTAAAATCCCTACAAATCAACACACTGTGACAATAGCTCGGCGACGACTAAGATATATCTACAATTACAATATATTATACAATACAGTATTTGGTGTAAATATAGCTCATGTAACATGACAGATAACCAGCATAAGGCAACAAATAATTCTTGTATCTAAAGAACAGGTAACTCGTCAAGCAATTAACCTATCTGTGGCAAGACAAGGTAGGTACTGTCAGGTACAGTCGTGGTCACAAATAATCACCTATCCTTCGTTACCCCGTGCCTCAGGCTGGCTTCTTTATGCACGGCGAGTCACAGTGGAGTAAGAGGGGGTGACAGGGAGGGACCAGAGAGAGAAGGGAAGGTGCGTGGGGGAGACGAGTGATGGTGTGGGGATGGAGTGAGGGAGGGAGGGACGGTAGGCAGGGGAGGGAGAATGAATGCAGAGTGGTGGTAATTATTTGTCTATTTTCTTTCATTCAGGGCATGATATAAAGACGTTAATAATAGCTACATAATGCTGCATTACACCTTATATAGCGGCGTCAGATAACAAGATTTAGGTAGGTGGTGATATCAAGGGTTGGCTCATGGAGAATTATACTGATTTGAAAGATCAAACATTAGTGCGGAGCCAGATATTTGTGTTTATCCATATATTTTGACTTCGGAAGCAGAATGGAATGTGGATGGCTTTGACTTCCGTAACGTTTGTGTAAGAAACGTCCATTACCTTTATAAGTAAATCATTTTTGGAACTAAATATCATAATGCAACCTTCGACATGGCTGTGTCCACAGTAAATATGATCATCCTCTCGGTATACATTCCCTCTATACAGTCAACATCATGTCATCTATTTTATTGCATCTTTACATGAAAAGGCTTTTTAAAATCTATCCATCTATCTATCTATAGCCCGACGCCCTAATCCCGCAAAGGGTGGCCGCAGACAAAACGCCTCCAAGTCGCTCTGTCACCCACCATTTGACTACCCTCCCCCCAACTCACCCCCCCCTCCCTCATATACCTCTCAACTCCATCCCTCCACCTCATCCTCGGTCTACCCCTCCCTCTCCCTCCCTCCACCTCACCTACATACACCCTCTTAGTCAGTCTTTCATTCTCCATTCTCTTCACATGTCCAAACCACCTCAGTGTATTTCTCCTAATCTTCTCAACCACATCAACATCCACCCCACAACGTTCCTTCACTTCTTCATTCGTCAACCTGTCCCTCCATGTCACTCCACACGCTCCTCTCAAGTAACTCATTTACACTACTCTCACTCTTGACTTGTTCCCCTCTTGCAAGGTCCACACCTCGCTTCCATACGTCAGGGTAGGGATCACAATACTATCATGCAGTGACTTCTTAACTTCCATACTCACCTCCCTATTTCTCATCACTGCTTTCAGTGAACCATCAACCTTCCTTCCCTGCTGTACCCTTTCACGCACATCATCCCCCAAAGTTCCAGCCTTACCCATCACACTACCCAAGTACTTGAATGCACTCACACTCTCCATATCCTCACCATCCAACCTCACTGTACATTCTGTGACTTCATTCCTTTCAAACACCATAACTTTACTCTTGTTTACATTAACTTTCAGCTTCCTCCTCCTACACACTGTCCCAAATTCATTCACCAAACCTTGCAACTCCCATTCATCTTCACCCAACAATACTGTATCATCAGCAAACAACAACACCGGAATCTTCCAAATCTCACCTTCATTCATTAGAGCCACCCCCACATCCACTGCCCTACCCTGCATCTCTTTTACAACCCCATCCATGTATATATTAAACAGCCATGGAGACATCACACAACCCTGTTTCAGTCCCACATTGAGATAAAAAAATTCACTCAGTTCACCATCCACTCGCAACGTAGCCCTAGTTCCTTCATACATACTCTTCACAGCATTCAACAATTTCCCATTCACTCCATATATTCTCAATACCTTCCACATACCTTGCCTATCTATTCTGTCATAGGCTTTCTCCAAGTCCATGAAGGCAGCATACACTTTCTTTCTCTTCTCTAGATACTTCTCCACTAAACATCTTAGAACAAATATCTGATCTACACACCCTTTTCACTTCCTAAATCCCCCTTGTTCTTCTCCAACTAGCTCCTCTGTCATATGCCTAACCCTATCAATGAGTATTCTACCGTATATTTTACCAGTCACACTAAGGAGGCAAATACCCCTATGGTTACCACATACTTCTCTCTCCCCTTTTCCTTTATATAAAGGAACAATTATACCTGATTTCCAGTCCTCTGAAACCCTTCCCTCTTCCCAAGCCAATCTACACAACTTCCATATCAATTCCACAACAATCTCACCTCCATACCTCAGCATTTCACCACACACTCCATCAATTCCTGGGGCCTTCCCCAACTTGATCTTCATTGCTTCCACTACTTCCGTCCTACTGATCTCTTCCTTCCTCCTCTCATCTCTCCTTCTCCCAGCCATTCCCCAACCACTTATATTCGCACTGCTGTCACTCTCTACATTCAACAAATCCTCAAAGTGCTCCTTCCATCTCCTCAGTTTCTCTCTCTTCTCCACCAACAATCTATTATTCCTATCTTTCACTCCCCTACTATTTCCCCTTTCACACTGCCTTACTTTCTTTACCTCCTTCCAAAACAATTTCTTACTCTCCCTCCATTTCACACTCAGATTCCTCCCAAACTCTTCATCCACTTTCTTCTTAACTCTCCTTCACCAGTCTCTTCACCTCCCGTCTCTTACTCACATATACCTCTCTCTCTTCTGTCTCTCATCTTCTCCCCTACCTCTACTCGCTAACCATTCACTATATGCCTTCTTTTGTTCCACAGCTCGTTTCACCTCATCATTCCACCATGCTGTCCCTTGCACACCCTTGCATCTCCTCCTCACTCCACAAACAACCTCACACGCTGCGCCTATCTCTTCCGTAAATATCTTACATACCGGTACGTCTTCCACCCCTTCCATCTGCTCTAGTTCATACCATCCCACTCTTTCTTCCACTATGCTCTTATACACTACATAATTCATAATACTGCATAGGAAAAAAAAAATGATGTCTGTGAACATGGATGAATATAATAATGATATCTCTCATAAAATGTTGGCAGAAAAATGAAACAGAATCCTACCCAAACTCCCAAAAGATGTCTGTGTCAATGTTTACCGACAATGGTCAGGCCAAACCAACCAGGAAAGCCTTAGGAAGTAGTCCGGTGGCCTCCTGCCTCAATAACCTCTTGCCGTCTTCGCCGCACCGAGGAAACAAAGTTGTTGACGGGTTTGCTGGTTTCACCTGAACAGCACCCACTCGTCCTTGGTGTGCTGGAGGAGGCGGGCCCATGTCCTCTCGTTCTTTGGCTCCTACGCGTTGATAATCTGGGTCCACACAGTCTTGATGGCATACACTAATCTTTGATCTGTCACGTCTGTATATTTCACTCACGAGCCAGCCCTTCATATCACCACCATTCTAAAGCTTGTTATCTGACGCAGCTATATGAGACGTAATGCAGCATTATCTACTGAATATTATCTCCTTTATATCATGCCCTAAATGAAAGAAAATACAAATAATGTGACCACCACTTCACATTCATTCTCTCTCCCCAACCTACCCTCCATCCCCTCCTTCACTTCACCTCCCCGCACCATCACTCTTCCCTCCACCATCACTCGTCCCCCCACCCACCTTCACTTCTCTCTCTGGCCCCTCCTTATCAGCTCCTCTTACTCCACTGTGACTTGCCGCGCATAAAGGAGCCAGCCTGAGGCACGGGGTACCGGAGGATAGGTGACTATTTATGACCACAACTATACAAAACTTCAAACTACTATTCCACCGTATCTACTTCACAGTCAGAATGTGCCCGCCATTTCCTCCCTAACGTATCATATCAAAGAAATTCAGGAATGGCAGAGTAACATACATGAGGAGAACTTTCGATCCCGAGTGTAGAGTACAGTGGGATAATCCTGGGACAACATTTGGCTGGGTATGATAGCATTTGTCATTGTGTGTGTGTGTGTGTGTGTGTGTGTGTGTGTGTGTGAGAGAGAGAGAGAGAGAGAGAGAAATACGCTGACAGAAAGATAGACAGGCAAACAGATATTAAACCGAGACAGACAGACAAAAGGAGAGAGAAAGAGAGAGAAAGAGAGAGAGAGAGAGAGGGGGGGGGAGGGAGGGAGAGAGAAAGCCGAGGCAGACTTCCAGACAGTACAAAAAGCCCCAGGTAGAGAAGCTCTGCATAACATCCCATCACAAGTCACAAAATTCCCCCCATTTTCCCTTTGTTCTCGCCAACCCAGCCAGGCTTCTTAACTGATCGCAGAAACACCACTTCGAGCCCACACACCGGATCACTAAGCTCACCTTGTAATTTCATGAAGTGGATAACAAGCTGTTCTCAGACTCCTGCAATATTTCTAGGTACAAAAGGCCAAAGTAACTCGTGCCTATAACTTCTTTTTAACAATTACTAATCTGCCCGTAACTTCTTTATAGTAACTAGTCTGGCGATCATATACAGAATTCCTTATTTACAAAGTTTCTGACTCTAATTTCCTATACAATTTCGTGTGTGTGCGTGTGTGTGTGTGTGTGTGTGTGTGTGTGTGTGTGTGTGTGTGTGTGTGTGTGTGTGTCTCTCTCTCTCTCTCTCTCTCTCTCTATCTATCTATCTATCTATCTATCTATCTATCTATCTATCTATATATATATATATATATATATATATATATATACAATTTTATTAATTAATTAATTTATTTATATACCATTCATACAGCATTCATACAGCTGCCATGCACTTCACATTGGTTGTTTATACTTCTGCCCCACTTACACAGCTACCATGCACTTCCTAACCAGAGTGAATATTAAAGCGGAAAAATATACGAAAATCGATCGATTTCTGGTATATGTAAATTGCTAGACTGATTTATCCAACAACTGTCATAAGGCTCTTTAGTAATCATCATCATCATCGTCATCATCACCCATATCTCCTTTCCTACTCAGGGGGTTGGGGGTGAACTAGGGTTCAGAGAGTCAGAAAAAAAAAAAAATCAGTCACTAACTGAAGTTTCCTTAGTTGAATGGGCCAAACTTCTATTCCTTCACAATTCAAGCCCCCGGCATCCTGTCTCCACTAGATAGGTACAACCTATTCCACACGTATTTTGAAATCTCCCTATCCGACAGATTTAATAGAATGGCTGTTAATAAGAGGTGCCAAACTCTGGTCATACACTCCACACAAAATTCATCCCGCTATTTTGATCTCTTGTTAGTGCCCTAGCCTCTTCAATTTCAGTATCTCTCACACACACTCGTTTACCATATCTACTGTATACATCACGGCCTTCAACGCCTCCTTCCACCTTCAAAGTCGCTCAGATATACTCTCTTCACCATTCTATTAACGCCCATTCTCTCACCGTGGCCATGTCATCGAAGCACTCTCACTTCAACTCTAGGGTCCACAGACTTTATTACTCAACATCTTTCATGAATCACATTATTCTTAATTCTATCCACTTTCCACACTCCACACACATTCCTCAACAACTCACATCTCTATTGCTCTTACTCCTGCCTTTTCATTTTCTAGTCACGCTACAGTCTCAGTCCTGTATGTTAGAGTCAGATATAATCAGTCAAGCTCCTGTCAGCCATGTCTTTGTTTCATCAGTAATATATATATATATATATATATATGCTCAAGTTATGCATTACAATGAATAAACTTTCCTGACACCAGTGCCAAATGCCCTTCAGTCGTCTTCCATTATCGTTCTACCCTGATACTCCACAGTGACTCATTATATCATTTTCAGAACCGTGTCATCTCTCCCGTTCATGTCACTCATCATACACATTTTAAAACTCCTGGGCATCTGTCCAATTATTCCATCTAGTTGATCCCGACACCTATCTTTTTTTGCCTCAGACATATCGTATCCAGGCGCGTATACAACAATCAGTGCTACTTTCACCTTACTGAAGTGGAACTTGACACACGTGCATCTTGAGCTGCCACATCAATAATCTTTCATTCCCTTATGCAACTCATCACTCATCAGTAAAACAATTCCTTCTTTGCATCTTCCATGAACATTCACACCTGACCTTACATGTTTCACACCTTTCCACCCCTTCACTTGATACTCTTTCACCATCATTATATATGCTGCCATCACTGTGCACCTTGCACTTAAACACATTTCAGTACTTCCACCTTCTTACGCTTCTCATTCACGCCTCTCACATTCCATCGAACCTGCCCACGTGGTTGGAGCCCCGACCAGTTACTGAAACCTCCGAGATTCCCTGAATTTTTTATTTCCTGTGGTAGTGTGAAGCAAAATAGGAGAATCTGGGAGACACTACCCTGACCAAATCCCTGGCTTGCATTCAATATTCCTTTTCCTCGGTGGACTGCTAATCAAGACTAATGAACTCCTCCTACCCTGCAGATGATCTTTGGTTTGAAAGCTTATTCACCCCTTAATGGCCTTGTCTTTTATCCTTCTGGTTGTCTAGCCACCCTCCACACTGGGTAAAACCAGTAGGGTCGTCGGTTTAGTCGCCGACCAGCTGACCATGAAACAGGTCTTGATAAATGCAAACCCTAATATTAGGTGTAAAATCTCAAATGGATATTTGTATTACTCGATACACCTTGATGTGATGTTTGGTTTAGCCAGACGAGATATTTTTAAGACAAGAGAATTTAGATGCAGCCTTCATTCACCTTCACTATAATCACCTGGCTTACGTCACGCAATTTTATTCATCTCACAGAAAACCACAGCAACAGGTTAACGACTCCACCACGATGACGCCTTTTTATACCGTAGTTGTATCCAGACGATTTTACGGGAAGTAAAGTCGTCTGGCGTTATCCAGAGTATAACAGATTTAAGTCATAAATCGAGGTTTTACCCGTTGAGTTCGAGGACCTTTTAATCAGCTTATTCTGAACACCACTAGTTAATTTTATAGAGTTTAGGAAAGACCTTTCTAAGCGAAGAGGTTTGATATTACCTTCATAAGCCGCTTCTTTCCTTGAGATTCTTCCGAAATTGAATAAAATTGTCTGGTGGCAGCCTGAATAAGAAAAAAATGTGCCAACGGACTGAAGGGGTTGAGGGTTAATCACGACAGCATCTAAACCAACAGAATGCAGAAGGGTACCCAGTGGCAGGTATATTCATCTGGCATTATCTAAAATAAACCATCGTCAGCTGGCAGGCAAAAAATACAACATCGTGCAGAACGGGTTTAACTCATATCGACATGGTCACTGACTACGGTTGCGGGAGCAAAACTTATCTGGCATTTGAGAAGGAAAAGTCTTACGGTTGCTTCTATAGGTGGTTCGGCAGAGATGAAGGAAGGAGAGGGCAAGAAAGAGTGGGTGATATATAGAACAGAAGGGGGAAAAAAAAAAAAGGTAACACACACACACACACACACACACACACACACACACACACACACACACACACACACACACACACACACACACACACACACAATTTTATTATGTGGATTTCCAACCTTGGCATGGACACTGTTACTACATAAAAGGTACATTATATAATTACAGACGTGCGATACAGGTAAAGATACATACATGCAAGCATACATACAGTATGTAGGCTGGCAGGAAGATAGACAGACTGATTTATAGACTGAGCCAGTAAGACAGATGAATCCCTCACAGCACACATCAAAACTAGTGCCAGTCGGATTTCTCATGTCACTTACGTGCCTGGTAGCATTGAATTTAGTGTCTGCTTGGATTGAGATGTTGGGGTACAGTCCACCATTTCATTTCTCGTATTATGTTCCTGTTACCAAAGCTCTGAAGGCAGTATCTCCTTTACCTTCATTTAGATGAGATTACGTATTGCTTTACTGATGAAGATGATGGCGAATATATGTCACTAGTATATCTTTCTTAAACCCCTCTGTCTGTCTGTCTGTCTGTCTGTCTGTCTCTCTCTCTCTCTCTCTCTCTCTCTCTCTCTCTCTCTCTCTCTCTCTCTCTCTCTCTCAGGGTAGCTAACACATTATAAAAATGTAGTTTACATAATACCAATACACTGCCAAGGATAAATGATGCATTATTAATGCTGCTGCTGCTGATGATGATGATAATGATGTATGAGGTCCGTCCAAAAAGACATCGAACCTTTTTAATATCGCACCAACCAGGCCTAGCCGGCACAGCATGATCTTGATGAGAAAACTGTGGATTTTATTTTTTAGCATCTTTCGTCTGGAGTCGGCGACCTTTCAGGATGGATTTCAACTTTGGAAAAAAAAAAAAAAAAAGTCTGCAGAGACAAAATCTCGTGAGTAGGGCGGCTGGGGGACGATAGTCGTCTCGCGCCTCACTAAAAAATCGCGGATAAGGGGCAACGCGTTGACAGGTTCATTGTCATGGTGCAAAATCCAGGCTTTGTTTGTCCACACCTCAAGTCTCTTCCTTCGTACTGCCTCCCTCAAACGATTGAGGGCGTCCAAGAAACTCTTCATTGACTCTCTGACCACATGGAAAAAACTCATGATAAACAACGCCCTTCCAGTTTTAAAAAGATGTTCAACATCACCTTCACATTTGAGCAACTCCAACATGCTTCTTTTGGTTGTGGTGACGACGTTCCAGACCACTGCGACGACTGCTTTTTTTGTTTCGACCTCATAGTCATAAATCCATGTTTCATCACCTGTTATGACATTTTTCGGAAAGTAAAAGTTGATTCCTAGTCTGAAACAGATTTTCACACAAACACGTTACTTTTCAAGATTCATCATTGTCCAACTTGCAACAAATAGCCAAGTGAACTAAACAAACGTTCACTCAAGTGCGTGTACCTTGATGGCTAAGTGGCGAGGCGTGATGCGATTAGTGTTAAAGCTGAAAGTCGCCGCTACACAGCTCTCCCATCACGATCATGCAGTGCCAGCTACTTGGTGCGCCATTTAAAAAGCTCGGCTTCTTTTTGACAGACCTCGTAATGTGAGCAGAATATTAGCAGTGCGTCTTTGTTTACTTCTCTGATCGAAAAGTATCCAACATTATACATTTTTTTTTTTCTTGTACTCGTATAGCAGTAGGAGCAAGGGAATGCGACTCAGTAAGGTAGCAATGCATTTTTGTTTACTTATCTGGTTGAAAAGTATCCAACCATATTTTTTCTTGTAAACTAGTATAAGCAAGGGAATGTGACTCAGTGGCGCGTGAATTTGAATCGTTGTGTGCAAGCAACATTACTGCCCGGTCCAGCCGCAGCCAAGCAGCGTGTTTGAGAACATGTTCTTCTTGCTCGTCGCATTTTCGTTTTCTATGAACATGCTAAACTTAGCTAATCATAATCCGGACTTCACGAAGAAGAAGGTGATAACTGGCAATGAGTCTTGTGTGTATGGAAACGATCTAACAAATGGAATTCATAGGAATCAGTACGGCAGGTTCCAAGCAATGTGAAGCTCATGCTGGCATTTTTTTTTTTTTCGATCATCAGGGCGTTGTACATTATGAGTATGCTCCAGAAGGCCAAATAATCAATAAAGAATACTACTGATGAGTTTTCCATCATCTATGGAATACTGTGCATCGCAAGAGGTTAGTTGTGTGAGGCAGAGGACTGGCAGCTCCACCACAACAATGCTCCAGCCCACACATCCCATCTGATCCAAGATATATATATATATATATATATATATATATATATATATATATATATATATATATATATATATATATATATATATATATATATATATATATATATATACACAGGTCTTGTAGGCTCCCGACTCTCCTGGAATGGCTCCCTGCGACTTTTGGCTATTTCCTAAACTGAAGGTGCCGCTGAAGGGTTTGAGAGCAGAGGGCACAAAGGAGATAAAAACAAATGCGACAAAGATCTTGTTGGCGATACCATAAGCTGACTTTACAAAACGTTTCCAGCATTGGAAGGATCGCTAGGTTAAGTAGGTTGAATCCCAAAGGGCATACTTTGAAAGGGATTAAAGTCTGAAGTCAGTAAGCTTGTTTTTTTCACCAACTGAAGGTCAGATACTTTTCAATCAGACCTCATATAGGGAAAGTGTCAGGCAACAATATTTGTCTTGTCATGTTGACCTTGCAATATGTAACAGAAAAACGCTGTTTCAGTGGTATAATAATAAATTCTAGTCATGAATCAGTCATTGCTACCACAGTCAACTATGGCTTAGTCACAATCAATATGCAAGTGGCGACTGTAAGGGAGTAGACTGTAGTACCAGTCGAGCAGGGTGGTACTCCCAAGGTGGATGGAAATCTGATGACAGGGAAAGCTGGAGCTCCCGTTTCAACAGCCCTCGGGACTAGCTTCTGACCATCCCCATTTGCTGAACTTTTTCAGTGTTTCAGTAACACAGACAGTAGGCCAGCATGCTCTCCAGTACAAGTTCCTCTCTGTCAACACCAAACTACACGCACATTTCACTCTACACTTCTTTTTCAAAGATTAAACAAAAAAATGGCATCTCTACACAAAGCCTCCGAATCCCCGGAGGAAGGTGGGGGGGGGGCATCGATCAAAGCCCCCACCATCCCCCCCTCTCCCGGTGACGACCAAGCTAGATGCCTGGAACCACTGCCGGTTTCACTTCATTTTCATTTCTGCAACATCCGCAGTCTTTCCTCTAATTATCTCTCTATGGAATACTAACTCTCCTCTAAATCTCACCTTCTCTTTCTCACTGAGACACAACTGTCTGAGGTGACTGATAAACCCTTCTCTGTATCATCCTAAATTCTCTGTAACTCATTTCAACGTTTTACGTTACTTTGGCTTAAGTCGCCAATTCTCTAAAGAGAGTTTTTAAATTACTTTATTCTGGCTTACGTCGCCAGTTCTTTAAAAGCGAGAATTTATAATTACTTTATGCTGGCTCACAACGCCAGTTCTCTAGTGGCGAGACATAAACTTTCTCTTCATTTGTACAGAGCGGAGACTAATCACTCACGATTGCTGATATCATTAGTACTACTGGCCTCTGAGAGTAAATGTTTTTACCCCTCCTGGCAATCATTAATAATATAACACTAAGTAGGTTATTACTGATGCAAACTCCTAGCTTGCGCAACGGATTATTATGAATTACAAAGAAAGAACTGGCTTAACTAGGCCTACCAGTCGTGATTAATATAAAAGAAAGTTTGTGCAAACTGGAAGCAAGCAAATTATAGTTGATAGTATGGAAAAATGAAACACGATTATTACATTTAACTAACCTCAGAGAAGAACTGTAATTTTATTAAATTACAGCAAG
The DNA here is from genome assembly GCF_032717465.1 of Coenobita brevimanus. NCBI lineage: Eukaryota > Metazoa > Arthropoda > Malacostraca > Decapoda > Coenobitidae > Coenobita > Coenobita brevimanus. The sequence goes on from NC_136977.1 coordinate 29,463,184, forward strand.
GTAAATTCTTACGTTACAGGAATCTCAAAGCAATTAAATTCAGAATCTAAAGCATATTCATTCACTCAACCAATCATGCTAGCTAATACTCTTAACCTAGAAAACAGAAAAAATATACCGTTAGTGGAGACATGGAGTCACGGGGCTGTAGACTGAAGTCTCTGCTAACGAACCATCAGACTAGGTGTTCAACTATATTACAGACGGATCCTCCGTCGCTACCACCTCCCTCTGGGCTGTTCAGCACCAATTATTAACTACGGTGAGTGGAGAAGCATGACGTGCAGAACTACAAAGATCCGCAGCTCGAGACACAGGATGTGATCTGCAGGACTTCTTGCTGTCCTGGCATACACCTGTCCGTAGCGATTGTCCCTCTCACATTGAAACTGAATCTGTTCTCACGCCTGGTACAGAGACATGAGAAATCTGCGTCGCTTACTGTCCCAACGGTCAACAGAGTGCACTAATGTAGTGCATAAGAACTTATGAAGTAATGACGAAAGTTATGAAAAACTATTCCAGTCGAAGTGCTCTCAAAGACGATTAAACTGAGCGAAACACACTGGGTCTTCCACCAGAGTTCGTGGCTTACCATAATCATACAAGTGTCACGAACTGGCATAATAACACAATCTCACGAATTCATGATATCCTTTTGTCTGTGCTTTCATCTCTAGCTTCCTTTTGGTCGTTCTATAGCTGCTGTTGTAGACGACCACCGTTTTCCTCCTAGAGCTATCAATAGTGATGTTCCTCAGGGCTCTGTCTTGTCACCAACTTTCTTCCTGTTATTCATCAATGATCCTTTAAGCTGTACAGCTAACTTTATCCACTCATACGCTGATGACTCCACCCTTCACCTTTCCATTCGCTTCTGCAGTGTCCTTCTGGCAGTTACTTCAACAAATGAAAAAAAAGCATTCGGGAGCCCAATGCTAATCGTCTTCCAGAATATGCTGTTGGCAAAGCTACAAGCGCGGCCCCTCCCGGTGGGGGAGCAGGGGGTCGGCGTCCCCCCCCCCCGAGGGACCAAGGGGCGGCAACCACCCAGGGTGGACGGGGCGCCACCCCTGGGGGGGCCTCCCCGGGGGGTGGATGGTTGGCAGCACCCCTCCTTGTTGGGGCCAGGGGGCGCCACACCCAGGGGAAGGCCGGGGGCGGCGCCACCATTGGGGGGCAGGGGGAGCGTCGCCGGAAGATTTTGGCCATATCGTGATACCCTGAAGGTTTCATGTTGATAGCTTAAACCGTTCATGAGATATAATGGTGCTAAAGGCAGGTGATAAAAACTAGTTGACCTTTGGCAGCCATTTTGGTGGCCTTGACCCTGACTGACCATTATCGAACTCGTCCAAGATTTTGACCATATCTTGTTACCCTGAAGGTTTCATGATGATAGCTGAAGCCGTTCATGAGATACAATGGTGCTAAAGGCGGGTGATAAAAAGTAGTTGGCCTTTGGCAACTATTTTGTTGACCTTGGCCTTTACCCCGACTGCCCATTTACGAACTCTTCCAAGATTAAGGCCATATCTTGATACCCCCAAAGTTTGATGTTGATTGCTCAAGCTGATGTTAAGATATAATGGGAACACACACACACACACACACACACACACACACACACACACACACACACACACACACACACACACACATACACACACACAGATATGGACAAAAACATCATAGCTCTGCCTTGGTATTGGCAGGCGATAACAAGGGATGAGGCTATGACACATCTAATGTCTGACTTGGCTGATATCTCTGATTGGGGTAAAAGTAATCTTGTTTTTAACCTCTTTGTGCCCTGCATCCCCGATATGAGAGTGAACTGGGCATTTTCAAAACTTAATAATGAAGGGAATCCCGGGGTAGGGACCTATGAGCTTCGCAAATATGATCCAACAGTCGGAGGGCGGTATGCCTAGCACCTTTCCAGCAAAATCCCTTACATAGGAGCTCTGGGCGCTAAGGGGTTAATGCATCAAAACCTCAGTTCTTACATCGATCAACCCAACAAAATCTTCCACAGGAGTATCCTCCAATTTTTAACAATATCCAACTCAATGTTGCATCATCTTTAAACATAGCTTACTTGGGGTTTCATTCTCTTGGGATTTATCATGGAAAGACCATATTACACGTCTTCTAAAATCTGTTTCCAAGAGATTATGTGTGCAAAGGCGACCCTAGGCCTTCTTCACCCGCGCACAGCTGTTGACTTTATACACGGGTTTTAATCGCCCCTGTTTAGAGTACAACTCTCACTTGAGGCGAGGCTCTCCACTTAAAGCTGTTCTCAACAAGATGGAGTCAGAGGTTTTTCATCTCATTAACTCTCCTCCTCTTCTTGGCTCCCTTCAACCTCCATTTCTTCGCCGCACTGTTGCATCTTTATCTCTTTTCTATCTCTACTTCAATGGTCACTGCTCCTCTGAACTGTCTGCTTGCATCTCTCCACCACTACGGCGTGCACATAGTACCCGTCTAGGATCAAACTCTCATCCCTTTTCTGCCCATCTCTCTAATGCAAGATTTAACCATTACTCCTAGTCCTTCATGTATGCAACAGGTCAACTCTGGAAGTGTCTCCCACTATCGTATTACCTACTGCCTATGATCTTCAGTCTTTCAAATGCAGTGTGTCCAGGTGTCTCGAAATGAACGGATCTTGAATTTGGCTCCGTTATCTTTTTTATTTTTCTGGGAGGGAATAATTTGCCGGCTCTTGGCTTTTGGTTCCTTCTTCCTTGCATTAGAAAAAATAGTCTAATCTTAAATGAGGAAAACGTCTCACCATCCGACCTTTTGAAATTCAGGTGACTACACCAAGTGCCAAGCAAAATGGTTTGCTGTAATCCAAGGAACCATTTAGTACATTAGACTGAAACCACATAACGAGCAAAGGGACACTAGGTGATCTAGTGAGTTAAAACACTCCAACCACGTGAGGCCTACCAAGGTTCTGGTTCAAGGAATAGTAGGGATTTGTAGGTCATAAATTTGCTGCTCAGGGAGAAGTGACTGATCATCCTCACCTCAAGTATCTTAACTAGGTACTTTAGCCCGAAGCCGTTACACCTGTCATTGGACACATCCGTCACAGACGACGGATGGTGGAAAGATGGATAAATGCATACTAAAATTTATGTCAACTACATAAACTCGTCTGGTCTAAGCCTGAAAGTTTCAAAATATTTCTAAAGCAGCGAAATTATTAGATGTTTGAACTGTGGTGCTCAAGCGTTTGAACTGCTGTACACAGTTAACACTCCTATACACTGCTTAGGAGGCAAAAGATGTTCTTCTTACAGCATAACTCAGAATCTCCAAAGGGGCCAAGGAACAGGTAAACATAACTTTGGCTGAAGTTCATTGAGCTGGTGCAAGATGACTACAGGACTAAAGTGTGTAGGCGTTGCCGAGGCTAGAGAGTGAGAGGAGATACGGATCCTGTTATGACCACTGTATCTCTGGCATCCATCTTGGTGACCACCTTGTTTATGGGCCAGGCCGACAAGGTCGTGACAGACGGTTACGGCTAAGGCTTTTTTATTTTTTTTTTTTTTCTTGTGCCCTTTTGGTGTGGAGATAGTTAAAAGAGTGTTTATGATACTTAATTTACCATTTATCTTGGTAGAGAGTTTTCATATCCTATTATCGTTGTTGATTTTTTTTCCTGCAGCATATAATTTGGCTTGGAAAAAATAATAGAAAAACAGGATGGAAAAACTTAGCCTACCTTTCATCTTCTCTGGCTATTTTGTCTTATCCTAATTTCATCTTGATATTCTTTTTTCAGTTTTGTCTAGGAAAAGCATTATGTATTGCACAATGTATGTTGCTACATAATGCGTGTTATCCTTATGACGAGGTGATATAATTCTTCTGTAAAAGTTTTTCTGTGGCATTATATGTCGGCACAGACGATAAGATAACCTTGAGTATGAAAGTAAACATTCAGTATGTCTTACTGGACGCCTCTGTTGTCCTGCTGTCGTGGGGATTTATTTATCTGATTATTTATAAAATTATTTGCTTATGTTTCCATGAACGTTTAGCAGATTATTTAATTATTTAATTTACTTACTTATTTACTTGATACGATGCACCTGTTACTGGAGTGCTACTCTACTGTCGTAAGCATGACTGAGTACTGCTTCGACGTAATAGGGGCAGACAAGATAGATGCAGCCATTCTAGACAGGTAGCGGAATATGAGCACTACCCTACGTCTCTCGAGACCCTTTTGATTCAGAGCCTCAGTTGCAAAGGATGGTAACTTTTCGGGGGTATGAAGGAGGAGGGTGCAGAGGAAGTTGGCAAGGCCATCGTATCCCAACTTCTTCCAAGACTCTATTGATCTAGAACTCCACCTACAAAAGGTGGTGACGTTCCTTCATGAGTAGAGACAGAGAATGGCACGGGAGGAGATCGGCCAGGCCACCTCAACCCCCACCTCTCCTTAGACTCTCATAAGCCCAAGTCCCAGTCATAAAAGGTGGTAGTGGCACTTCAAGGTTGCAAATGAGCGTGTTGTGGAGTGCTACCTACAGTGGTGAGCAGGTTCGTTTACTACTTTGAATGAGTGGAGCCACACTAGAAGGGTCCGTTAGCAGCAGTCAGACTAAAACACTTCCCCAGCCATTAGGGGGCAAGACAGACTAACTAAGTGCCGGTCCCAAGCAAAGTTGCCACTTCCAAATTTTTCTTTTTACAATAATTGTACCAGTTGTCATCAATATCTTTCAGATTACAGATTTTTTTTTTTTGTACAATTGGATTTTTGGATCATAAAAACACCTGATGCACTCATCAGGATAGTTGGAAGGATTTGTGGCAGGTTTTACATTCGTTTTTGCTCATTTTTCACAGTCATGACTGCAGCAGGCAATTTCTGGCAAGGTTTGGTTACGCTATGTCAGACTAATAGTTTCTTAAGCTGATTCCAAATTTGAAGTTATTTAGGGGGAGAAATTATTATTATTATTATTTTTTTTAAAGTTAGGTTTAGGTTAGGTTAGTCAATGATTAGGCTAGTTAATAATAACAAATAATAATTAAGTGTAACATTAATTTCACAGTAACGAAATTCCATTTTTTTTTTTTAACGCTTAAAATCCGAAATGCAATGCAAATTCTTGAATAGGTCCGCATATTCGTATCTTGGATCTTGTGTCTGGTGCACGTTCTCCCATTTATATGTAAATTTCGTCACAAATACAGTTTTTTAAGCTGAAATAAATGTTATACTTAAATTTTATTTATTATTATTAACTAACCTAATGTAGGGAAGAGTAAAGTGATGGTCTTTGAGAGAGGTGAAGTCAGTGAATGTACAGTGAGGTTGGATGGTGAGGATTTGGAAGATGTGAGTACGTTTAAGTATAGTGTGATGAGTAAGGCTGGAGGTTTGGAGGGTGAGGTGCTTGGAAGGGTAGAGCAGAGAAGAAAGGTTGCTGGTTCCTTGAAAGCAGTGATAAGAAACAGGGAAGTGAGCATGGAAGTGAAAAAGTTGCTACATGACAGTATTGTGATACCAACTCTAATGTATGCAAGTGAAGCTTGGACGTTGTTGGAAGGGCGCAAGTCAAGAGTGAAAGCAGTGGAAATGAGTTATTTAAGAGGAGCATGTGGAGTCAAATGGAGAGACAGGCTGACAAATGAGGATATAAAGGAGCGTTGTGATGTGGATGTGGATGTGATAGGAAGCGTTAGCAGGAATACACTGAGGTGGTTTGGCCATGAGGAGAGGATGGAGGGTGAATGACTGACAAAGAGAGTGTATGTGAGTGAGGTGGGTAGGAGGAGAGGGAGAGGGAGGCCGAGGATGAGATGGAGGGATAGGGTGGAGAGGTATATGAGAGAGGGGGGTGTGAGTTGGGAGCAGGGCAGTGAAATGGCGAAGGACAGGGCGACGTGGAGGCTATTTGTTTGTGGCCACCCCGAACGGGATTGAGGCGTCTGGCAATAGATAGATAGATAGAACTAACCTAATTAGTTTTATTAACTAACCTAACCTAACCCAGTTTAAAAAGGAAATAGTTTCTCCTCAAAAATAAATTCAAATTTGGAATCAGTTTTGAAAACTATTAGTGACGGACTTTACATAAAAATCGGAGAAACTGCACTAACCACATGAGAACCTCCCATCGGTATCATTATTGCCAACAACCTATATTCTCAAACCCTCTGTGACACAATGACGTTATTTTAATACCCAAGTTTCAGTTCTTTGAGTCCAATGGACGAAAAAGCATTACCATAATTTTCAGCCCTTAAGATAAGTCTGAACAAATCACTCAGCTCATATCCTGCGAGTCTGTAATTGGGCAGGTAAAAGGCAAGCTGAAGTTGGATACACTGCTTGATGCCATAAAGCTGTCAACTGTATGCACCAACAAGTCTAGTAATTTATTATATGAAAGTTCAGTTTAAGAATTTATTCTCAGTTTTTTCGATACTAATTGGTCTGGTTCAGGTGTTCCTAATCATGAGCACAAACAGCAAGGAATTGACCAACATAATGTTAGGTATAATGCTGAAGTTAAGCAACATTGAACGTTTGACAGTCGCTTCAGAGAGAGAGAGAGAGAGAGAGAGAGAGTGCATAAATTCTCTTTCAGTTTATAAATACACAAATTCATACTTAGGAACATGGAAACTGAACCGCAACAAAAAGAATATCATTTTATACAAAAGTACAGATATATATATATATATATATATATATATATATATATATATCTATATATATATATATATATATATATATATATATATATATATATATATACACACGAGGTGCTACCCAAAAGTTCCAGTACTTTGAATATTGTATGAAATTAAGTTACCTTACCTCCTATCCTCACTGTCTCCTTCGAAGTAGTCCCCTTGGGCATGTATACAATGGTCCCAGCATTTTTTCCACGAGTCCATGCATCCCTGGAAGGCTTCAGGCGTGATGGTCTTGAGCACCTCCTGCAACTCTGTCTGGATTTCCTCAGTCGAGTCAAATCGACGCCCTTTCAGGCGTAATTTCAGCTTGGGAAACAGGAAAAAGTTGCAGGGTGCAAGGTCAGGTGAATAGAGTGGGTGGGGAATGATTACCGTGTTAGTGGAAGCCAGGAACTGCCGGACAACAACTGATGTGTGGGCGGGGGCGTTGTCATGATGTAGGACCCAGTCCTTGTTCTTCCACTGTTCTGGACGTTTGCGGCGGATGTTCTCCCTCAGACGGTGCAAAGCTTCACAGTAAAACTTTCCGTTGACCGAATGACCGGGTGGGATGAATTCCTTGTGAACAATCCCTTGGATATTGAACAAAACGATCAACATCGACTTGACATTGCTGTAAATTTGACGCGCTTTTTTCGTCCTTCCTTGAACCACTTGTTCCAGAAAAATGTTCTGTCTTTGGGGCATGGCATTGTCCCCAAAGGCTTGCTGAAGCAACCGGTGAGTTTCTGCAGCCGTATTGTTGATCTTGAAGCAGAACTTGATGCAGGTTCTATGTTCTGAGGCCCGCTGTCGTATGCACGGAGTGACTTATGCTGAAAGTTACCGTTCCGCTCAGTGCGCATGCGCCAAGTGGCCTTTTAGCTTCTATTTTGAAAGTATCTACATGTTATCTCAAATTTTGTGCCATTTATCAACAACATTGTATGAAATACATGAGCCAGGAAGATAGTTGTATGTCTTGTCGACCTGTAGGTAACTATAGGTCGATATATGGATATATATATAAATAAAGATATATATGTATGTTACAGGGAGATTGTGAAATTAGTCATTTTGGTGAATTAAAATTAGTTTAATTTAGGTTTATTTAGGTTAGGTTGATCTAGGATAAGGGCAGGTTAAGGTTTGGTTAAGTTTGGTTAGGTTAGGTTAATTTAGGCTTACTAGAGAAGGGAACGGTAACTTCCAGCATAAAGTTACTTCGTGCATATGACACCGCCAACACAAAACCTCCAAACCACCTATACACCACGTTACAATAGTAAGCATAGCTCAACAACACGTCCACTCACAGACACGGCTGGGGCCACACTGACGCACAAGGGGTGCAGCTGACTCCTCCTAGCGGCAAAAGGCAAAATTGCAAACGGTTGGCTTCCTCTGTTCAGATTACTGGAACTTTTGGGTAGCACCTCGTATATATCCAAAATGTAACAGAAATGCCAAAGTTGTACATTCTATGTACTCTCAACGGCAATACTAGTCTTAAACCAAGATAATAGTGAGGGTTGGCGTCAGGAAGGGTATCTGGCCGTAAAAACCGGCCAAAACCAAAACCTAACACGTCGACCTCATATAAATGGGGGAAAAATTGAAAGAAAAAGACTATTTGCTAGTTATGATATATACAGTTTTTCTTATTTTGTACTTATCTAGTCATCTTTTTTCCGTTTTTCCTTAATTTTTCCTGGACAACTTTGTATTGGAAAAAAAGAATGCTTAGGATATACAGTCCTTTTAGTACGGTGAGGTCTTTTTATATTTAATCCATGCCGCTATCAGACTCTTTTGTTCAACTGAGGAGAGCCTCTCACAGTGAGGGAGTTGGAGATGGCCGTAAAGTCTTTCTAGTTCGAAAAATATCTCCTAACCTGAGTAAATTCCCCCTGAAGGTAGGAAAAATTTAATATAAAAGACATCAGAGCATTTGAGGTTTCAAGCTATTCTGCTTTGCTAACCTAAATAAATCAACTCTGAGATAGCAAGAAGACACACACACACACACACACACACACACACAAAGTGGGGGAAGGACCATCATGCTTGTTGAGTTAACATACTCTTTCCCCTTTCAGCATTTGACATCTTTCCCAAGCTAAATAAAATCACTTGGAAGTAACGAGATTATAAGAAGGCGTATTCATGCAAAAAGGGTTAACCACGAACTAAATTCCATGGGGGTAAGATATTTTTACTATGCTGAATTAAATCGTCTGAAGGTAGGCTACTACGAGTGAAAAATAGTCACTATGAACACTTCGAGTATGTTTCCTAAGCCAAGTCAAATTGCCTGGAGTAGTAAGATTAACTAAAATATAACATCATCGTCCTGAAAGGCTTAATTACCTCGCTACGTGTAATCTTGTTGTTACCAATTTATTCGACTGTAAAGCGCCTTTGTTGTGAAAAGGGTTCATATTGGTTATTTTCAGCTTTCCCAGTTTGAATCGTGTCCCCAAAGTTGACTGAAAAGACTAGCGGTATTTAAAGAAAAAAAAAAGTAGAAAAGGGTAATCGAACTGAAAACTTTTAAAACTTTCCTGGGCCCCTCCTTTCTGGTGAAAATTATAATTCACTCTTTAATTTTTTTTTTTTTTCCTCCATTTAGTTCTGGATTGAAAAATAATGCATTTGTCATCAATATATCTTTGTGGTCATAATCGCTTGAGTCATTGCTGTGCATTCCTAATGACTTATGTATACACTGTGATCAGACGCTTCAAGTAATCTTTTGGTACCTTTTCAGTGTTGGAAAATTAATGTGTATGTAACTTGTTATATGTCACTGGACATTACTATTTCCTCGTTCGCGAAAATTACATGCCTCTGTTGAAGGTAGTTTTTTTTTATATTCTTGAGTTGAAAATGCCTGTTTGACATTATCACTACCATGTTCCTTTGTTTTTAGACTGTGATATGTTGTTTCAAGCTTTTATACAAATATTTTTAGTCCTTCTTCTGCTATGAAAATGATTACCAGTATCGTTTCACATATTTTACTGCCTGAGTCTCTCTCTCTCTCTCTCTCTCTCTCTCTCTCTCTCTCTCTCTCTCTCTCTCTCTCTCTTCTTAGGGTTGCCCCCCTACTCACACCCAGTTAGGAGTGATCCACAGTTCGATGCAGTTTAATGGGCATTTATTTGGAGAAAACAAGCACAGGTCTAACCTGCTCTAACCCAGCCCTTCAACTGCCCAGCAGTGGTGCGAGGGCTGCCGGCTTTGGTAGTGACCTATCATTATCACACGTCTAAAGCTGTTGAGAAGTGCGCTAATCGTCACGTACTGTAGACAAGCTTTCATACACTTACACACTACTAAATACATGCACTATTAAACTTACTACTAGATATTTGTATACTGTTTTTATTCTAGCGTCCAAGTTTAAGATTTTATTAAAGTATGATTACAGTACGTTACAGGTCGTAAAAATTATACTTTGATATCCTTTTATGTTGCCTTTTTGCCCTACATTACCGGTTTTGAAAATAACTATTTGAGACACTTTAATATATTTTTCTGTACTCAGTTACCTGAGATGGTTGTAAGTCGTGAAAATTCTAGTTTTATGTAAAAGGATTGTCCTTTCTAGCAAATAAATATTGCTCTTGGAAAGAGAATGCTTATGACACATAAATGTCACATTAGACATTATCAGTTATCTGCCTCTGGGTTTTACAAACTCGTTTCATGGCCTGCTGTGTTATTATCGACAGCCTTTAGAAAGCGGAGAGATAATGTTTTTTTTTTTTCCTACCTGCCTCTGTGTGTGTGTGTGTGTGTGTGTGTGTGTGTGTGTGTGTGTGTGTGTGTGTGTGTGTGTGTTCCCATTATATCTCATGAACGGCTTGGGCTATCAATATGAAACCTTCAGGGTATCAAGATATGGCCAAAATCTTGCCCGAATTCTAAAATGGGCACTCCGGGTCAAGGTCAAAGTCACCAAATGGCTGCCAACGGTCAACTACTGTATTTTTTATCATCCGCCTTTAACACCATTCTATCTCAAAAACGGCTTGAACGATCAACATGAAATCTTCAGGGTTATAAAGATGTGGCCAAAATCTTGGACTTGGCCAACAGCATATTCTGGCTGGCGATTAGCATTCTGCTCTCGAATGCTTTTCTTTCGTTTTATTTATTTATTTATTTATTTTACTAATTTACTTTTCTTTACCATCCTTTCACTTTTTTTTTCAAAATGCATAAAACAGTGGCATTTTTAGCAGCATTAAGACATGAGACATTTAGTCTGTTCTCGAGTCATATAATTTTGGTTGCTCTTTGATGCTCTTTTTTTTATGCGAGGAAGAAGGAACCAGAGGCTGAGCCTGCATAACGTTCCCTCCAAGACAAAAATCAAAAACAATACAAAAGAGAGCCAAATTCAAGGTCCATTCATTTCGAGATGCATAAACACACTGCATTTGAAAGACTGGAGATCATAGGAAGTAGGAAATACAAAAGGAGACAGTTCCAGAGTTGACCTGTTGCATAAATGAAGAACTAGGAATAACGGTTAACTCTCGCATTGGAGAGTTGGATAGAAAAGGGATGAGAATTTGTTGCTAGACGGGTGCTACGCGTCCGTCGTAGAGGTGGAGGGATGCAACCAGACAGTTCAGATAAACAGTGACCATTGAAGTAGCGACAGAAAAAAGATAAAGTGGGAACAGTGCGGCGAAGACTGAGGTTGAAGGGAGCCAGTAAGAGGAGGAGAGTTGATGAGATGAATAGCCTTTGACTCCACCCTATTGAGAAGAGCTGCATGTGGGGAGCCTCCCCACACATGAGAATTGTACTCTAGACAGGGGCGAATAAAACCCATGTATAAAGTCAACAATTGTGCAGGGGTAAAGAAGACACGGAGTCGGCTTCGCACACCCAATCTCCTGGAAAAAGATTTTACAAGAGATGCAACGATCTTTCCAAGAAAAGTCCAGTGTGAATGAAACCCCAAGCATGTTCATGGATGATGCAGGATTAAGTTGGATATTATTAAACATTAGTGGGTACTCCAGTGGATGATTTTGACAGGTTGATAGGTATAAAAATTGAGTCTTTGATGCATGAAAAACAACAAGATTATGTTTACCCCAGTCAGAGATATGAGCCAAGTCAGACATTAGGTGTGCCATAGCCTCATTCCTTGTTTGTTGAAGTAACTGCTGAGATGGACGTTGCGGGAACCATATGGAAAGGTGAAGGATGGAATCATCAGCGTACGAGTGGATAGGATTAGATGTACAGCTTCGAAGATCATTGATGAATAAAAGGAAGAGAGCTGGTGATAGGATAGAGCCCTTAGGACCACCACTGTTGATAGATATAGAAGAAGAACGATGGCCGTCTACAACAGCAGTTATAGAACGACCAGAAAGGAAGCTATACATGAAGGCACAGATAGGACAGAAACCGTGCAAGGGCTGTTCGGAAATTTAAAAAATATGCAAGACTCGATCGAAAGCCTTTGAGATGTCAAGTGCAATGGCAAAGCTTTCGCCAAAGTCCCGAAAGGAAGATGACCAGGAGTCTGAAAGATAGGTGAGAAGATCGCCAGTGGAGTGTCCCTGACGGAACCCATACTGACGATCAGAAAGAAGGCTGTGATAGGAAAGATGCCTCAAAATTTTTCTGTTAAGAATAGACTCAAAAACTTTTGAGATACAGGATGTTAAAGCAATCGATAGTTAGAGGGTTGGGAATGGTCACCCTTCTTTTGGACTGGCTGAATGAGAGCAAACTTCCAGCAAGAAGGAAAGGTACAAGTTGAAAGACAAAAGCGAAAGAGTTTGCCTAGGTAGGGTGTAAGCACAGAAGCGCAGTTCTTGAGGACAACAGGAGGGACTCCATCAGGCCCATATGCCTTGTTAGTATTGAGGCCAGTGATGGCAGAAAATACATCAGCTGAAGAAATATTAATGTCAGCCATGAGGAAGTCAGAGGGGGGACGTGATGGAGGAATAGCACCGGAATCGTCTACGGTGGAATTGGAGGAGAAAGTTTGAGCGAAGAGATCTGCTTCATCAGAAGGAGAAATAGCTACAGAGCCATTGGACTTGAAAGGAGGAAGGAAGGATGATGAGGTAAAGTTGTTAGAAAGGTTTTTGGCTAGGTGCAAGAAAGAGCAGGAAGAATTCGGGTTGGAGAGTTGAGAGCATTTAGTACGGATGAAATTATTTTTAGCAGAGCGAAGAACAGACTTAGCACAATTCCAGGCAGAAACATAAAAAAAGATATGATTCAGGGGTGGGTTGGCTCCGGTATCTTTTATAGGCCCTCTCCTTGTTGCGGACAGCATGAGAACAAGTGTGATTAAACCAAGGCTTTCTTTCATTAGTCAAACGATATGAGAAAGGAATATATGCTTCCATGCCCAAGCGAATAACCTCTGTAATGCACAAGGCACACTCAGATGGCTCCTGGCCATGGAAGCAATAATCATTCCAGGGAAAATCAAAGAAGTACTGCCTAATGGCCTCCCAATCCTCTGCTCCAAAGTGTCACAGACGACATTTTTTTGGAGGGTCCACAGGCCGTACCGAAGCAATAGGACAGGTTAAGGTAATAAAGTTATGATCGGTGGAGCCAAACGGAGAGAAAAGATTAATAGTGTAAGCAGAAGGATTAGTTGCAAGGAAGAGGTCAAGTATGTTGGAGCTCTCTCCAAGGCAGTCAGAGATACGGGCAGATTGCTGTACAAGCTGCTCTAGGTCATTAAATGTAGAAAAGATGTAGGCTTTTTCAGCAGGTGGATCAGTGAAAGGACAGGAGAGCCATAGGTGGTGGTGAACTTTGAAATCTCGTAGAATGGAGATTTCAGAGAAAGGAGAAATGGATAGAATGTGTTCCATCGCAGAAGTAAGATAGTTGAAGAACTTTTGATAGTCAGTAGAATTGGGAGGTAAGTAAACAGCGCAGATATATTTAGTCAGAGAATGACAGTAGAGCCGAAGCCTGAGAGTAGAGAATTCAAAAGAATCAAGTACAGGAACACAAGAGCAAGATAGGTCGTTGCATACATATACACAACAGCCACCTTTGGCTTTGCAATGAGTATGGAGAAAGTAGGAGGATACAGAGAAGGGTTTGCTATCTGTTGCCTCAGACAGCTGAATCTCAGTAAGGAAGAGAAGGTGAGGTTTAGAGGAGGAGAGGTGGTGTTCGACAGAGAGAAAGAGGAAAGGCCGCGAATGTTGCAGAAATGAAGAAGTGAATCAGACAGTAGATCCAGGCAGCTCAAAGAGTCGTCACCGGGAAAGGGGCGGATGGTGGGGGCATTTATGGTCCTCCCCCCTGGGGACTCCGAGGTATTGAATGGGTGCACCATTTTCCTTTTTTCTTTTAAATGTTGGAAAGGAAGTGTAGTGTGTACTGTGCATGTAGCCTGGTGTTGACAGTTAGAGAAACTTGTATTGGAGAGGATGCTGGCCTTCTCTCTGTGTTGCTGAGACACTGAAAAAGTTCAGCAAAGGGGGATGGTCAGGAACTAGTCCCGAGGGCTGATGAAACGGGAGCTCCAGCTTCCCTGTCATCAGCTTTCCATCCACCTTGGGAGTACTGCCCTGCTCGACTGGTGCTACAGTCTACTCCTCTAGTTCTTTCTAATTCAGATTAAATAATGAGGGTCTTTGATGTAAAGTATACCATGTCATAATCAATGACTTGCATGTGTGGTTTCCTCGAGTCGTTTTTATCATTCGATATTGTTTATTTCATTTTGATTTATTGATTATTCCATAGTCTCTCCAGTCTGCAAAAGAAAGCTTGAGGCAGTTTGAAAAATTACATAGCAATATACTATACTAGGCATTAACCTTTAGAGAACTTTATTCCCTTATGTCGTGCAAATGAATCTGTAGTTTGATGTTTATTTTTGTTTCCTTCTTGCTGTTTCCCATGTTTTATTGATTTCTTCGGTACTGAATAAACAGTACATGAAAAACTTTGATTTATATACATCTTACTAGACCACATGTTTTGCTAAGTCGTCAAGATGATGATTTGCTTGTCAAGGTAATTCTTTCCTGGCCTCTTCGGCTTGCAAAAGAATCGTTATATCATACTAGACATTGTCACTTAACTCATTTTTTTTGTTTCCTGAGTCGTTTTATAGTTCACTACTTGGCTCATACTCATTGGTGTATTCCTTTATGTACTGTATTATACTTAATTTTTATTTATTTTTGCTTGACGTTACCGGACTGAAAAAAGAATTCGTGAAACACTTGAATATATCTTAACAGACATCATCACATAGTCAGTACTGTTTCATTATTTCTTTCAGTTCGAGAACTTTTTATACTGATACCACCCGATGACCGTATTAAACTTAGAGGAGCCCCCTAGTAGCAAAGGAATATATGAAAGGAGTTTTTTAACGCCTTTAGTTTGACGAGCCACTTCTAAACTGATTACAATTCTCTTGTAGTGG
The DNA here is from genome assembly GCF_032717465.1 of Coenobita brevimanus. Lineage (NCBI taxonomy): Eukaryota > Metazoa > Arthropoda > Malacostraca > Decapoda > Coenobitidae > Coenobita > Coenobita brevimanus. The sequence continues at coordinate 29,478,362 of NC_136977.1, forward strand.
CAAAAAAAAATCATGTTGAAGGGGTTAGGCAGCAAGAATTATTATTCAGTACTCTGTTTAAGTGTTTTATATTTTTATGCTGTGTATATGCGTCTGAGTTTGTACATGGGGGAAGCGGCGGTCGAGTGAGTAGGAAAGTGCTCTGCCGTTCCAGATGATGCGAGTTCAACTATCGGAAAGGGCAAAGAATAGTTTAAATGATTTTAATTTCGTTAAAACAGATTTGATTCATCTACCATAAGATCCGCCTTCTAAGAACACCCCCGCTGATACCCGTATACCAGACCTGTATTAGATAGCCCTAGAATAGGTTCAGAACGGGTGGTAGGTGTTTGCACCTAAGTGCTGACACGTGGAGGTGTGTAGTATGTGGGACGACTGAAGGATCTCAGGGAACGGGCATTAAAGGATATGCCCAGAGTCGGAAGCATAGAATAAAAATAAAAAATAGCGCCAAACACATTTTGATACACTTTCTGTTATTAGACATATAACTTGGTTGCTTGTGTTTTTGTATAAACAAAATTCTAAATATAGTTTACGACATATTATCAGGTGCAATGCCACTGTTGCTCCTGAAATCGTGAAAGTTGTGATTAGCTTTTTAGGGCAGTAGGATGCTAATGTATCACTCTATAGATAGACAGATAGACAGTATATCGTCACCCTCATAAAGAAGCTACCTAAGTCATTTTTTCTACTTTTCGGGAAATCGAGAAAAATATGTCTCCTTTTCTTAACTTTTAAATGACTTAGGCAGAAACTTGAGGCGCATTTTAGACCACTCACACCCTAGGCCTGACAAAGGCAGCTATACCAATAGGTGCGGCACGTGATGAAGAATTGATTTAGGCAAAAATCCAGAAATCGCAGAAAAATGACTTGGGCAATTTCTTTATGAGGATGACGATATATATATATAGATAGATAGATAGATAGATAGATAGATAGATAGATGGATAGATAGATAGAAACACACACACACACATATAGATAGATAGATAGATAGATAGATAGATAAATAGATAGATAAATATAATATAATATATATAGATAGATAGATAGATAGATATGTGTGTGTGTATTTATCTCTATCTATCTATCTATCTATATATATATATATATATATATATATATATATATATATATATATTTATTTATTTATTTATTTATAAAACATATACATAGCCAGACACCATAATCCCGTAAGGGGTGGCCGTTTGTCTATATATATATATATATATATATAGCCACACACCATAATCCCGTAAGGGATGGCCGTTTGTCTTTCAGTTTTTTGTTATACGGGGAGAGATTCTAACCCGCCACCAACTCACCAACCCACTTGTTGGATATATGGTTACCACCCAGCGTTGTAAATGGTTCCTTGGCTTACAGAAACCATTAGGCTTGTCACCCAATGTAAAGCCACCTGAAAAGGAAAGAGGGGTAAGATAATGTGACAGGAAAGATGGGAGAAATAAGAAGAGAGGAGGACAGAAACAGAGACATAATGATAAAGGCGAAAGAAGAAGTAGGCAGCACTACATCAAGTGAGTGGACGATGGTCGCCACCACCTACGACACACACACACACACACACACACACATATATATATATATATATATATATATAGAGAGAGAGAGAGATATATATATATATATATACAGTATATATATATATATATATATATATATATATATATATATATATATATATATATATATATATATATATGTACCAGTCATTTCCTGTGGCACCCCACGGGATGCATAGGGCCTCGATAAACTCTCTCCACCAATATTTGTCTCTTGCCATCTCCTTCAGGTCCCACCACCACTCCTCTCCTGATTCTCTTTTTATTGACCTCAACCAGGTTTCCCTCGGCCTATCTCTGCCTCTTCTTTCTCTAACAGTCCACTCTAAACTGCTTTCTTTTCTATGTATGTGCCCCAGCCATTTCCAACGAGACAGTCTCACATATTCATCAACTGGTTCCACTCTAGTAATATCCCATACTCTTTCATAAATTAAGACCTATCTACAATCAGTGAATGGGGACAAAACAACCTTGTCTCTTTTAATGCTAGTAAAACTAAATATATACAATTTACTAATAGACAGATATTGCCAGATTTGTATATTACCTTCAGTACTACTAATGTTCCCATCTCTAAAAGTATTGAAATTCTCGGCGTCTCACTTAAAAATGCCCTCAGCTGGACCTCTCATGTTAGATCACTTGCTAAAACCGCCTCAAAGAAACTTGGATTAATGTACAGAGTCCGTAACTTCTTCACTGACGAGCAGTTAGCTGTAATTTATGAGTCATGTGTGCTCTAAGCTTGAATATTGCTCACCCTTGTGGAATGGATGTGGAGGTTACATTAAAACAACTAGACAAATTTCAGAACAAGCCTGTTAGAATTATTAACAACCCTGCCATTGCAAATAAACTACCTCCCCTACAAGTAAGAAGGAATGTTGCCTCCCTTGTATTGTTTTACAGATATTATTATGGCAAATGCTCAGAAAAAGTTGCGTCCATGGTGCCACCTCTCCATGCCTTCCCTCGCGCTACACGGGCATCTGGTAGCGCTCATGACTGGAATGTCACTCATCCATATTGCAGAACTTCTGCCTATCAGAATTCTTTCATTCCCCGTACTGCATCTCTTTGGAACTCACTTCCCCAGAGTTGTTTCCCTTCAAACTTCAACCTACAGTTGTTCAAGTCTAACTATCACAGATATTTTATGAACAGAAGACACCAGTAATCTGGTGTATGGATTTTTTTTTTTTTATTCATTTGTTTTTCCTTCCTCTGTTCTGTTATAAAAAAATAATGTAACTCTGTCTTGCCACTGATATATCTATCTATCTATCTATCTATCTATCTAACATATATATATATATATATATATTCTTTTATTTATTTATTTATTTTTTTTATTTATATATACTGTTTACATCACACATATTTTTGTCGTGGTATCAGAAAGCGTGCGTGCACTAGGGAGAAAAGGGAGCCTCCAGCCACTCTCACACAGTCGATTTCCACCAAATTTTGCACACCCCTTTGGAAGTGCCCAAAAACGTTGCATGCAGAAATTCGTTAAACACTTCCGGTATTCGCTTTTTTTTTTTTTTTTTTTTTTTTTTTTTGAGGGTTGATGTTTTTTACTCCTTCTTCAACACACGTCCATCCCCCGGCGTCAATAGGCGTGACGTCACTGTGGCGGCCACCGGCCTGCCGCCAGCTCAGGAAGTCCAACTTAGAGCTTCATAGCTACAACATTTTAGCTTTTTTTTTTTTTTTTTTTTCTGCCAATTGATGACAACTTACTTATTGCATCAACTGATGGTTGAAATGAGGGAAGTCTGACTTTGCCAGTATGTTTGTTTTACATGTCCGACTGTAGGCGAAGGCTTCAGGGCCTCCCTTCAGGGCTTATCCCCAAGTCCCAGTAGTCCTCCTTTGGGCCCAGGAGTCCTAGTACATCTCCACATGTCACCACTTTGGCGCTAACACCCACCATCCATATTGAATACATGCTAGGGCTGTCTCATACAAGACTGGTGTACTGGTATTAGTATAAAGTATTAGTATAAAATATAAAGTTTAACGTAAATATAGCACAGTGAGCGAAATTCTAAGATAACGCATAGAGAAAACGCATTAGTGGTTTTTAGAATTGTCGTGGCATCAGAGGGCACGCGTGAAAGATAGATAGATAGACAGATAGATAGAGATAGAGAGAGAGAGAGAGAGAGAGAGAGAGAAAGAGAGAGAGAGAGAGCCTGCATCCACATTAGCCATCATTTGTAACTGAACCAAGAAAGCTGGCCCTCTGTGTGTCAAGTGTTTTGAGCACCAAAGCAGTGTATTCCGATAACATACAGTATTAGTCCATGATGCATTACAAACAATAAGAACAGCTTGCTATGACAAACCTGTGTTTTGAGCACCAAAGTTCTCCAAAAGTGCACCAGAGAACAGCTTGCTATCACACAGAAATTTCTCGGATTGGTGACTAACGTCTCGGCCAAGGAGATTTCCTTAAAATCAACCCTTGGAAGACGCCTTATGGGCGGAAATGGAAGTCTTTCTGACTGTCAGCATACAACTTTATTATGTGTTGTGCGCCTGTTTGTCTGTGAAAAACGCATTTTCGAGAAGACTGCTAATAAATCGATATGGCTAACAAAGTGACAGTCAGTATGGGCCGTGGGCCCAGCCCTCCCCGAAGGCACAGCCACTTGGCCCGCGAAACGGGCCTAAGTGGCTGGTATATGTATCTATCTATCTATCTGTCTATCTATCTATCTATCTATCTATCTATCTATATATATATATATATATATATATATATATATGTGTGTGTGTGTGTGTGTGCGTAATTTTTACATTTCTACCTAGACAGGTAATAGAAGTGCTTAAGGCATTCCCAGTATATATCACCAGATAATACTACTTAAGAAGCTGCAGTACTGTAGTTCCTTATGCAACACTCCCCCTCTCCTCATTACATAAACCATAATTTAAATGTTCGTCCCCGGCACAGTAAAAGCAAATACATGGGCCTCCCCTCTTCAACGGCCTATGAAATACTATGAGACTCCACTGTTTTCCCTGTTGTGACGCCGGTCATCCAGAGCCGCTAGAAATGTAAAATATGTTTGAACCAATTCATAGTTCACTTTTTAAAAATCTTTTTTAAACCTTGGTTTAAGCGCCAACTGGTTTTTATTTTGTTGTTGCTGGCTGTGGTGGTGGTGGTGTTGACTTTGAAAGACATTTGCATACTTTGTTTGTCGAGAAGTAATTCGTCACTTCTGTACGATGCCATGCTATTGTATTTCCTTGTTTCCACTAGGCAACTATAATAATGTCCACGAAGACCTTTTTTAGTAAAGATCCTCCGCGGCACAGACTCATTCAGGACAAACCTTTTTTTTTTTCTTTTTTTTTCTTTTTTTTTTCTGGCACTGCTAGAGGATTTTATTTAGTGCAAGGAAAAAATTCTCGTAATGATAAGGTCAACTGCTGTGTGTTCAAATTGTTCACAATTCCTGTTTTGTCTTCGATTTCTTTAGCTGTAAAGAAGTCGGGGGAGTAAATGAGGATGGTGCTTGGAGTGGTGGGAGGGAGTGGTGATCAAGGGTGATAGAGAGATACCAGGCGTTTTTGTGGCAGCCACCCTGCATTGAGCGTCTATAAATACACACACACACACACACACACACACACACACACACAGATGTGTGGGTAGAGAGACGGATGATGATAGCGTCTGGCAGTAGAAATATAGACAGAGATAGATACAATTTGATGATGGTGTCCGATAGCTGCTAGATTTATCTGTATCATTGTATTAATAGTCCAGTGCAGCCCCGGACTTTCTCTTCGTGGAAATGCGATGTCCAAATTTTCCCCTTCGTCATACTGCTCTCGTACGAATCAGGAACGTGTCTGTAGTAAAGACGTGAAAGTTGAAATAATGTTAAGCTTGTTTGTGTGTGTACTGGAATCAGTATAAGTAATCGGTATGAACCGTCAGAATGTAAGCACATGCTAGCATATGGATGAACATACCACCAGCACGCACCTTTTGCCTGTACGATACACTCTGGTTTGGGTTTCGAATCAGGACTCAGGACACCGTGGATCCAGGAAGCATATAGACAGACAGGTAAATAAGTCAGCAGAGACACGGCCTATTGATAGCCACTTTCTATGGCCAGGTTACAAAAAGATAAGCTCCCATTTCTCATCTTTCTCCTCTCCTCTCGCTTTCTCTCAGCAGTAACATCCTACAAGGTATGTAGGCTACTACACCCAGCTCGAGAGACAGGTTCTAAATTTACATCAGAACTTTTCATTATGCCCCCTGCAGGTGCCTCAGAGGATCTGGGTATGAACAGCTGGCACTGTGATCCTATATATTTAGTGGTGATCCTTAGAAACTCTGTGATAGCTTTGGTCGCGGCCACCCTGGATTAATTCTGGATTTGAGCATCTTCATTCATTTATTAGTTTTTTCCTACAGTCCATATCCCCTCTGGGCCTATTCCTCACAGAACCACAAATCTATCTCTCTACCGAAATATCCCCATTTTGTTTTCCTTCTTACCATCTCCTCATAAACTTCCGTAACAAGGGCGGCACCTGTTGTTATATCAAATCTCGATATAGAGTTGACACTGTTTTAAACTTCAACTAATTTTGATTACTCACCGTATAAACTAAAATATCTAAATATTACCAAATACATCTGTGTAGTCTATCGCTCCCCCAGTGCTTCTTTAGAACTCAGTGTATTTGACTCCATATCCATACAGTTGAGTAACCTTAACCTTGCTCTTAGCAACGAAATTACCATTTTGGGTGATTTTAACGTACATAATGTTGAATGGTTATTGAATTCTGCCAGGACTGACGATGCTGGTCTAGACTGCGAGCTGTCTGCAGAATCGTTTAATCTCATGCAGCTGGTAAAGCAACCAACAAGAATACCAGATAATCCTAACCATAATGCCCATCTCTTGGATCTATTCCTTACAAATAATCCAGATCAATACAGGATAGAAGTACTGTCACCACTTGGATCCTCTAGCCACAACCTCATCAAAACCCCATTAGTTAGCGCCCCAAACCTCCTTGTTCTGAACCTGTCAGGGTGACCCGATGGCACTTTGATAGGGCAAACTGGGATGTACTTAGAAATTATCTTGCTGACTTTCCATGGCAGTCTTTCTTCTCTAGTGATGTCAATTCTACTCATTCCCACATTAATGACTTAATACTAGCTGGTATGGATTTACTCACACCGTCTACAGTTCACCAAAAGAATAAACTCTCCAAAATGGTTTGATGGCAACTGTGCCAGAGTAACAGCCCAAAAGTCATTAGCATATAACTCTTACTTAAAATAAAAAAATCTGAATCACTCTGTCAATTTAAATTTGCTAGAAACCATGCAAAAGTTGTAATAAATCTTGCTAAATCAATCTTTCCTCAAAATCTTGCATCAAAACTACTTAACAACCCTAATGATAATAGAATATTCTGGTCAACTCTCAGGTCTTTCAATAACAACTTTAACAAGTCATCATTCATTCCCCCACTAAAATCTTCAGACGGCAACATTACAAATGACCAGCGTGGGAAAGTAAATATCTTTGCCAGTCCATTTGCCAGAAATTCTACCATAGAGGAAGTCAGCCAGAACGTCCCAGTACTAGAACTTCACTCTCCCGAAACTGTTCCAGTTAAAATACGGACAAGATACGTAAAATCCATCCTAGACAATTTACCTACCAACAAAGCTCCAGGCCCAGATGGAATTCCTCCAACTGTTTTGAAAGAGTGTTCCCCAGAACTTGCCTCTGTTCTAGCTAAATTATTCAGACTATGCATACTTACTTCTTCATTCCCTAATTCATGGAAAGAAGCCAATATCCACCCAATTCCAAGGAAAGGAAGTTCCTCTGACCCCTCTGATTACAGACCAATAGCTATCACATATTCTCTTAGTAAAGTATTTAAAATTATATTTAATTAGTACATTGTTAAACATCTTGAATCCAACAACTTAATTAGTGATTGACAATGTGGTTTTCGCCATGAGGGACTCACCATTGACATACTCAGTCTCCTGACTCATACCATCCATCAATAAATCGACCTACATGGAGAAACTCATGCAGTAGCCCTTGATATTTCAAAAGCTTTCGACAGAGTATGGACTGTTCCCTGGTGTCTAAACTCCCTTGCTGTGGACTAAAGTCTTTTGTTCCTCGGCTTTCCTCGTACCTCAGTGACAGAAAAATCAGAGTAAAAATAGATGACGTATATTCCAATTTCCACTCAATGCCGGCGTCCCACAGGGATCAGTTCTGGCACCAACCCTATTCCTGGGTCATATTAATGATCTCTTATCTGTCACCCACAATCATTCCCTTCATATGCCAATGACTCAACACTTCACAGTTCATTCACACTCAGACACCCATTTACAAAGTCTAATATCTCTAACTCTCAACTCAGTGCAGCCATCTCCATAAATCAAGACTTATATACGATCAATGAATGGGGACAAAACAACCTTGTCTCATTTAATACTAGTAAACACAAATATATACAGTTTACTAATAAACAGATATTGATATTACCTTCAATGCTACTAATATTCCCATCTCCAAAAGTATTGAAATTCTCGGTGTCTCACTTAACGGTGCCTACAGCTGGACCTCTCATGTCAGATCACTTGCTAAAACCACCTCAGTGAAACTTGGATTGCTCTACAGAATCAGTAACTTCTTCACTGACAAGCAGTTAGCTATAATTTATATGAGTTACGTGCACTTTCTGCTTAAATATTGCTCACCCTTGTGGAATGGATGTGGAGAGGTTGTATTAAAACAACTAGACAAAATTCAGAACAAAGATGTTGGAATTATGAATAACCATGCTGTTATAAATCAACCTCCCCTACAAGTAAGAGGGAATGTTGCCTCCCTTGCATTATTTTACAGATATTTTTTTGGCAAATGCTCAGACGAAGTTGTGTCCATTGTGCCACCTCTCCATGCCTTCCCTCGTGCTGCACGGGTAGCTCGTAGTGCTCATGACTGGAATGTCACTCAGCCATATTGCAGAACTTTTTCCTATCAGAATTCTTTTACTCCCCGAACTGCATCTCTCTGGAACTTGCTTCTCCAGAGCTGCCTCCCCACAAACTTCAACCTACACCTATTCAAGTCCAACTGTTACTGATATTTTATGAACAGAGGACGCCAGTAATCTGGTGTACGGATTTTTTTTTTATTCATTTATTTTTCCTTCCTCCGTTCGGTTATTTAATAAAAAATATCTGATGGTGAACTGATAAATGGAGAGATGAACGCCTCCTCCCCACACACACAATGGACACGTCTCACCCTCGACATTATGACCCATATTCTGTCTGCATAGGAAGCTTTCTTAGTATCATTTCCTGAGTGATTTATTTTGCATACTGCACCTTATGACTCTCGTATTTTGTTAGTTTTTGATGACAGCACAGATTGCATAAACATCATAAAGTATACGGTATATTAACCTGCTGGATACACAAGTGCCTGGTAAGAATGAAGTGCTTTAGAGAGCTTCCCTACCTGCCGAGAGAACAACCATAATGTTCCACGACGTAAACACAATATTTCAGCTCAAAATGGCAGGTCTTAAATCTGATCAAGCTGGACCAGTAATCGTCTCAGATGATATACTCAAAGACTCGAACCCAGATATTGTAATGTGGCTGTGTTACATGACGTTAACCTGTTGCATCCCGCTGACGTATATACAGTATACGTCCGAACGTTTTGTCACTGTGAGTCCTGTTGACGTATATAAATCCGCTGCAATTGCAAGGTCTGTTATTTGCACATTTTTAAAATTTTGCACGTGATTTTTGGTACGTATACAGGAGACACCTTTCTCTACAAGATGCCAGGCAGGGACAATGCCTTACCCTGCATGATCTCCCCCCCTACATGCCATTGTTTCGGCAATCCATCTGTTACCAGTGACCTGGCCAGTAAAGACATGTCGTGCTACAGTACGAAATTCAAGGCCAGAGTGATTCCCCAATCGATGACAATGTGGAGGACAAAGTTTATGTAGCATTAGAGGAAGAAACAGTCAGAAATGATGATCAGGTAATGTCGTCAAAAAAGGTCAGGTATGTTGAGTTTGGTGAGTGAAACAATGCTTATATTGCCTATATTACTGTGTGAAAGCCAATATGCTCTCGTACTACATATAAATTCGTACCAAATAAATAAATAAATAAATACCGTTTATGAATGGTGTGGAATAGTTACCCTCCCATAGAACTCGTTTTCTTTGGAGCCAGCCTGATAGAAAAACGAGTAAGGTAAGGGGTACTGCTACCTGTAGTCAGTATTTTGAACCTCAGGTGAGCGATTTCTCTATAAATTTTCGATGTTTCTCACCAAGCACGGAGGTTTGAGCCAAAAAGTTGGTTCCAAAATTGGTAGGGATTGAGGGGAGTCAGTGGTGGAAAATCGGTTGGGACGGGGTGGGTTAAGAAAGACCTGGGGGGAAAATTGGTCGCGGCCACCCTGGATTAGCTTTCTGAATAAGCATCACAGCGATGAATGGACAGAACAACAAGTTGCACTCATGGAGTGCAATACCATTTGGTCTAAGGGACGAACATTTTACTACCCTGTAACCTTAACCTTCACCGATTGCTCTTAAAATCTAACCCACTCATCTTTGCTTTAGTGTGAACCCTCCCACAATGCTTGGGCAAAAGCAGATTTAAAAGTTTTAGTTTCCCTTTCCAGATGACTTTATCCTTTGGCCTTGACATTTGATTGGCTGCTTTCTCATTCTAAATTCTTTGCTCTCATCATACCGTGAATTTTTCCCCCAAATCTGGTCAAAGTAGGCAAAAGCTGCTAAAGATGACCTTGTAATGTGACACCTGACCTTTCACCTGCTGTTCTCAAAACATGTATGCCAATCCCTTGGCTGATCATTAACTTTTCCACCAAGTTTGGCTAAAATCGGATCAAAACTGTCCGAGTTATTTTAACCATCACTCAAATGTTATGAAATTTTACCTTGCCTGTGACCTTGATCTTTGAGTAATTGTTCCCAAACCGACTCACTTCGTACTTCTATTAACTTGAACCATTTCCCGAAGTCCGGTTTTGACCAAACTCGGGGAAATGGTTCTACTGGAACCGAACAAAAATTGTTCAAGGTGATTTTGCTAGGCCAACATTTGACCTAGCCCTGTTACCTTGACCTTTGATTTATTGTCCTAAAAAACAATAGGCATCCCCACTTGCTAACGTTTAAGGTTTCCACTAAGTTTGATTAAAACTGGATGAAGACTTTATGAGTTATTTTGTCTTTACACACACACACACACACACACACACACACACACACACACACACACACACACACACACACACACACACACACACACACACACACACACACACACACACACACACACACACACACACACACACACACACACACACACACACACGCACGCGCGCGCGCGCGCGCATAGGTATAAAGATACAGTGTGTCCTGGTGGTAAAAAGATGGATAAACAGATTCCGAAGGCAGTATACAATGTAGATGGACACCTTATCCTTCCAGCCATATCGTCAACACTACACTTAGATTAAAACAAGCTTAAAAATTTAACCTGCTTGACTAGAAACCAACCCTGAAAGTGTCTGGCAATAAAAAGATGGAAAAATAGATAGACGTCATTTTCCATAGACAGGATGCGGAGAGACACCTCTCTCTCTCTCTCTCTCTCTCTCTCTCTCTCTCTCTCTCTCTCTCTCTCTCTCTCTCTCTCTCTCTCTCTCTCTCTCTCTCTCTCTCTCAGCCACGAAAATAACATTACACTAGCAGTACACAATGAAAATATGGTTCCAAAACTAGAAACAGCTGGACTTGTAATTTTCCTTGAAGGCATCTGGCTTTACTGTATCTGCCTAATTTCCCCTGAAGGCATCTGGCGTTAAACAGACAGATATATAAATATATTAGACTCCGCTCTCCACAGAAGGGATGCAAAAAGGAATAGACACCTCTCTCAATCACCAAATTAGCATTTCACAACGTAACCACTATACCCAGATCAAAACGACAGACTTTAAATTCAGTCCAAATGTAGCGTAATCGTTCTGAGAGGTTATATATTATTGGGCTTGAAGCCCTGATATTATAATTTGGTGCTATTTTGGCGGTGACAAGAGAAAACTGGAGGCAACTTTGGTCTCGCCACTTCGTATTGACTCTGGGATTAGGCATGTGGCGATAGATATAGAGGAAGATATCGTGTTCTCCCTGATGAAAGTGATGATGTACGAGTGTATAGTTCGTAATGTAAGACTCTGTGAACCAGTGACCTGATGAAGAAAATGCTTGCTGTCTCAGTCCCATAGTTACTAGTTCACTGCCGCAGCCTTTAGTCCCTTTTATGGCCTCTGGTTTATTATTTTAATCCCTGGTCCAGTCTAATAGCCATTGGTTCACTGTCACAGCCCTTGGTCCACATTGGCCCACTGTGACAACCACTAATACACTTTCACAGACATTGGTTTGCTCTCAAAGTCAGTGATCCAGTCTCACAGCCATTGGTCCAGTCTCAGTCATTGGTCCACTGTCTTAGCCAATGGTCCAGTCTCAGCCCCTGGTCCATACTGGTCCAATTTCACAGCTATTACTCCACTCGCGTGGCCTCCGGTTCACTCCCCCAGCCTCTGGTCCAGCCTTATAGCCACTGGTCTACTCCCACAGCCACTGGTCTACTCCCACTGCCACTGGCCTACTCCCACAGCCACTGGCCTACTCCCACAGCCACTGGCCTACTCCCACAGCCACTGGCACACTCCTATAGCCACTGGTTTGTTTTCACAGTCACTGTTCGGCTCCTACAACCACTGGTTCATTAACACAACCTCTGTTTCGCTAATACAACCACATGTCCACTCCACAGCTACTGGTTCATTCTCACAGCCACCGGTCCACTCCCACAGCCATTGGTCCATCATCACAGCCACTAGTCCATTATTAAAGCCATTGGTCCACCTTCACAACCATTAGTCCGCTCTGAGTTGGGAAATTAGTTTGCCTTCTTATATTCACTATTTACTAATATATATATATATATATATATATATATATATATATATATATATATATATATATATATATAATAGATAGATAGATAGATAGATAGATAGATAGATAGATAGATAGATAGATAGATAGGTAGATAGATATGATGGCACAAAAATTACGTTTCACCATTAACTGTGTGGCAGGGAGGTGAGATTATTTGTCACAATCCTCACAACCAAACATGAATTCTGTTGCAAATGATTTGACGGGCGTTCTGGTTGGATGTTCGTCTACTACAGGTCCAGCTGCACTGCTCCTGTGCTTACAGGCAGTGTACCACAGAAAGTGAGTAGGCACTGTGTCGGCAAATTAGAGACCAGGGCATTAAGCAAAGTGAAATCTATGAGGATCTATACGTACAATGTAAGGAGTCTCGCAGAAGATTACGGACTTGATAACTTAGTGACTGAATTAGAAAAAAAAAAATAGCAGGAATTTTTTAGGTTTTAGTGAGATCCACAGAAAAAAAAAAAAAAAAAAAAAAAGGGTTATTCAGCTCCAAGACAGCAACTACTTCATTTACTACAGAGTAAGGCAAAGTGAAAAGTTGATGGTGTAATATTTCTAATGAACAGAAATGTTGCTGACAATTTTCTTAAACTCAGCAGTGCATCTGACAGAGTAGCATGGACTGTAATTAGACTGTGCAAAAAATACACCTTGAAAGCAATACGAGTATATGCACCAACGTCCTAAAGCTCATGTGAAGAAACAGAAACATTCTATGACGACATTTCCCGGATTATGGAAGAAGAAAAGACCTCATATACTATACTCGTGGGAGACTTCAATGCAAAAGTTGGGAAATTAAAAAATGGAGAAGCTTGTGTGGGAAAAATTGCAGTGAGAGAAAGAATGGAAGAGGAGAAATGGTGGGAAATTTTGCTGAAATGTATAACATGAGAATGATGAACACATTCTTTCACAAAAGAACAAAGAGAGAATGGACCTCGAGAAGTCCAAATGGAGAAACAAAGAATGAAATCGACTTCATTATAGCAGATAAGAATAACACGATCATAAATGTTACGGTTATTACCTTAACAAAATAAATATAAGAAGTGACGATAGAATGGTGGGTTGCACAGCCAGATTCAATTTCAGAGGTGAAGGAAAGAAAATGTTTATAAATAGATAGCTATGCCCAATAGAAGTAAACGATAACAAAGCAGTCTTTCAGTTAATAATAACGAACAGATTTCTGGCTCTAAGCTATGCTGGGTGTGACACTGTTTAGTTGAACTAACAAAAGTGAAAAGAGAGTCAGTGGAGGTATTAGGAGAAGCTAATACAACCAAAGCCAAGAAGTATTCATAAAAGACACTCGAGCTCATGAAAAGAAGAACGGGAATGAAAGTAAAAACAGAGAAAGATGAAATAGAACGAGCAGAATTATATAAGCTTATCAACAAGAGACAGAGAGAAGAAAAGAGACACATAGATCTGATCAAAGATACCACACATAGATCTGATCAAAGAAACCATGAAAAAAACAAAAAGTCTGAAACAGGTCCGAAGTAAATTGGCAATAGGAAAGCAACCAATCATATCACTGAAAGACAAAAATGGTGAAGTCATTAAATGCAAAGATGGTGAAAAGAGCTCAGGAATTTTACAATGACCTGTATGCATCAAAGACAGTACCAACTGGTAACTTTTCAGTTGAAACAAGTGACATATCTCAGGTAACACCAGACGTAGTCAATATTCCTCTTAAAATTATGAAAGAGGGAAGGCCCCAGGAGAAGATGGAATAGCGGCAGATTTATTGTTGGAAGTAGGAGTACAAGTACAGGTTCACCCACTTATTTACTCTGTGAGTAAAAAGAAAGAAAATTACCAAAACATGGTGTAATGTAATAGTTATTTTGATTTATAAAAAAAAAAAAAAAAAAAAGCGACTCAAACGATTTTAGTTGCTATCGACCCATTACCTTCTTATCGGTAATTTACAAATTCTTCACTAAAGTCCTTATGAACACAATAGCAAAAAAATTGGAAGAAAACCAACCTCGTGAACAGGCAGGATGCCGAAACGGGTACTCGACTAATGATCATCTGCACACAATGAATCAGCTAATGGAGAAAACTGCAGAATGTAATAAACCACCATACTTAAGTTCTGTTGATTATGAAAAGGCTTCTGACTCAGTGGAGCACATAGCAATTATACATTCATTGCGAGAACAAGAAATAAATGAGAACATTGTAAAACTGCTCGAACACCTATATAAAGAAGGAACTGCTACAGGTAAATTACATGAAAACTCGGAAAAAATTAAGACTGAGAAGGATGTGCGTCAGGGAGATACAGTTTCACCAAACTTATTTACAGCATGACTATAAAACATTTTCAGAAAACTAGACTGGGAAAACAAAAGAGTATAGATACAGAGAAAAGCTACACCATTTATGATTTACAGATATCATTGTCCTAATCTCAAAAACAGCAGAGACATTAAAGGAAGTGATAAATTATCTTAACAAAGGAAGTCTCAACATGGGGCTATAGATGAACCTGTGTAAAATTAATGTTCAATCCAAATAGCCTACGCCAAAGAGCGTCATCAGAATAAGCGAAGAAATTCTTGAAGATATCAAGAAGTACAATTATAGTACTTGGGATAAATACTATAACTAATGAAATCCCATGATAGCGAAATAAAAAGACGCATTACAACTGGATGTAGAGCTTTCGGTAAATATAGAGACATTATGAAAAGTACCTTGCCAATATGTATGAAACGAAAAGTATATAACGAGTGTATAATTCCAGCTATGACGTACGAAAGTGAGACTTGGAAACTGACAAAATCACTGGAAAATCAACTAATCTGTTCTCAAAGAGCAATGGAAAAGCCAGTGATGGGAATACCTTTAAGAGACAGAAAAGATCAGCTTGGGTGAGACAGATGATTAAAGTTAAAGGCCTGCAGAAGTTATAAAAGGGCAGAAATGGAGGTGGGCAGGTCATGTATCAAGAATAAGAGATAACCGATGAAGCAAGAGGTTGACTGACTGGACTGTAAGAGGCTGTAAGCGTAGCAGAAAATGGCCAGACAGAAGGTGGAGAGATGAGACAGAGAAGTTTGCACGCAAAGCGTGGCAGAAATTGGCTCTGTCAAGGAATTCGTGGAGAAAGTTGTGGGGGAGGGGGGGTCTGTTCAGCAGTGGACATGCAATGGCTGATGATGATGGTTATATATATACAGAGAGACAGACAGACAGACAGACAGACAGACAGATAGATACAGAGATATAAAAGAACTATGTATTTCACCTGTTTTGATGCCAATTTATCATTACCCTCACACACAATATTTTCCGTTTACTGTTGATGAAGATGCCCTCAGAGGATATCAACCACAAGGAACCAGGTCAACCCGAGGATTTTAATAGAAAAAAAAAAAAAAGTACTTCGTGCTGGCGTGTGTTTGATGAAGCAAGATTGTTGGGGTGAGACGATGAAAAGAAGGAAACATTTCTTTGGCTGGGATACAGGAGTTTGTATCCTTTTCGACAGCAGGATTTCCCACTGTAGAATAATAATATCAGCAGCCAGCAGTTAACTACCTATACATAAATAAATAAATAAGTCACTTAAACGAGGACGTAACCTCAAAAAGCTATGGTTGGCCTGGCGTGTTAACCATTAACACGTAACATGTCACAAGCGGCATACTAATCTCTGTAACTTATCAGATTTTGCCACAGCATTCATCTCCTGTACATAAAAGTACAGAGAATGCATACACCACACACACACACACACACACACACACACACACACATCATATATATATATATATATATATATATATATAGATATATATATATATATATATATATATATATATATATATATATATATGTGTGTGTGTGTGTGTGTGTGTGTGTGTGTGTGTGCTCTTTACTTATTCATTATTACAAATAGGGTTTAACCACCCCTGATCCCAAAACAGTAGCCTAAAGTTGCAGGAACTGAGCCTCTCAGTATAAGTGATTAGAAATTAGTTTGATGCTCAGCTTAAAAGAAATAAGAGAAATAGCTTAGAATTTATGCCACGTATATGCTTTGTCAAACAACGGTGTGTGTGTGTATGTGTGTGTGTGTGTGTGTGTGTGTGTGTGTGTTTTAAGAAAGAATATATATATTGGTTGGCAGCCGCGGTAGGCTGGAATCTCGGGAGTACCATGATTATATTCTTAAAGAATTTTAGGACTTTTTTTTTGTTTGTTTCACGAAGAACACGTCTCCGTAGCACCCAACCATTAGCATGAAATATATTTTGTTTTGTCGTATTTTTCATGTTTAAACTGAGTCTAGTTTGAATGTGAAGTGTTTGGTAGCTGTGTGAGTTATGGTGAAAGTTTAAAGAAATGATCTTACACACAAATGAAGAAAGTATATGAATACGGCTTCTGGTTGTTGTGCTGAGGATGGTCGTGTTGCTGTCTAGATAAATCAGGCACAGGCACGGATGGAAGCGGTCTCCCTCGCACCTCCACTTCCTTTCCCTCTACACCTCACCTCCTTTCCGTCCACATTGTAGGTTATTATTGGGAAAGATTCGGAACCGACATATCTTGACTGTCTGTCCTAAAGTCCCTCGTTTAGTCGGTAACCAGTAATACATGTTTTCTTATCGCCTCCCATCCACCGCCACAATCATCTCTTCAGCAGCTTCATGGTTAACAAAAAAGAAATATAATAATAATAATAAAAATCCCATTCTAACTATTCCCTGTCGATTTTTTTTTTTTTTTACCTGAAACAAGCAATCTATAAACACATACCAACAAGACTGTGCAACTTAACGCTCTGACTTCAGATTTCGAACAGTGTATCATATCACGTCTTCATTCATACAGTTCATTCTCTCCAACCCCGTCCGTCCAGGGTAAGCTTTCCTGTATTTATCCCGGTTAATGCTAATGTATAACCAAACGATTCTGATCATCTAGAAGACATCCTTCTGACTGGGTGGCTTAGGAAAACCCCTTGTGTTAAAGGGGATATATATATCACTTATATACTTGAAAGCATGTTATAAGGTCTGCCTGAATGAGAAGTTGATCGAGATATTTGTTTACTTTAACCGATACCATCATGCTAACAAATTTACCTCATCATCCTTCCCTCCTCTTTTCTACTCTGATGGTTCTGTAGGTATTTCTTCTACTGATAAAGCAGATCTCTTCGCTCAAACTTTCTCCTCCAATTCCACCGTAGACGATTCCGGTGCTGTTCCTCCATCACTTCCCCCTCTGACTTCCTTATGGCTGACATTAAAATATCTTCAGCTGATGTATTTTCTGCCATCACTGGCCTCAATACTAACAAGGCATATGGGCCTGATGGAGTCTCCCCTGTTCTTCCCAAGGACTGTGCTTCTGTGCTTACACCCTGCTTAGGCAAACTCTTTCCCCTTTGTCTGTCAACTTGTACCTTTCCTTCTTGCTGGAAGTTTGCTCTCATTCTGCCAGTCCCAAAGAAGGGTGACCATTCCCAAGCCTCTAACTATCGTCCAATTGCTTTGACATCCTGTATCTCAAAAGTTTTCGAGTCAATTCTTAACAGAGAAATTTTAAAACATCTTTCCTATCACAATCTTCTTTCTGATCGTCAGAATGGGTTCCGTCAGAGACGCTCCACTAGCGATCTTCTCACCTACCTCTCAGACTCCTGGTCATCCTCCTTTCGGGACTTTGGCGAAAGCTTTGCCATTGCACTTGATATCTCAAAGGCTTTCGATCGAGTCTGGCATAAATCTTCAATTTCTGAACTGCCTTCTTACGGTTTCTATCCTTCTATCTGTGCCTTCATCTATAGCTACCTTTCTGGTCGTTCTATAGCTGCTGTTGTAGACGGCCATCGTTCTTCTCCTAGATCTATCAACAGTGGTGTTCCTCAGGGCACTGTCCTATCACCAACTCTCTTCCTTTTATTCATCAATGATCTTCTAAGCTGTACATCTAATCCTATCCACTCGTACGCTGATGATTCCACCCTTCACCTTTCCATTCGGTTCCCGCAAAGTCCATCTCAGCAGTTACTTCAACAAACAAGGGTTGAGACTATGGCACACCTAATGTCTGACTTGGCTCGTATCTCTGACTGGGGTAAAAATATTCTTGTTTTTTTAATGCATCAAAGACTCAGTTCTTACACCTATCAACCTGACAAAATCTTCCACAGGTGTACCCACTAATGTTTAATTATATTCAGCTTAATCCTGCATCATCCTTGAACATGCCTGGGGTTTCATTCACTCGGGCCTTATATTGGAAAGTTCATATTACATCTCTTGTAAAATCTGCTTCCAAGAAATTAGGTGTGATAAGCCGACTCCGTTCCTTCTTTACCCCTGCACAATTGTTGACTCTATACACGGGTTTTATCCGCCCCCGTGTAGAGTACAACTCTCATGTGTGTGGAGGCTCCCCACATACAGCTCTTCTCAATAGGGTGGAGTCAAAGGCTTTTCGTCTCATTAACTGTCCTCCTCTTACTGGCTCCCTTCAACCTCTGGCTCTTCGCCGCACTGTTTCATCTTTATCTCTTTTCTATCGCTACTTCAATGGTCACTGCTCCTCTGAACTGTTTGCTTGCATTCCTCCACCTCTACGACGGGCGCGTAGCACCCGTCTAGCAGCAAACTCTGATCCCTTTTTGTGTCCAACTCTCTAATGCGAGAGTTAACTGTTACTCCCAGTCCTTCATTTATGCAACAGGGCAGCTCTGGAACGGTGTCCCTCTGTCTGTATTTCCTGCTAGCTATGATCTCCAGTCTTTCGAACGCAGTGTGTCCAGGTATCTCGAAACGATCGGATCTTGAATTTGGCTCTCTCTTGTATTTTGTTTTTTTCTTGGAAGGAACAGCTGTGTGGGCTGGTAGCCTTTGGTTCCTTCTTCCTAGCATTTAGAAAAAAAAAATTGCACCGAGCCAGGCGCCAGCTTAATAGATTTACTCCTTTGAAACTGCGATGAGGTAGACTATGCTCATCACCTGCCGTGGAGGTTGGTTACTATACCTCATACCAATTAATCTGGCCAGGCATGTATGGCAACACTGTTCCCGCTGAGATTCTGATTGGCTGGAGGTATTTGTTTGATTTCGTTGTTGCTTAAACCGATACTGTCTTTATTATCAGATGTGATACAGAGTTTGTCGACAATACAATCGTCAAAAGCAATAAGAAATATATATATATATATATATATATATATATATATATATATATATATATATATATATATATATACATATTAGGGATGTATCGGATATCCGCATCCGCATCCGCATCCACGGAACATCCGCATCCATTTCGACATCCGCATCCGCATCCGCACTTATGTAAAAATATACATCCGCATCCGCATCCGCACTTATGTAAAAATATACATCCGCATCCGCGTCCGCATCCGCACTGGCATTTTAATAAACATCTGCATACGCATCCGCATCCGCATTTGAACGAGACACAAAGCGGATGTGGTGGATATACTAAATACAATGCCTTCGTTATAAACAAAAACATTAGTGTTTTTCCGTGATACGACTTGCTTGTTGTGTTTACTGTTTACCATGGTAGGTGGTCATAAGGGCAATGATTTTGTAGTTATCCTATAGTGCTTTGGTCTGCACAAGACCAAAGTGCTGTGACTAACTCCACCAAGTCGATAAGAGTCGTATGGGTAATACGCTTACCTTGGTACTTTGTAGTGTCTAACAGGGTTAATGGGAATCAAAATGCTTTTATATTGGTGTGTATGGCTGTGTGCGTGTGTGTGTGTGTGTGTGTGTGTGTGTGTGTGTGTGTGTGTGTGTGTGTGTGTGTGTGTGTGTGTGTGTGTGTGTTATGAAGACTATGGCTAGGGAAGTGTCACAGTAAGTTAAAGAAAGGTGCTGAAAGTACCACTGTCTGAAAACATTGTATTTTTTACAGCAGCTGAGTTCATTATGAATGTTTTAAGAGTAGGAAAAAATCAGTTCCCAAGGCCGAGATAAGGGATAGGCAGTTGTCTCCAAGGGTCGACCTTTAGTTAAATGATTATGCAATAATTAATCCTGAAAATATCCGCATCCGCATCCGCATCCGCGAGGATGTCATAGTTTCACATCCGCATCTGCATCCGCATCCGCAGTTTCTTGAAACAGACATTCGCATCCGCATCCGCATCCGCAAGATACAGAAACATGATAACCGCATTCACATCCGCATGCGCGGATGTTTAAATTCTGACATCCCATACATCCCTCATACATATACGGTCTTAATGACCAGGGGCTTTGGCCCCAATGGTCGATAGGCCAGGAAAAAAAAAAAAATGTACCCATCATCGAGTAACCCTGCGTAGACAGAGAGTTAACCGTAACCCCTATCCAGTTATCCAGACGCTTGCTAGAGGTCATCTTGAAGGTGTGAGGTAGTTTATGCGCAACACCAGACAAGATGAGGTGGTCTGTTACTGCGATTCTGGAATTAATGCATTATACTGTCCTTCATTCCTGGCGATTTTATCCAACTAAACAGATAACCGTAACCAGGTTACGGTTTTCGGTTATGAAGGTTACGGTAACCTTCATATGATACGCAAAGAAATATGAGTATGCATATCACCAGAACTGAAGATCCATTTGCCTTTCAGTGCGATGGTATATGTCAGTAATTTCCTGAGAATTTTATTCACCTCTCAGAAACCTGCAATCATATACCTAACTATACACCAGCTGGCAGTGGTTACGAGGGTAACAGTTGTGTGCCTACGTCCATTCACCAGACAGGGAGATAAGTGGCATTTATTTTTCCTGTTGCTTGGTACACTGACTCACTCACTCACTGGAGACTGCTCACACATGAGGTTACACGGCAGACAAGTGACCTAGTTTGTCTCTCGTAATTTTCACCCCGATTATTTTATCTTTATTTTTACGTCTTTCATATTCAGATCACCACTACACGAAATTTCTCTTAGGGTTCGTTTACATTATCAATTCGAACCTGTGATGTCGGTGCACGAAATTCATCTGTTTCGAAGCATGGCAACGAAACAAGCTATAAAACTGGAGCTTAAGCAAGGATGGTGCTTCAAATGACTGCACATGCACAGTCATTTTTTACGCATTTTCCATTTCCATTTCCCAGCACCACAGGTTTCCACTGATTGCATAAACGGGCACTTAAAGTGAGTCTAACCGTGAGTATCTTGTGCAGGGTAAGCCTCTCACTATCACTTACAGGGGTTTTCCCCAGTCGAATTCAATCCTCGCCTCATCAATGGGTGGAAAGGTCAGATGATGTTAGTGATGATGATGATGATGATGATGATCGCCTACTGGTATTCGGAATAAAATGCCAAATTTTGTCCCTGCCTCTTTGAGAACTCTAGCTTCATGGAACGATAAGAAATATCAATCTGACACCCCCACCCCCTCACCGTTTTCTTTTTCTTATGTCTAAAGCAGAAGAAATCAGTGTTTGATATACTGTACAAACCGTCTCTCCCAAAGGTTATGAAGCATGGGTCTGCTGGTATAAAAACATTAATATTTCGTCTTGCCTGGACATATCGAGTTTGGAAGCATGTGGAAAAAGGGAGACAGACTTGAAGAGCTCATTGATGGTTTTGAATATATGCTGTAGAAGGAGGGAGTTTTTATCCCCACGGTTAACGATTGCATATATGAATGATTAAGAATGCTCATAAGGAGAAAGACAGGTTCACTGTAGCGCAATTTACCTCTATGCAAGAGGAGTCATTCTGCTTTGGAGATGACAATGCTTCGTCTACTTTCTTATGGCGTAAAACTGTCCCCTCTCCAGCTGGCTACCTCTCTCTCACCATTCCACAATTTCCCCGGTGTAGAATGTTATACAGGGTCTAGATATGGGGTATCAATACGCCAGTACTGTTGCAGCAAAAACAACCTTGAAAATTTTGGACACCCTGCACGGAGTAGTCTGTAGCACCAGTCAAACAAAGGAGTACTCCCGAAGTGGATGAAAAGTTGGTGATAAGGAGAGCTGGAAATCTCGTTTCACGAGCCCTTAGGACTAGCTCCTGACAATCCCTATTTGCTGACCTTTTTCAGTGTTTTAGTGAAACGGAGAGTAGATCAATACCCCTACTAATTCCATTCTGACTTCCTGCGCTAAACCATATGCACACTGCATCTCACCTTCTGTCTGAAAATTGTTTAAAATGGCGTTGAAACAAACTGCCAAGGAGTCCTCGGTGGGAAGGGGACCATGAATGCCAGTGACGTCAGAACAAGGTGTAATGAACCAATGTCTGACACGCTTTCCATTCATTTCTGAAGTATGTGTGGCCTTTGCTCTAATTTACATTTTCTTAAACGCCACCTGTCCTCCTCAGACGTCACCTGTTCCTCACTGAAACTCATCTGAGTCGACTGAAAGCCTGGATCAGAATCCTCTGAATTCTCTACACTCTAACTTCAACTCTACTGGCATTCTCTTACTAAGTAAGCATGCTGTTTACACATCTCCTAATTCTAATTCTACCGATTTTACAAAATTCAGTGACATTCTTACTTCCAAGATGGAACACATTCTTCCCATTTCTCCTTTCACTGACATTTTCATTCTTGGTGATTTCGATGTCCACCACCATCATTGGTACTCCTATCCATTCTTTGGTACACGTGATGAATATGCTTATATCTCTTCTCTCCTTAATGGCATAGAGCAGCTTGTACACCATCCTTCCCCTAACCTGACCACACTGGAAAAAATTTCAGCATAATTGACCTTTTCTTTATAATTAATCCTTCTGCTGATTCTGTTAATCTTTTCTCTGTTTGGCTCTTCTAGTCACAACCTTATCATCTTAAGTCCTTTTGCTCCAATAAGGTTTACATACCCTCCCAAGAAGAGACGGCTGTGACATTTTGGAGTGGCTAATTAGAAGGCTCTTAGGCGTCCTTCCTTTATTTTACTGGGCATGATTATTATATCCATGGCCGTGAGCCATCTGAGTATGTCTTGCATTTTGCAAGAGCTATTCTCTTGGGCATGGAGGCATATAATCCTTTCTCTTATCCTCAGAGTAATGACAGAAAAAAAATTAAGCTTGTTCTAATGCTGTCCACATCAAGGAGGAGGCCTACAGAAGATATCAGTGCCAACCTAACCCTGGATCTCCTCTGTATTTTCTTAATGATTGGAATTATGCTAAGTCTGTTCTTCGCCTAGCTACTAACAATATCACTCATACTAAATACTCTGAATTGTCTGGCTCAAATGCCTCCAGCTCCTAGCAACTTTGCCTTTCGTTTTATACCTTCCCTTCTTGCCGAAAGCTTGCTTTCATTCAGCCTGTCCTGAAGGGGGTGACCATTTCAGCCTTATAATTATTTCCCAGTTGTTTTAATATCCTGTCTTTTTTCATCCATTCTTAAACAAAAAAATCCTATGCTGCTTCCTGATTGCTAGTATGGGTTCTGTCAGGGACACTCAACTGGCAGTCCTCTCACTTTCCCTTCCATCTCCTGGCCATACCTCTTCCAGGACTTTGGCAAAAGGTTTGCTATTACATCTGACATCTCAAAGGCTCTCGCCTGAGTCTGGCATCAATTTGTAATTTCCAAACTGTCCTCCTACGGCTTCTGTCTTTCCATATGTGCCTCCATCTTCAGATTTCTTTCTGGTCTCACTGTAGTAGTTGTTGTTGATGGACACCATTCTTCTTATAAAGCCATTGGTCATGGTGTTTCTCAGGATTCTGTCCTGTTATCAACTCTCTTTCTTCTCCTCGTCAGTGATATTCTGACCTGCCTATCTAATCCCATCCACTCATCCGCTGGTGATACCACCCTTCACCTTTCAAACTGCTTTTCGCAGTATCCATCACAGAAGTTACTTTAGCAATCTCCGGATGAGTCTATGACATACCTAATTTCAGACTTGGCAAATATTTCTGTCTGGATTAAAGGTAACCTTGTTGTTTTTAAAGCATCAGAATCTCAGTTCCTAAATCTATTGACCCGTCAAAATCCTCGGCAGTAGTATCCATTAATAGTCAATGATATACATCCCAGTCCTTCATTTTCTTTCAGTGTTCTTGGGGTTTCATTCTGTCGGGACTAATCATGGAAATATCACATTACCTTTCCTTCAAACTCCGCTTCAAAGAGATTATGCATGGTAAGCCAAGTCCATTCCCTCTTTACTCTCACACAGCTAATGACTTTGTAAAATCTTTTTTTTCTATTTTCTTTTTTTACCCTGTGTGGAGTACAACACTCTTGTTTAGAGGGACTCACCACATGCAGCCCTTCCTAACAAAATAGGGTGGTTTTTCATCTCATTAACTCTTACTGGCTCCCATCACATTCTTCTCTCCGCAGCACTGTTGCATCTTTATCTCTACTATCGCTATGTCAATGATCACAGCTTTTCTAAACTGTCTGCTAGCATCCCTCCTCTATTGCGGCACGTGCATAGTATTTATCTGGCAAAGCACTGTAACCCTTTCTCCATCTAACTCACTAATTCAAGAGTTAATCCACACTGCCAGCCTTTCATTTATGCGACATGTCAAATCTGGATCCGTTTTCCTCAATCTACATTTATCACCTGTCTTTACCAAGACGGAACGATAATGTCTTTGTCTGTCTCTGTCTGTCTGTCGGTGTGTGTGTGTGTGTGTGTGTGTGTGTGTGTGTGTGTGTGTGTGTGTGTGTGTGTGTGTGTGTGTGTGTGTGTGTGTGTGTCAGGATTCCATATTATAATTACAAATCATAATAGATAGATAGATAAATAGATAGATAGACAGACAAATAGAAGCAACAAGTCAGATGATGAGAAGGTATTGTGTCTGCGAGAATCAAGCAATGCTAAACATGCTTACACACTCTAACTCACGGAATGTTTTATAGGCACACGACAGCGCCTCGTGACCATACACACACATACACACATACTCACACACAGGTTTCTAGAACTTTCCAACCACAGTGTAACACACGTGACACGACCCCTGCTACACCAGAATTTAGGAAGCAGAGCTCAGAAGGAGACAGGCCATAGAACCGGCAGGTAGGGAGAACGAGCCTAGCAACATGGGCGAGAGAGAGAGAGAGAGAGAGAGAGAGAGAGAGAGAGAGACTGGGAATTAGCTGGCGGGACTTTATACTTCACTCTGTGTGAGAGACTTTGTTAATATTTCCAAGACAAATAAAAATAGTCCCATACTATTCTTTACCTCTCCTGTCATTGCATGACAAAAGGGAACCAAGATTATCTACCTACAAAGCTACTCACGTATAACAACCGCTCGTCCACAAGTCTAATATATATATAAAACTGATCTACAAAACTTCACTACTGTACAGCAAACTACAAAGTTATTGTGAGATATGGCGGCAGCGAACGTATGAACCTCGTCTATGAGTCTACAGTGAATTCCTACAAAATATCAAGATTGAAAACAAAAAATACCTCTTACAACCAACAACTCACAACCAGTTCCTGACAGTATTCTCTCCAACCCCCCCTCCGTCTCCACGATCATCACGCTGATTTAGAAGTGATCACACGACGTCTTGCCAGTAGTTTAACAAAATATTGATACAAACAATCTTGCAATTTCTACGACGAACCAACGAACTACAACCATCTACAATCAACTACAAGTAACAACTCTACGAGTCGTCTGTATAATCTTCTACACGCACCTACAAGTAGCGGCAGTCTTCATCCCACAACGAGTAAATCACAAGAAAAAAAGACCAAGAATACATTAAGAAAGAAAAAACAAAACAAACAAACGAAGAGTGAGATACGACTCACAACTCACAACTATCTGACCTCACCCTCCTTTCTCTCCTACCGTCCCCCAACCTCCACCGCTGACGCAGAAGTCAAGAGTTCAAGACGACGAAGCAAATACCAAGCCCATATTCACAACTCATCTTACTCACTTATCTTCACTGAAGTTACTCATCGCTACTCATTTACTCACCACAGCTACCAGTGTGAGAAGTAGACGTCACCATACGTATCAACGTGTGTCTGACACCCCACAACACGTCAATCAACACGTGAAGAACAACGCTATCACCACATGCAACACCACTCACACCATTTCCACCGCGGTAAAAATTAGTGAGTTACATAGTTACTTCATTTATACAATACACAGTGATAGACAACACATTTTGCACAAACATATAAAACCTGCTGTATAATTACAACTTAAATACATATACCTACTTCAATTATCTTCATAATTCAGTCATTTAATACTTGCACCAACAGTAAATATTCTACACTGTATATATTCATTCATTTACTATAGCATTTATTTACTACCAACGAGTGTTACCATTTATACCTACATAAAATACGTGTTTCATACATACAGCTATACATTATTACATCTACAAAGTGATAAAGAAAATATACCATCACAGCTGCTCATGAGCGATTAAAAGAACTGTATTAAACATTTATTAATTAAAGCTACCTAGTGAAAACAGACAAATTAAGTTACAAGGAAGACCAGAAAAAAAAAAAATGGCCAACACAAATGACGTTAGCAAGAATGAACATCTTCCACACAATCGTGAAGACAAAGATTTCCACACAGTGCTGACACATATATTGCCCACGATAGGTACAAGTGAACAATAAGTCAGTGTATATAGTTAATACTGTATATAGTGTATATATATTTTTTATATAAAATAACAAAATATGGGACTATATAATATCATTTTCAGTAATATCAGTGCAATATAAACTAAACCTTAAAAAAGGGTCCCAAGGGAATTAGCCAGCAATTATGCAACTTCGAACAACACCGAAAAAGCGTAGACAAACGAAGAAAAACAAACTATAGAAAATCAATAAAAAAAAAAAAATACAGTACGATCACATAACAAACAAATGAAAATGTGTTACTACAAATGCCAAAATACCACATAAACTACAATCAAAAAAGCAAATTGTTGTTTCCACAAGCAAGTGGCATGGCACATCATCACATAAACTCCTTCTATAAGTGAAACAAAAAGCAAATTGTTGTCTCCACAAGCTAGTGGCATGGCACATCATCGACCGCAGCATGACCGGATTCAGTGTCAGGACTGCAATTATTACAATTATGTAACTACAAACAATATGTAACAATTATGTAACAGTTGCATTAACAAGATGTAACTTTTATGTAACTTTAACTACAATTATAAGGCCAACACAATTAGGTAACAATTACATTAACAAAATGTAACTACAATTATAAGGCCAACACAATTATGCATTACCACAATATTATGTAACAATTCACAATGTTACAATTATGTATTACCACAATGTTACTACAATATTATGTAAAGTCATACAATTTTACCACAATTCTGTATTACCAGAATCATCATACAAGTTAGGTGAAATATTAGACATTACTAAAGGGATAACTCAATATGTAATGTATAACCTAGCAGTATTACCATTGCACAAGTATATGCGTATGTCTGTTATACATACACATCTTACAAAATGTCATACAACAACCACTGCATTTATTCAAATATGTATACAACTTGTTTAAAATGTAATATTACTGGATCAGTACAATATTAACATGAATATTATATGTATACAATATTATAATCAATATTATGTACTAATGGATTAGCATATGTCAATGATGATTGCTGTTGGAGGACCTCCAATACGTGGCCGAGCAGTGTTAGGACTCCATATTATAATTACAAATCATAATAGATAGACAGATAAAAAGACAGATAGACAGACAGATAGAAGCAGCAAGTCAGATGATGAGAAGGTATTGTGTCTGCGAGAATCGAGCAATGCTAAACATGCTTACACACTCTAACTCAAGGAATGCTTTATAGGCACACGACAGCGCCTTGTGACCATACACACATACTCACACACAGGTTTCTAGAACTTTCCAACCACAGTGTAACACACGTGACACGACCCCTGCTACACCAGAATTTAGGAAGCAGAGCTCAGAAGGAGACAGGCTATAGAACCGGCAGGTAGTAGGGAGAACGAGCCTAGCAACATGGGCGAGAGAGAGAGAGAGAGAGAGAGAGAGAGAGACTGGGAATTAGCTGGCAGGACTTTATACTTCACTCTGTGTGAGAGACTTTGTTAATATTTCCAAGACAAATAAAAATAGTCCCATACTATTCTTTACCTCTCCTGTCATTGCATGACAAAAGGGAACCAAGATTATCTACTTACAAAGCTACTCACGTATAACAACCGCTCGTCCACAAGTCTAATATATATATGACTGATCTACAAAACTTCACTACAACAAACTACAAAGTTATTGTGAGATGTGAGTGTGTGTACCTGTTCCCATTATATAACGTGAACGGCTTGAGCTATCAACATGAAACCTTCAGAGTATCAAGATATGGCCAAAATCTTGGACGAGACCGAAAATGGGGACTCGGGGGTCAAGATTAGGGTTACCAAAATGGCTGCCAAAGGGAAACTAGTTGAAGAGAGAACCTGTATTTTTACACAGGAAAAATCATCGAGAAATTACCAATATGCCGGGAATCGAACCCGGGACTCTCAGGTGAGAGCCAGGCAGCATACCACTACACCACGACCAGGTAAAAAGTTAACTCACGTTGTCACAATCTTGTAACCAACGTCCCTCCGCCCCCCACTTTGTAAGTAGATAATCTTGGTTCCCTTTTGTCATGCAATGACAGGAGAGGTAAAGAATAGTATGGGACTATTTTTATTTGTCTTGGAAATATTAACAGTCTCTCACACAGAGTGAAGTATAAAGTCACCCTCTTGAGACCCACAGTGGGGGGGCGGAGGGACGTTGGTTACAAGATTGTGACAACATGAATTAACTTTTTACCTGGTCATGGTGTAATGATATGCTGCCTGGCTCTCACCTGAGAGTCTCGGGTTCGATTCCGGGCATATTGGTAATTTCTCGATGATTTTTCCTGTGTAAAAATACAGGTTCTCTCTTCATTCTGACTTGCCGTAAGTGCTTGGGATAGATTAAAAGCATCTACTTGCCCGAGTGCCAGGGGGTTAACTCACCCTCTTGAGGCCCACAGTGGGGGCGGAGGGACGTTGGTTACAAGATTGTGACAACGTGAGTTAACTTTTTACCTGGTCGTGGTGTAGTGGTATGCTGCCTGGCTCTCACCTGAGTCCCGGGTTCAACGAGGAAACTAGTTGTTATTGCCCTCCTTTAGCACCATTGTATCTCATGAACGGCTTGAGCTATCAATATGAAACCTTCAGGGTATCTAGATATGACCAAAATCTTGGACGAGTTTGAAAATGGGAACTCGGGGTCAAGGTCAAGGTTACCAAAATGGCTGCCAAAGGTAAACTAGTTTTTTATCGCCCACCTTTAGCACCATTATATCTCATGGACGGCTTGAGCTACCACCATGAAATCTTCAAGGTATCAAGATATAACCAAACATTGGCTGAGTTCAAAGTGGAGCCTTGGATTCAAAGTCAAGGTCATCAAAATGGCTGCCGAAGGTGAACTAACTTTTATCGCCTGCCTTTAGCACTATTATATCTCATGAACAGCTTAAGAGAATGCCATCTGCCTCCCCCGGGGGGGTCCAGCCCCCTATTGGGAGGCACCATCCCTTGGCACACTCCCAGGAGGGGCCTCGCCCCCCTGCCCCCAGAGAAGGGACGCCACCCCACAGCCTCTCTGGGTGGGGTGCCGCCCCACAGCCTCCTCAGGAGGGGCACTGCCCTTTGACTCCCCGGGGAGGAATTGTCCCCCCCACCCATCCTAGAGGAAGCTTCCCCACGGTCTCCCCAGGTGGCCCCACCCCCCCCTTGGGGGCTCTGGCTCCCCGCTGGGCGTCCTCGCCCCTTGGCTCCTCAATGGGGGACGCTGTCCCTTGGTCTCCCCTGGGAGGGGCGACCCCACGAAGGAGGCCCCGCCCCCTCAGCCCCCCAGTGGGGGGCCGCCACCTTCCGGTCCCCACAGGGAGGCTCCACCTCCCGGACCCCACGGGGAGGCGCCACCTCCTGGCCCCCACGGGGAGGCGCCGGCCCCCTGCCCCCTCTGCTGGGGTGCCACCCTGGGGCCCCTCAGGGGGGCGCCGCCCTTTAACCCATTGGCTCCCAGAGTTCCTGTGCGAGGGATTTTGCTGGAAGGGTGCTAGGCGTACCGCCCTCCGCCTGTCGGCTCATAGTCACGAAGCTCATAGGTCTCTACCCGGGGTTCCCATTGTTATTCAGTTTTGAAATGCCCAGTTCCATCTTGTATTGAGGACACCGGATGCTAATGGGTTAACCCGCCCCGTCCCGACCACTTTCTCACCAATGGTACCCCCCAATCCCGACCATTTTTTGACCATTTTTTTTTTTTGCTAAAACTTTCGCTTTTGGTCAGAAACAATGGTCAGTCACAAAGAAATTGTTCCCCGGGGTCCATAATTACCCTCAACAGGTATGCCTTGGTCACACCTGGCCCCGTGTTCTCCATAGGTGGTCTGAGCCTCTAACGTTTTCTATGGTATCAAAAGTCTGGGAAACCAATGAAAATAAGTAGATATGTATTTATTACAAACATAAAAACATGTGATAAAAGAGTAAATTGGATTTTATACAAAAATAGAGCAGAAATAAGCATTGTACCATCGTGCGAAACAAGCAAAATCGGGCAACTTGGTCGCGATGAATCGCTAACATTCGAAAGTCATGATACATATCATTTTTTTTACTTACATAATACTTCTACAATAACATTATACCATTTTACATTTTATTGAACTGTTTTTATGTATTCACAGGCCTTTCGATAACATTTAACGTAATGTTAGCGCTTATTTACGTAGTGAGTGAACTCGCTGTGACTGTTGTTTCAACTCGTATTGTGTTTTTTCTACTTACATAATACTTTTCTAATAACAATATACACTTTTCAACTTTATAGAACTGTTTTGAGATAATTTCAGGCCTTACGTAAATATATAGCGTAATAATAGCGCATAATAACACACACGGTGAAGTCGCTATGACTACTATTTCAACTTACAACCTATTTTTGTACTTATATAATAATTCTCCACTAACATTGCACATGTTTACACTTGATATAATTGATATCACATAATTTCAGAACTTATGATTCAACTGAGCGTCATATTAGCGCGTACTTACACAGGGAGTGTTATCGCGATATCATTTGTTTCATCTTACACTAGTAATCAACTTATAAAATACCTTACTACTAACATTACAACAAATTCCACTTTATATAATTCCTATCACATACTTACTGACCAGAATGTGGGTCTACTTGTGACATCAATTATTACAACTTACACTATTGTTCAACTTATACGTTTTATTCATGCTAACATTACACCCGTTTCCACTTTATATTCTTGCTATCACATATTTACTGACCAGAGTGTTATACTGAGCGTCATATTTTCACAGATTTACACAGTGGGTGTAGTTTTGATATCACTTCTTTCAACTTACACTAATTCTCAACTTATACATTACTTTCCTGAAAACATAACACCCGTTTCAACTTTATATTTGACTTAGCACCTACTGACTGGCCTTACCATTATAATGAGCGTCATTTCGCCTTCCCACACAGTTTCAGTAGTGTAGGAAATTATAATACTCTTTGAAACAAGGCTGAAGGCACAACGCAACATTGCACTCGACACACTCGTACCTTGTGTCTTTTCTCTGAGTGGATGGTCTGACTGTCGAGTGCTTACATACATGGCAGCGACGCTGGGGTTTACGACGGTTTGGGTCGGAAGGGATTGTGCTAGGATAGTGGCGTCCTGCAAGACGTAGGGGAGTCTGGGCAGCCATGGGGGTGCGGGTGCGGTGTGTGGGTCTGTCCTGGGCATGCTTGGCGATTATTTCACATGCCAGCCCCCTCACAAACCCCTCAAAGGTCTCGGATACTCCGGTGGTCATTGCGTGCAGGTAGTAGGCGTTCAAGACCGTGATGTCGACCAAGTGGAAAAAGAGTTTCTTGTACCACTTCATCATGATCCTGGCACAGTCAACACTTGAAATCATCGAGTCTGACTGATCCACTTGCCTCATGTTCAGATTATAGTCTAGTACAGACTCGGGTTTCCATACGTTGCGCCTCTTCTCGCTACGGTGATCCACGGAGTCTGTGCGGTGCATCAGGGGGCTGTGAACAGTTGATAGGAGGCAAACTTCCCTGTTGTGGTTCCACAGGGTGGCAAGGATGTTATTGGCCTGGAAGAAAACCACCTCGTTCTTGTCAAGTTTCCTCCCTATCTTGACCATATGGCGACGGTTTCTCTTGACTGTACCATAGACTCCGGTGTCGTGTTGGTGGAGGAACCTAGCGAGAAGAGGGCTAGTGTACCAGTTGTCCAGGTACAACACATAACCACGATGAAGGTACTCTTCTATCATTGTCTTCACCACGGCCCCAGAGAGTCCTATACTCCGATCTTCTGTTATATCTGTCTGTGCGCCCGTGTACAAGACTATGTCTTGCACATAACCAGTCTTACAGTCACACATAACAAAGATCTTGAACCCGAAACGGTGTCTCTTGCTGGGCATGTACTGCCTAAAGGAAATACTGCCTCTCCACAACACAAGACTCTCGTCTATGATGAGGTCTCTGTAGGGATAAAATGAGGAGCGGAACATTTCCCGTAAATGATCAAATACCAGCCTAATTCTCCTCATTTTATCTGTGTTATTTGCATTGGCTGGATCTTCTGCATCAAAAAAGTGGAGGCGGCCGAGAATATACTGAAATCTGTTACGACTCATCACCTTCCCAAAGAAAGGTGTGAGGATCATTGGGTCAGTTGTCCAGTAGGCAGGAATTTGTTTTTTCCTTACCACACCCATCAAGAGAACCAGGGCCAAGAATAAGAACATCTCTGAAACTGTTACGGGATTGTCATATTGTTGGGAATTCCTGCTCGTGGTTCCGAAACGTTCACTTTCACGGCGCTGTGATCGTGAAAATATATTAGTCTGTTCAACTATGCGCCCCACAAACGCCTCCCCAAAGAACAAGTGGAAAAAATCCACCCTAGACGAACCTGCATGCACACCTGGAGCCGTGCAACCAGACCGCCACTCCACAGTGAAAGGGTGAATGATGGGAGTAAAATTACTCCAATCTTCCCAGTTCCACGTGACACCACCGTCTCCAGCCACGTCCCCATCGTCCCCTTCGTCAGGGTGGGGAGGTGAGGGTGGTGGGGGAGGTTGAGGAGGTGGAGAGCGGCACCTCTCATCACTCGCACTTCTCTTCCCTCTCCCTTTTCCTTTACCCTTTCCCTTCCCTTTCCTTCCTTTCCCCACATCCTGGGGCTGTGGGGAGGAAGTTTGGGAATATTGTGGGATGAAGGACGTGCTGGGGAGTGGCTCCACCTCCTCTCCCCTAGGCCTACATGCACCACGTGCTCATGCTGCCTCCCTCACACCACTTGCCCCTTCACCCCTCACTACCCCCACACCACTTTCACTTTCACCCCGCGCTGCCACCACAACACTTTCCCTTTCACCCAGCAATCCCACCACACCACTTTCCACTTCCCCAGACAAAAGACTTTCACCATACCTTATATGTCTTCTCGCCCCACCTTCTGATCCTCGGGGCGATATTTTTTCTTTTCCCAACCACGAGGCGATATCACGTCCTAAGCCGCCGTCATCCTCATCGTCCTCATCCTCGTCCTCATCAGATTCGGGATGGAGAGATAGCCGTGCACGTGGTTGGGGAGCTGGCCTTCCCTTGCCTTACAGTATGTCACATACCGCATTTTTCGGGGCGAAGGGACCTCTTCATCACTGCTACTTATTTCTTCCTCTGGCTGGACGTAATCACGATCTACCACATCATCGTCGAGTGGAGAATCACTATCTCCAGTGAAGGCTTCCAGGGCAGATGCAATTTCCTCATCTGAGAGACCTTTCCGCGCCATGTCTGACCTGGGTCACTGCTAGCAGGTGAGTGACCGAGACAATGGCAAGCGCGGGTCACGCGGGGTCTAGGACGCTGCCCGCCTGGCGGCAGGTAGGGGAGGCTTGGGTACGTGGGCGAATAGAAAATCTTGCGCGAATTTTGAAAATTGTGGAAATTATGAACCTTGCAATTGCAGGACGTTGAAGTACGTCAACGGGATTGGCAGTGACATAACATGAGGACGTGGAAGTACGTCAACGGGACGCCGCGGGTTAAACCCCTTGGTGGAACCCGTCCCCCTGACCCCTGGCCTCCTGAGGGGGACCCCACCCTATCACCCCCTCCCGGGGGAAACCCAACCCACCGACCCCGCCCATGAGGGCACCACCCCCAGCCCTTCTGAGGGGGTGCAGCCCCACACACCCCCACGGGTTGGGCGCAGGCCCCCCGGTCCCCCCCGGGGGAGCACTGCTCAATGAACCTCCCAGAGGGAGCGACACCCCACGGCCTCCCCCCTGGGGGGCCCCATCCCCTGGTCCTCCCCTGCCAGGGCCACGCAGGTAACTTGGCCAACAGCATGTTCTTGTTCTAGAGGGCGTTTAGCACTCGGCTCCTGAACGCTTTTCTTTCATTTTGTGTGTGTTCTGAAAGAATTTGACCCTGAAATCTACTGCAAATAATTAGTTTCCAAGTTGTGAACAAGCCGACTTCACCTCAGATAATTGTGTTTTTCAATCGACCTTTTCTTTGTTTACCCTTAATTGGTGAAAATAAACAGAAACGAGTGAATTACAAGCCATGTTAGGCTTTAACCTACCTAAACGCCATGCTAACCTAACCTAGATTCGTATAATTCGAACCTTATCGATACTAATTTTCAGTCATCGGCCTAAGTGTTACGCACCTACCACACGAGGAGTCCATATTGAATCTTATTTAAAATCTGAAAACATGAAAAAGGCTCACTTCCAATACCCTCTGATTGGCTGGAATTGGGACTATAATTCACAAGCAACAACAAAGACATAGCGCCTGTAACCATAATGCACCTTAGGAAAACATAAACCCATCGCCTTTAATGAACAGAACGTAAACAAAGCGCCACCACAGACACACATTAAAGATCCCACAATACCTCGTTTATTTCCGAAAGACACGTCACTTAAGAAAGTTGACTTGTAACCGTGAAAGGAATTTTTTCCCGATATTATTTTTCAAAAATCCGGTATAATGGATTTCTGAACATTTAGGGTTGCCATAAGTCCGGATTTTCCCGGACATGTCCTGCATTTAGGTGTCACAATCTTGGTCTGGGAAGAATTTTAAAAATTCTCCAAAAGTCCAGAAGTTCAGCTTCCATCACTTTTCTCGAAATAATTAATATACCATTACATTTTAATGAAGAGAGAGAGAGAGAGAGAGAGAGAGAGAGACGAACGGACAGACAGAGAGACAGAGCTGTTAAGTGTTACCAACTTGGCTGTTTTTTTTTTTGTTTTTTTTGCTAGCACCTAGCTAAAATGTTCTGCCTTTTCCTGTTGCTCAGCCACGAGCATTTTTTTATTCACTCCATAGTGCTGCTATAGCCATAATATACCGTACATGGTAATTGCATACAATTATTGGTTTAGTTATCGTTTTTACGCTGTAGCATTTGTTATTCTCATCATCTTATCCTGCATCTAAGGCGCTTTAGCATTTTTCGGTCATAATCTAGTCAATTCTGTACTTTGTCTGGATTTCATTATATTGTAAAAATATTAAAGATTGTGATACAGTACAGCAGTACTAGTGTGTGTGTGTCTGTGTGTGTGTGTGTGTGTGTGTGTGTATATATATATATATATATATATATATATATATATATATATATATATATATAGAAGCCTCTGTGGTACAGTGGTAAAGTGTGCGTTTTCGTACACTGAAGAACGAGGGTTCGCGCCCCGCCAGGGTAATAAACTTTGGGAGCGTTCTTTAGGCCACGTACTGCATTGGCGGACACAAGGGGTGCTGTGGATGAACCAGTGTCGCATACTGTAAATGTATGGTTGCACCCAGACGGCTTGCGCGGGCCGATTACACTTGGTTCACAGACTACACACACACCCAAAGCCATTTCAACACAACAATTACACTTACACGCACTTCTCACCCTACATACAATCTCTACCAGACAGCCTAAGCCACTTGGTAGAGATACATTGGCTGTATCGTCCCCACTTCGGTCGGGATAGGCCGGTCCTGCAGTGGACACTCAAACGACTGATAAGAGATGTGATATATATATATATATATATATATATATATATATATATACACTCGTATATATATATGTTTCAGGGAGAGGGAGTGAAATAATGGGTGTTCGGTCGGGCAGTGGAGCCACCAGCTTATAAAGATACCACCACATGTAGGCGTGCCTCTTGAGCACAATTTGAGCGAAAACAGTCGTGATGAATCAATGGGACTCTGATCGAAGTCTAGTTATGTTGGTCTTACGAAACTTCTTAAGCGAAAAAGTCACACAAAAACTTGTGCGAGGTACAGTACACAAGGATCAACTTTCAAAAAATTGGAAAGATTTACAAATGGGAGATGCTCATGAATTGGAGTGGCCAGGCTGAAAAGGTAAAACCCAGACCGAAGATGTGGAAAAAAATACAGCCTCAAGTGTATACTGAAAGACATGGAACTAAACACACACACACACACACACATATATATATATATATATATATATATATATATATATATATGTGTGTGTGTGTGTGTGTGTGTGTGTGTATAAGCAACTATACGAGTAGCTTGCTGGCTATAAACAGTGCCTACACAGGGGAGGTGTATACAACCAGTAATGGCCAGACTGACATTGCGTAACCCAGGAGCCTCGAAAAAATTCCGTGCGAACTTATTCAACACAATGGTTGCTGACAAGAGAAATAAATGAAGGTAATAAGAACTTGTATGCAAACAGAGTAGGAATAAAAGTAAAAAGGGAGACGGTTTAAATTTTTCATGGTCAGGACTGCTAAGTATTTAGCTCCACTTACCGCCAGATTATTTTACTCTGCTGACAATAAATCGTCGGAACCTAAGAGTGTTAGGATGTTGCCATTAACCCTCTAACGGTTGAGATGACGCTAGTAGTATAATTCAACTAACGTCATGCAAACTTTTCCAGCTAAGAGTGAGTCATAGGCCCTGGCTGTAAAGAGGTGAATGATAACACAAGACAATACTGTGGGAAAGTTAGAATTTGGTAGCTAAAAACAGAGAGGAATTAGAAATTAAAGGTGTACAGTATTTAAATCCAAATGAGACCCGAAATGAAACCTTGAGTACTTATTACTCGTCCTCGCCCAGTAGGGGCTCGGGGACGGTATTGTTTTTACTCGCTTTGTCTGTTTGTTTCTTTGGTTCTTTGTTGGTCTGTCTGTCTGTTAAAAACTTTACGGGAAAACTGCTGCTGCGATTTTGACTATATTTACAGGGATCACCTGATTAGATTTTGGGCCAAATTAGGCCAAG
Organism: Coenobita brevimanus; assembly: GCF_032717465.1. Lineage (NCBI taxonomy): Eukaryota > Metazoa > Arthropoda > Malacostraca > Decapoda > Coenobitidae > Coenobita > Coenobita brevimanus. Next base: position 29,516,582 of record NC_136977.1, read on the forward strand.
GACCAGGCTGTAGCCCCCCCTCCCCCCCAAAAAAAAGTAAAAAAATCGCCATAATTTCTTTCAAATTCGTCATATCGACATGAAACCTAAACCTAAAGGCGCATCTTTCAAATCTGCATCCTATAACATGGCTTATTACATCAGGGGGTCACCCCCCAGTTAGTGGTAGGGGGGTCAATGTCAGGTGGGTCGGGCCTAAAATTTCAAATGGGCATAAATTCGTCAATTTTCAACCGATTTACCCAAATTAGATATATATCATCTTTGACTAGATATCCTGTTGTGTTTATACGTCAGCACTAAAGTGATTGCCGGGGATGGGTTTGCTGTGCTTTGGCACCACTTTTTGTTTTTGTTTTTATTTTTTTATGCTAGGAAGAAGGAACCAAAGGCCACGGGCCCCGCAATAACTGCTCCTTCCAAGAGAAAAGCAAAATACAAGAGAGAGCCAAATTCAAGATCCGATCAGTTCGAGATGCCTGGACACACTGCGTTTGAAGATCTGAAGATCATAGCTAGCAGGAAGTACAGACAGAGGGACACAGTTCCGGAGTTGACCTGTTGCATAAATGAAGGACTGGGAGTAACGGTTAACTCTTGCATTAGAGAGTTAGACAGAAATGGGATCAGAGTTTGCTGCTAGAAGGGTGCTACGCACCCGTCGTAAAGGTGGAGGAATGCATGCAGGGAGTTCAGAGGGGCAGTGACCGTTGAAGTAACGATAGAAAAGAGATAAAGATGAAACAGTACGGCAAAGAGACAGAGGTTGAAGGGAGCCAGTAAGAGGAGGAGAGTTAATGAGGCGAAAAACCTTTGACTCCACCCTATTGAGAAGAGCTGTATGTGGGGAGCCTCCCCACACATGAGAGTTGTACTCTACACGGGGGCGGATAAAACCCGTGTATAAAGTCAACAATTGTGCAGGGGTAAAGAAAGAATGGAATCGGCTTAGCACACCTAATCTCTTGCAAGCAGATTTTACAAGAGATGTAATATGATATTTCAAAGATAAGTCCCGTGTGAATGAATCCTCAAGCATGTTCAAGGATGATGCAGGATTAAACTGAATATTATTAAACATTAGTGGGTACGCCTGTGGAAGATTCTGTCAGGTTGATAGATGTAAGAACTGAGTCTTTGATGCATTAAAAATAACAAGATTATTTTTACCACAGTCAGAGATATGAGCCAAGTCAGACATTAGGTGTGCCATAGTCTCAACCCTTGTTTGTTGAGGTAACTGCTGAGATGGACTTTGCGGTAACCGAATGGAAAGGTTGAGGATGGAGTCATCAACGTACGAGTGGATAGGGTTAGATGTGGATAGGGTTAGATGTACAGCTTAGAAGGTCATTCATAAATAAAAGGAAGAGAGTTAGTGATAGGACAGTGCCCTGAGGATCACCACTTTTGATAGATCTAGGAGAAGAACGATGGCCGTCTACAACAGCGGCTATAGAACGACCAGAAAGGAAGCTATAGATGAAGGCACAGATAGAAGGATAGAAACTATAAGAGGGGAGTTTGGAAATTGAAGATTTATGCCAGACTCGATCGAAAGCCTATGAGATGTCAAGTGCAATGGCAAAGTTTTTGCCAAAGTCCCGAAAGGAGGATGACCAGGAGTCTGAGAGGTAGGTGAGAAGATCGCTAGTGGCGTCTCTGATGTAACCCATACTGACGATCAGAAGGGAGGTTGTGATAGGAAAGAAATTTTAAAATTTTTCTATTAAGAATTGACTCGAAAACTTTTGAGACACAGGATGTTAAAGCAATTGGACGATAGTTAGAGGGTTGGGAATGGTCATCCTTCTTTGGGACTGGCTGAATGAGAGCAAACTTTCAGCAAGAAGGAAAGGTACAAATTGACAGACAAAGGCGAAAGAGTTTGCCTAGGCAGGGTGTAAGCACAGAAGCACAGTTCTTGAGGACAACAGGAGGAACTCCATCAGGCCCATATGCCTTGTTAGTATTGAGGCCAATGATGGCAGATAATACATCAGCTGAGGAAATTTTAATGTCAGCCATGAGGAAGTCAGAGGCGGGAAGTGATGGAGGAACAGCACCGGAATCGTCTAAAGTGGAACTGGAGGAGAAAGTCTGAATGGAGAGATCTGCTTTATCAGTAGAAGAAATAGCTACAGAACCATCAGAGTAGAAAAGAGGAGGGAAGGATGATGAGGTAAAGTTGTTAGAAAGGTTTTTGGCAAGGTGCAAGAAGGAGCAGGAAGAATTCGAGCTTAAGAGTTGAGATCATTTAGTATGGATGAAATAATTTTTAGCAGAGCGAAGAATAGACTTAGCACGATTCAGGGCAGAAACGTAAAAAAGATGTGATTCAGGAACGGGTTGGCTCTGGTACCCTTTATAGGCCCTCTCCTTGTTGTGGACAGCATTAGAACAAGCGCAATTAAACCAAGGCTTTCTTGCATTAGTCAAAGGAGATGAGAAGGGAATGTATGCTTCCATGCCCGAGAGAATAACCTCCATAATGCACAAGGCACACTCGGATGGCTCTCGGCCACAGAAGCAATAATCATTCCATGGAAAATCAAAGAAGTACTGCCTGAGAGCCTGTCAATCTGCAGCTTCAAAGTGCCACAGTTGACGTTTCTTTGGAGGGTCCACAGGCCGCACCAGAGCGATAGGACAGGTTAAGGTTGTGATCAGAGGAGCCAAACGGAGAGGAATGATTGACGTTGTAAGCAGAATGATTAGTTGTAAGGAAGAGGTCAAGTACATTGGAGCTCTCTCCAAAGCGGTCAGGGATACGGGTATGGTGTTGAACTAGGAATGTTGACAGAAAAAAATGAAATGCAGAGAACTCGGGCCCCTAGGTTTCCACATACAGTAAGGATGATCAACACTTGCTCACAACCACTGGTTGGGAACATGATAAATAACCCACTCACAAGTTGTCAACAAGCTAACAACACAAAGCTTAGGAAAATTTTGCGACTTGGCAAAGAATTGTCCAATAACAGCTGCCGTCATGTAATTTAATATGTTGGTAGCAGTGTTGCCAGCATATGTTCAAGGGCAAGTGTGGACCCACCACCCTAGACAGGTAATCTTCATTTTGTTACATATTAGGTAATGTGGGGTCTGTTGGACCCCACGGAAAAAAAATAAAAAATAATACTTCAGTTCGAGATATTTCAAAATGCTTCAATACACAAATAATTCAACCCCTTATCTTTAAATAGGGCCAGAAAAAATAAAGTTTGATTGAAAAAATATAAATTTTTTTAAAGTTTATACAAAAATTATTAAATTTTAGGTATGCAAATTTTAAAATTAAATCTTGCAAAATTGAAAAGTAATATCATGATTCCTTGGGTGGCCTGCAGTAGACCGATGTTGGGACCTTCTGTATACAAAAGGAGAAAGACAGCAAATTTAAATAAAACACAAGAGGGCTCAACTAGGTTACATTATAGGTAATCTGGGGGTCTGACATACCCCATTGGCTCTATAGAGCAAAATCAGAGCCAGATACAGCTATGACCCCATCATCCCCATGAAGAGCATCACTAGGCAGGAAGGTAACGAGACGAACAGATCTGTAGACCTTATGCTCATATTATTAAAAATCAAATTTCGGGGACTGGGGTTTCTGAGACCCCACATTCCTTATCTAGGGGTAAAGTGTCACTTGGTATGCCTCCGCCAGTCCTTGCGCACGGACTCACCATATAACTTCCATGACAGGGTTCATTGTGGGTTGAAATGAGACTGAAGAAAACGTCGACCCCATATGACATCGACCTTTGGCCCCTTAACTTTGTTGGCCTAATCAGTTCATCAGCCCTTCATACTATATCACAGGCAAAAGTTTGGTCGGAATCCGTCAACGGGGTCAGAAAATATCTCGCTCACACCTGTAATATGACCTTGACTTTCGACCCCTTGACCTTGCTGACAATCAATTAATCGTCCCTTAATACTGAATTACTGACAACAGTTTGGTCAAAATCAGTCTACGGGTCCAGGAGATATCGCGCCCACACCCATATGACCTTGAACTTTGGCCCCTTTACTTTCCTGACCTAATCAGTTCATCGTCCCTTTATACTGTACCACTGACAAAAGTTTGGTCGAAATCCGTCGAGGGGTTCTGGCGATGTGGTGCCCACAAGGATAAACTGAGTCAAATGACCTTGACCTTTGACCTATTTATCTCTCTTACCTAATCAGTTCATCATCTCCTCGTTCTGTATCACTGGCAATAGTCTGATCGAAATCCGTCGAGTGGTTCAGGAGACATAATGCCCGCAAGGATACTCTAAGTCTAACCCATATAATTTTGACCTTTGACTCCTTGACTGAGCCGACCAATTCGGATAATAATCTCCTCATACTGCATCATTGGCGAAATTTTTGTCGAAATAAGTCGATGGATTCAGCTGATATCTCGCCCACACGTGTTACGAACTTATGAACCAGCGCACGCACGCACGCACGGACAGACCAGTCACGTAATGCCTCCCTTACCATGAGTGGGCGGGGGTAAAATAATGGAAAAATTAGACCTTACTGGCAAATAATAGAGAAAGGGTTAGCATGAGAGGGTAAATGAGCTTGGCAAAAAAATCCATACCTAAGTGTGTGTGTGTGTGTATATATATATATATATATATATATATATATATATATATATATATATATATATATATATATATATATATGAAAACTAACAGTAATTTTACAAGAAATTTAAAACTCACCAACTAAAAAGTCGTCTTTAGATGTGGACAATGTGTATGTGCTAGAGTAACGTAATGATATTATTAAGTTTCTATTTGGTAAGGCGGAAACTAACATAAAGGTTGAAAGAGAGAAATGAGAACTTGGTGGCTAAAAATATATATCTTAGAAAATGGAGGTGTGTATGAGAAGGAGTGAAATAGCACGACTTAAACAAGTCCAAGTTCTTGCTAAATAAGACTAATGCCAAAAGTAAACAAACAAATAATAAAAAATAGGGGATGTTAACTCTTACCAGCAAAAAATAGAGAGGGTTTAGAGAAGGGAGGCGTACAGTATATATATACAGGTAAATCAAACTGATTCATTGGGGCCGAGGTAAATCAAAATGATTCAGTGGGGCCGATCTTTTTGTACTGTACGTGTTAAATAAAATTAATACTAGCACAGCAGCTTAAAAAGAGAAATTAGAAATGGCTAAAAATAGTGTTTAGGCAGAGGGAGGTGTACACAAATCACAGTAAAACAGTTTTACGTCACTAAGTATCCTTAGACAGTATGGAAAATAACACACCAGTTTACCGACAGAAACTGGAACTTGTCCCTTAAATATAGCATGTTTAAAAAAGGAAGTGCACTTGGGTGGGAACAACCCGATGAAATACTGAAACACAGACGGAAACCTTGACGTAATAACTCTCTAAAACTGACAAGACACACACACACACACACACACACACACACACACACACACACACACACACACACACACACACACACACACACACACACACACACACACACACACACACACACACACACACAAACACAAAATACTGACATAATAGCATAAAAGTGAGTGGTGCGTATGTGTGAGAGTAACGTAGCGAACATGAAAAATATATTACGAAATCTCAGTAAACAAGATGAAACTAAGAAAGACTGAATTTGGTCAGAGAAATTTGAACTTGGGAGCCCAAAATATTAAGAGTTTAGAAAGAAGCGGTGCTCTTGAGTAGAAGTAGCCAGAAACAGCAAACCAATGAATGCTTAAAAAAAAAAAAAAAAAAAATACGAATGCTTATTCAGTTTAATTTCATGAGAAAATCTGAAACTTGTGTCATAAATATATTTAGTTTTTAGAGGGGGGAGGGTGCATACGTGCTGGAGTAGCAGCGGCAGAGAGCAGTGATCACTTCCTCGCCTCGCCTCACCTCAACGCACCTCCACTACAATCACGGGTGGACCAGTTTTTGTGCCCGCGCCTGCTTGCATGCATCCCCCTCGCCGTCCCTCCAGCCTCTCCTCTCCCCTCCACCTTCCCCTCCCACCTGAATCTCCTCTCCCGTCTCTCCCTCTTTTTGCTCTTCCCTTCGCCGTCATCTATCCTCCCCCTCCTCCTCTATTTTCTCCTCCCCTTCTCCCTTCCCACACCCCTCTTCATCCCTCTCACCAATCTACTCTTCTTCTACCATATCTCTTCCCCCTTGTTTTGCATCTGCCACCTCCTTTTCATCCTGTTTCTCTCTTCTCATCTCCTATATCCTCTTCCTCTTCGCACCTTCATCTTTCCAACCCCTCCGTTATTACCTCTTCTTCAACCTGTCCCTCCACTTTTCCCATCCTCCTTCCACCTTCGTTTCTCCTCCCCCTTCCACTAACGTCTCTTCCTCCTGCTTCTCCTTCCATCTATGCCTCTTCGTTTCCTCCACCTTTAACTCTTCTTTCTCTCACTTCTTCACTTTCCTTCCCTAATTCTTCCCTCAGATCTCCTTCTCTTCCTCCTTCTCCTCCTCCCTCGCTCTATCAACTCTTCCTTACCTCTCCATCTTTCTCTGTCACCGTCTTCTTCCTCTTCCATAACCTATGCCATTCCTACCATAATCTGTACCAGTTTCAACGTAACCAATATCATCATCTTCTCTCCCATTACCTTTGTTACGATCATTATCGCCCGCCTTTACAAGGCAGGGAGATAGTGTTTTTGCCCACCTGTGTGTGTGTGTGTGTGTGTGTGTGTGTGTGTGTGTGTGTGTGTGTGTGTGTGTGTGTGTGTGTGTTTTCCCATTATATCTCACGAAAGACTTTAGTTGTCAACATGAAATCTTCAATGTGTCAAGATACGGCTAAAATCTTGGACGAGTTCTAAAATGGGCACTCTGGGTCAAGGTCAAAGTCACCAAAATAGCTGCCAAATGTCAACAAGTTTTTACCGCCCGCCTTTAGCACCATTATATCTCATGAACCGCTATCAACATGAAACCTTCAGGGTATCAAGATATGGCCAAAATCATGGACTTGGCCAACAGCATATTCTGGCGGGCGATTAGCATTCGGCTCCCGCATGCTTTTTTTAATTTTCTATCTTTCCATCCATCTTCATTATCAGCCTCTGTCTTAATCACTATAACGTCTTCCATCACCAGTATTACTTTCCACCATATTGACCATCACTACCTTCATTGGCCTCGGCGTAGCCTCTGCTACTCACATTACACTTACTGCCATCTTCACAATCACTATTTCCACCGTCACTGCTATAGTTTGCCTTCAACTTATCATCTACCCCCATCACAACTTACAACTATCTTCACAATTTTCACCATCATTGCCATAACTGCCTCGTCACCACAACACCTAACATCACCACCATCACTTGCCGTCATTCTCGCAATTATTATAAACTCTGCAGCGAACATCGCTACTTTAACTTGTACCACCACAAACACCACCACCATCTTCATCCTTACGTCCTTCTCCTCCTCACATTCCTCTCCACCTTCCTACTCCCACTTCATCATCATCATCCTTCTATCATCATCTGTATGACTTGAGGACCACAGAGACGAAGCCAGTATCCATCATCACTAAAATCATCACTCAGCCTAACTCTCAGACGATGACAGACTTCAGTCTCGTGTTTTTACTATCGCAAAATAATTTTAATGAGCTTAGGTGTGGATTTTCAAAGCTTCTCACATCCCTGTGGGAAGTTTTATTGTTTTTGTCAAAATTCGCCTTATAAATATTGTTATTTACTCCTAGAAAGCAAATGGCCATTACTCGGAGTTTACTTAGCCTAGAGCCTTCAACTTTGTAAGCTGGAGTCCCCCAGCTGGTTGCTTCACCTAGCAAAACGGGAAGGAAATAGGTTAACCGGATCTCCGGATATTATACAGAACACAGAAAATCAATTTGTTGACGCTATCTCAGAAACCACTTAAGCTCAAAGGCTGAAATTTTTTATCATATGCCCCTTGCCAAGAAGCAGATCGAAAAGGAGTATGATCCTAATCGGATAAATATCCTTCGAGATCGCTTAGGGTCAAATATTGGGATTTTCCTGGATAATTTGGATGTCACCTAATTTTCCATGAAAGAATATTGCGAGAACCATAAAACCTGGTGGATTTGTAGACTGTGATGACCTAAGGTGACGTACAAGGTGAGTGACCTTGACTTCTGGGATGAAAGACTGGGGCTTTTCTGCATACTTCCGATGTAACCTAAGTTTCCTTGAAGCATTAAAGCTAGAACCCCCAAACTTAGTGGGCTGATATAATGTGATGACCTATGATGATATGCACAAGTTCATTGACCTTGGCCCCCAAGGCTCTTCTACTGTAGAAGGCAATAGTTTTGGGAATGTTTTCTTTATCAAAACTGTCCTTAGACAATTTAACGGTGTTCTAGCCTTCTTATTACTGTATTATTCTTTCTTCTTAAAAACTAAATGGCCATTACTCAGGGACTAGAGCCTTCAAACTTTGTCAGCTGTGTCCCCCAGCTGGGCACTTCATCTGGCAAAATTGGAAGGAAATCAGTTAGCCGGATCTCTAAATATTTTTAGAACAAAGTAAACCAAATTGTTGACATTATCTCAGAAATCATTTTTGCAAGAAAGCTGAAATTTTGATGGTATATGCCCCTTGCCAGGGAGCAGATTAGAAAGGAGTATGATTTTAATCGGATAAATATCCTCCGAGTTTGATTATGGTCAAATTTTGGGATTTTCCCTGAACTTTGGATATCACCTAATTTTCCGTGAAAGAATAAAGCTTGAGCCACCAAACTTGGTGGACTTGAAGACTTTGATTACTTACGGTGACATACACAAGATGAATGTCCTTGGCCTCCTCTCAGGTCAAAAATTGAGAATTTTCTGGATATTCCAGATGTCACCTAAGGTTCCATGAAGCATTAAAGCAAGTCAGCAAGTTGAGAGGACTTATAGACTCTGACGATTTAAGGTGACATGCACAGAATCAGTGACCTTGACCTCACCTGGGGTCAAAAACTGGGACTATTCTCGGATATTCTGGATGTCACCTATGTTTCCATGAAGGATCAAAGCTAGAGCCACCACACTTGGTAGACTTATAGACAGTGATGACTTAAAGTGACAGGCACAAGGTCAGTGACCTTGACCTCAAGGTCCCTTTACAGCTCGACTTCTAGTAGGCAATGGCTGTGGGAAGTTTTCCTCTATATCAAAATTGTCCTTGGACAGTTTTACGGTGGTCTCTTCTTTATTACTATTATTCTTTCTTCTTAAAAAGTAAATCATGACTACTCAGAAACTATTTGCTCTACAGCATTCAAACTTGGTCAACTTAACTGAACAGCTGTCTGCTTCCTATAGTCAAATATGAAGGCAATCCATCCACCGGATCTCTGGATATTATCCGGAAAACACTTAGCTTTTTGTTCACACTTTCTCTGGAACTCTTGAAAGTAGAGCTGAAACTTTACAGCAATATAGCCTTAATTTGCCCGCAGCTCTGAGAGGCATATGATCGTCTATCTATCTATCTGTTGTCTTACGCCTTAAGCCCGTAAGGGGTGGCCACAAACAAATCGCCTCCAAGTCACCCTGTCCCCCACCATTTCATCGCCCTGCTCCCAGCTCACATACCCCTCTCTCATATACTTCTCCACTCCATACCTCCATCTCACCCTCGGCCTCCCCCTCCCTCCACCTCATTCACATACACTCTCCTCGTCAGTCTCTCACTCTCCATCCTCTCCACATGGCCAAACCGCCTCACTGTGTTCCTCCTAACGCTTCCTATCACATCCACATCCACACTACAACGCTCCTTCACTTCCTCATTTGTCAGTCTGTCTCTCCATATGACTCCACATGCTCCTCTCAAATAACTAATTTCCATTGCCCTCACTTTTGACTTCCGTCCCTCCAGCAAGGTCCAAGCTTCACTTCCATACGTTAAAGTTGGTATCACAATACTGTCATGTAGTAACTTTTTTCACTTCCATGCTCATTTCCCTGTTTCTTATCACTGCTTTCAAGGAACCAGCAACCTTTCTTCCTTGTTGTACCCTTTCAAGCACTTCACCCTCTAAACTTCCATCCTTACTCATTACACTACCCAAGTACTTAAATGTACTCACATTTTCCATTTCCTCCTCATCCAACCTCACTGACTTTACTTCTCTCGAATGAATATCCTTCGAGATCGCCTCAAGGTCCCTTTATGGCTCAGCTTCTAGTAGGTATTGACTGTGGGAAGTTTTTCGTCATCAAAACTGTCCTTGGACAATTTAACTGTTGTGGTTATTCTTGTTACCGCAAGACGATTTTATTCTTGCTGCCACTAGACGATTATCTACTAATTCCGCCAGACGATCACGTTCTTGTTGCCATTGGATGATTGCATTTTTTTTTTTTTCCTGCCACTGCAGTGTATCATTCAGCTTAGAAGTGACCTTTCGTTAGGAGTGGCTTCTCTTTGGTTCAGAGTAGGGACTTCGGTCTTGTTGTGGAGATCATACGAACTGTGTGATTGACAAGGAAAGCACCCAGCAGACATTCCGTTAGTCGACGATAAGCAACCGTCGGATTTACTATCCAGGTCTCTGTATTAGTGCTAGGTGCGATCGGGCTGGGGTGAAAAAAAAAAAAAGACTTCACAAATGTCTCGCGCTCGGCCCATATATACTCATACAGATACAGGTATTATATTTGGCCAGTGTCATGTCTACGAGTGAGCGACTTTTTCAGAGAGAGAGAAAAAAAAAACGCAAACTAATGACTTCCATGACGATCGTCACCATAATTTTCCCCCTCTGTCTCCCATAGACAGCCTTGTTACCATCGTTAGTACAGTAACTATGCTCATCACAACCAGTCTTCCTCATCCCAGAGCTAAAGTTACAGACGGACAGTGCTTCACGTCTTTTATCATCACTATCATTACATCTGATTTTCCCCACCTCTGCACATCCCTCCCACTATAATATACACAAATTTACCTTACTTACCACAACCACCACCATCTCCTTTATGGCAACCACAGCTGCCACCATCACTACCACCATCACCATATCCACCACCAACACCCATCCTCTCCCCCCAGCCACCCGTCTAGAGTATTATTCAGAAAAATATATTACGTTAAAATGGGCAAATGAAACGGTGTGAAGTGTTCTTGTGATTCTAAAGTTGAGGATATTGATGGTGTCATGGAGGATTGCTCGCAGAAACTGACAGAAAAGCAGGAAATCTTGCATATATTTTGTTGGAGATCTTGGAAAAGGAGGGACTGCGTACAGTTACGCAGAGATGTTTGGGAAAGAGAGAGAGAGAGAGAGAGAGAGAGAGAGAGAGAGAGAGAGAATTTGTTTTCAAAATATTTCTTCTTTAACCCTCTCATGCTTGAAACCTCTCTAGCCTCTCTTCTAATTAATGTCAGATGATTTTATTCCATTGGCAGTGACTCAGAGTTAATACTGTCACCAGTAACCTTTCACAGTGGAAACAATTATTATTCTACTCCAGCTAATGGCAGACGATTTTATTCTTCTGAAAGTGAGTCACAGGGATCTGAAAGCTAACTACTTCATTGTGATGTTCGTTTTTTGTTTTTCATCCAGTCTTACCGGTAAAATATCATCGTGGAATACGAGACTGTTTACTTCAATAGGAAGAATAATTTTTCGAATAAAAATACCTCATGAAACAGGAGGGTAAAAAATATATGATTAACACCTCATTCATCCCTTCCTTAAGATTTTTTCTTACTTTATAATTAACTCGACAAGATAATCGTGTACAACGACGGGATTCACTGAAATATACGGAATGCTTTGTAAAAAAAAAAAAAAAAATGAATGGATGACAAGAGACGGCTTTTTTTCTCTCTTTTTTAATATGCATCAACTTCTTTATTTATTCATTTATTTATTTTTTTTTTTACATTTCAGGCCACAACAATAACACTAAACCCAATGTCACCATAAGGACCACATCACCGCCATCACCATCACTACACCATAACCATCACCACCACCACCATTACCATCACAGTCACAACAACCATAACCATCACCTCAGTCACAACCACCAGCCTCACCACAAACACATTCATTATTACCACCACAACCACAACCACCATCATCACCACAACCACAACTACCATCACCACCACAACCACAACCATCATCACCACCACAATCACAACCACCATCACCACCACAACCACATCCACCATCGCCACCACAACCACAGCCACAATCACCATCACAACCACAAGCACCATCACCATCAAAACCACAACCACCACCACTACCACAACCACCATCACTACCACAACCACCATCACTACCACAACCACAACCACCATCACCACCACAACCACAGCCATCATCACCACCACAACTACAACCATATTCACCATTACCACAACCACACCTACAACCACCATCACCACCACAACCATAACCATCACCACCACAGTCACTACCACCATCAACACCACAACCATAACCAGGATCAACACCACAACCATAACCAGCATCAACACCACAACCACCATCACCATCACCACAAATACTACCATCATCATGGCAACATTAATAAACAATAACCTCTAATCCTCCATCACTCATGTGAGGTGTAGGGATCCGAGGGTAGGCAGCTGTAGCCTGTAACATTCAAGGGCAAGTGACAGACCCACACCCCTGCTTGCACTGCATGATCAAAAAGTCTATCAGTCTCTCGTGTATTTGAATCGATGAGAGAAATTGGTACCCTGAGCCACCAAACAACCACCACAAACATATCCGCAAGACCACGCTCACCACATCAGTGTCATTGCTATCACCATCATTATTATCATCACCATTATAATCATCAGCCGCAACCCGTCTCTGATGCGGGAAAAGTTAGAATGACTGGTTGTGACGATGGTACTGGTGTTGGTGGTTGCAGAGTCAGTTATTAAAATGAAACGACGTCACTATTTCATCATTAACAGTGTTCGGTGGAAGAGGATTACACTACCACTCATTCATCATTGAAGTATTCGAAATAGATCACTTTGGCACTCACAGAATGAGATACTACATTAAAAGCTGACAGGAAAGATGGGTGACCATTCAACCAATCAACGGCATTCGTCAGTTGTCAAAGTCTGGCAAAAATCAGATGGATATGACAGTCTTGGGTATCCTGTCCTCCCTTCGTGGAGCAGCTGCAAGACTGCAGTTATTACCTCCATTCCTCGGACGTATTTTTCTGTTAATCATGCTGTCAGTAGACGATTTTGTTCAATATAAGGGTGACATGTTTTAGTGAAGGGGTTAATAAAGGCTATATCTAACTCCTCCACCTACAAAACTCTCTTCTAAGTTGAATGAAATAACCTGAAGATATCAAGAAAAAAAAAAAGATAGCCTTCGTCGTCAGATTCAAAGGGTTTAATGGGTTCCATGGAAAAAGGTTAAAATTCAGTCAAAGGTTCCGATATTGCTTTATAAGGTGACAGAATGCAAGTGGGCACTCAGGCAACCTACCTGATCGTGACCATATTTAAAGCTGAGCCAAAAAAACTGATGGCTATGATAAGTAATTGGGTGTCCCTTCTCTCCTAAATGTGAACAGGAGTTAACTGGTTACTGGTTGTCCTCAGGCGTCTTGAGGGTGCTATTAAGCATATGGTACTAACATGAAGCAGGAGAATCATCACTTGTTTGCCCCGCAAAAATGGATCTTACCTTTACTAATTCATCATTCCAACGTACGAAAATTATCGAATCAAACTGATAGTCACAGATACAATTTTTTTTCGGAGGGAGGGGGGCGGGAGGGGGTGATAGACTGTGCAGGATGGTAGGGTCGGGGTGTTAACTTCATCTACTCGCATGGAAAATAGGCAGAGAAGCAGATGGGTGTGATAATTTCTCGAATACCCAGTATTCTCTTTTCATGCCAGCAAAAATAAAATATAAAAGACCATTATCGTAAAAAAAGAAACTAAAAGGGAACAAGGGACAGATGGTCATTCGGGCCACCTAGGCCACTGGTGATAATGTCCAAACAATGACACAAAAAAGTAGATGAATATGATAAATGCGTGAGTATCCATTCCTTCCTTTGTGCGAGTTGGAGGTACAGAATTTGATACTACTTGACCCGTAAAATAAAAGGCAGTGGAATCTTTAATATATCGCCGAAATACGAGACGATGCTACGAAGACAAGCGAGTTGGACACATTATGGAGAGAGAGAGAGAGAGAGAGAGAGAGAGGGAGGGAGAAGGAGGAGGAAGAGGAGAAGAAGACCAAACAAGGAGAAGGAGAAGAACTAAGGAGAAGATGAGAACAAAGGAGGAAAATAAAGGAGTACAAAGGAATACAAAGGAAAACAAACAGGGGCAGATCTATTAGTACTATCGAGGCTGTTTGTTACAGAATACAATAAAACTAACGAAACTATTCTCTCAAAAACAAGGGTAGGAAAGCAGCCGAAGCTGGCAGGAAATAAATAAAAGCAACACCATGCAGGATAGAAAACCTGGCATGGATTCTTCATAGGAAAGAATGAAAGGAAACCATGTACTATTTAACAAGCAAGGGAAACACATATTGTCAGCCCAAGTCCTTGTTGTTCTATGGTTAGTCGTACGCTCTCAATGTTTTGAACTACAAGACATCTTAATTCATAAATGTACTAATTAAAAGTGAAGATACTTACCAGGGAATTAGAAGACAAATACTTATCCAAGCGGTTTTTAAATATAGTACTGTATCATAGTTATCCTCATGAAGAGGAAACTTGTTCCATATACTTACAACTCTGTTGAAGAAGTGTTTAACTTCATGTTAGTGAAAATGCTTTCCAGTGCTATTATGTCCATTGCTGCTAAAATAACTTGACCGATACTGTGAGACACTTCTCGACAACCATAGTATCATGTCCTCTGAAGATTTTGTATACTTGAATTATATTCCCCCATAGTCACCTCATTGTTATGGGAAACAGATTCATCTCTTTTAATCGTTCCTCATATGGTTTATTTCTCAATTTAGATATCATTTTGCCATCCTTTGCTGTACTCTCAAGATTCTCAGTAATGTTGAGTCCCAGTATTTACTCAACATTAAATTTCTGCCCACACAGAGGCTGAAATAGTCAAGAGACCTACTAGGCGTAATTTACAGTCTGAACAAATTACGAGTTAAGATAAACTGACCAGATTTACCCGAGCTAAAAGCGGGACATTGTCAAGTGTGTGTATATATATATATATATATATATATATATATATATATATATATATATATATATATATATATATATATATATATATATATATATATATATATATATATATATCATCCAATCCTACATTACCCCATGAGAAGCGTAGGAGCCCGGGGCTAGGCAGTTGGTCCTGACATTTAAGATAAGAGTGACCAGCCTCACTCATCCCTGAGTGGCATTACACGAGCAATCAACCCCAACTATCCTTTGGATATAAACCTTCACCGGTTCAATCCGATTGGAGCGCAGTAATTACCCACTAAACCACCGGTCGCCAAAATTTGGTTATATGGTTACCACCCAGCGTAGTAAATGGTTTCCTGGTGAACAGGAAACCATTTGGCTTGTCACTCAGTGTAGAGTCACCCACAGGCAGAAGGAAGAGAAAAGAATGAAGGAAAGAAAGACAGAAGAGGGAGTGTAAAGTTGTCAATAGGCAGAAGGACAAGGAAAGAATGCACGAAAGGAAGACAGAAGAGGATGGAAGGAAAGAGGGATGGAGGAGAAGAAAGGGCAGACATCCGAGAGCAGCACTACATCGAGTGAGTGGATGGTGAGCGCCCCCACCTACCACAATATATATATATATATATATATATATATATATATATATATATATATATATATATATATATATATATATATATATATATATATATATATATATATATATATACACACACACACTTGACAATGTCCCGCTTTTAGCTCGGGTATATATATATATATATATATATATATATATATATATATATATATATATATATATATATATATATATATATATATATATATATATATATATATATATACACCACCACCTCACTGTGAGGGTGCTAATCAAACACCTAAGTCTTAGACACACTCCAAACATACCGTATGCTACGGTGGATGGCCGACCAAAGTTGTCAGTGAGTATAACAGATTCTATATTAACAATTCGGTACTTCATTTGGTTTGGATTATGCATAATTTCACTAATTCATCATAGCTTCATTAAAGATCATCTTATACCTAATGTAACAGTAATTTTCTAAAAGCGGGACACGTAAGATAATTTGCTAAAAAAGCGGGACATTTTAGTCGCAATTAAATAAGCGGGACAGACGTAAAAAAAGCGGGACTGTCCCGCCTAAAAGCGGGACTCTGGTCACCTTATGTTAAGATCCTAACTTGCACTACATGTAGCAGTAATTAAATAATATAGGACCACTGAAATGATGGGTTGCCATCATATTCCATCAATGATATATTTTCGGTTTATGATAAATATAAACAATTCACGCTACATTATATATACGTGTTCTAATTTGTATTATTTATATTACGGTATATGACATTACCATGATTCACAGTTTCACACAACAGTGTAGATATTTAACAAAGAAAAATATGTTTTTTAAACAGTGCGGGGACTGTGTTTGTCCCAGTGGTGGTGACATCTACCGGAATACTAGGCTTTTCAGAAGCACCCCATTTTTGTCTGTAAGTATTTTTGGTACCAGACAATGCTTAATTTAAGATTTCCACCATTTGTATTTGGAATTTTCTGGCAGACCTTCTATTTCACACTGGAATACAAAATTTGACTGCTCTGTTGGGAGTTTCTATTTAAAACTGTCATGCATCATTCATATCTAACATTTCAACAATAGGATGCCAGTCACTCGCACCGACAATTTCCTTTAATTTATTAAAATCAACTGTCTTATAGTTGGGTACTTTCTCATAATTGGCCTTAAAATTGTTTTCAAATAACTTAAAGATAAATGTAACTATATGATGATCGCTTGTACCAAATTCTTCCCTTACAACAATCACTCACTAAATTTTCTAATGTTGCTAAAACAATCTCTAAGACTTTAGTTATGAATGTTGGATAATTTATAGGCGTGTTTTTGTCGTCCAAGCTGGAGCTTGGGATTCGAAGCGCGTCTTGGGGCGCTTGGTTTTCATCCGCAAAAACAGTCCAGGATATGTAGAACCGAAAAATTACATGCCAATCGCAAAGTAAACAGAGGGGTTCGCCGAAGACTATCTTCTGACAAATATGTAGCTTACATGTAGCCGTTATTTGTGCTGAACTGGCTCTATATGTCGTTAATATTAGCCACCTGCACCCTAATTTTATGTACATAATGCTAATTTCATTAAATTTATCATTTATGTGTCCTTGCTGGCCAATCTCACTCTCCCCAAGCTACACCAAGACTGCTCCCGACCACGCTTGGGTGGGATACGAAGACGGTCTCGGTTTCGGTGACAAACGCTTGGGCCGGCTTCGTATCACTTTGGCCAACAAAAACGGCACAGCTTGGTTTCACCGAAGATGGCTTCGAATCCAATCCCTCAGCTTGGACGACAAAAAAGCGGCTTATGAACTGATACAATGTACATTCCAGCAGGTTCGTATATAGGTCTAACCCTGTGTGCAAGGATAGGGCTTCTCCCCAATTCGGAACTGGCAAATTAAAATCACCAAATATTAGTGCTTTGTATACAAGATATTTCGGCAGTATGATTGCAGATTTCATTGTCGATGTTGAGTGAATGTCCAAGTGGACGATTAATTAACCAAACGGCGATTGTATGGCGAGATAAATTTCTAAGTGGAAAGTGAATGGTGTCAGTGCTTCCAGTAGTTAATTGGCCAGGTAATTATGGCTGAATGGAATCCTGATTTAATAGATAGGAACACATTACCCCATACTCTGTCCTTCCTTTCACTACAGAAAATGTAATAACCTGAGGCTGGATTCACTAACAAGGTCATAATATGAGGCGTTTGAGCAAGATATGGCATCTCAGATTACTTGCTCCTGTGGCGCCGTATCTCTCACCAGAGTTTGGTATTCACTAAATTTTTTTACTGGCACCTTACCCCGGTCATAAGTTTACGTGTCTTAAATCGGCCGTCATCAGCTGATTTCTGCTCACCCAGTGACAGAGAATCTTACACGTGAGGCTTTGTCACGATCAACCAATCACGGAGCGAACCCTTATATCAGCTGTTTATCTCCCTAATGTAAACACAAGCGCAAAGGGGAGAACATGCACAACACACAGTCCTCAACCCAACAGGAGGAAGTAACACCACAAACTCGCTCGGCATATTTTCTTGTAGTGAAATATATAATGTAAAAACTCCAAGTTCAACAGACCCAAACAAGAGACGTCCTAACTTTTCAAGTGACGAACTCTTAATGGTATTTATTTCCTTTATTCCCCTTTCTGGTATTATTTTACAAGTGGACAATATGCAGTTCAGGAATTTTAGCACCATTAAAGTATAGTACATTCACTAAGGATCATAATGAACCCCATAACCCCATTCGGAAATTGATATTTTCAGAGATAATGAATTTAATTAAAAATTCCAAAAAATACATACCTTCGGTCTTCACTCGGCCAGTCCGTATTAAAAATGCGTGTGTTCGTGCGTGTGTTTCTCTTCCCATCGACTGCGCATGCGTCTCGTAGGTCTATATCACCCACTCATAGGCCTACTTTAGGTCACGTGATGGTACTCTGCCAATGAATTTGAACCGCGGTCTTTGATTCCTTGTGGATGGAAAAATTCAAATCCTTCTCGGTATGGCCTCTGAAGAAGAAAGACGTGCTGTGTGTCCCGGGTGTGATGTTGATTATTTAGCCGTGATTAAGCGTTTCCACTTGGAATCTGAGGAGTCTATTGAGTTTCTTAGAAGACACGGTGTATTACCTTCGGAAGTTTATTGCCCAGACTGTCAGGAACCGTGTAAATTTAGAAAAGACAGACATCAGTGGTACTGTGGTCAGTACAAAAAGTACGCAAAAATCAAGAAACGGGTACAGTGTAATTATTGTGTTTCTGACTACAAAGGAACTTTTTTGGACAACACACATCTTCTGGCTTGGTAAATTATATTGTTCATAAACCACTGGATTCAAAGGTTTTGGAACGACGACGTTATTGCCAGACGACCCTCGTCCTGGACAAACGTATCTCTAGGGTAAGCATTCCCCTAGGATAGGTAAGGTATGTTGGGGTAGGTTTGGTTAGGTTTAGTGTGTTTGGTGAGGTTATGTTACGAATTCCCTTAGGATAGGTTATGTATGTTGGGGTAGGTTTGGTGAGATTACATTACGTCTGTTTAGTTAGGTTTCGTCTGTTCCGTTACGTTAACCGGTGGTGCAGTGTATTTTTCTGGTGGTTCTTGATGCGATTTAAGTTGTTATTTACTTCTTCTTTTTTTATTCGGAAAATGCAAGATTTCACCTACTTGTCCAATCAAAGTTCATGATTGGAAAAGAGCGGAAATGAGGCATTTCCGACAAAAATGAAGGTCAGAAACATTCGAATCGCATCAAAAACTACTAGAAAAATATATTGCACTACTTGGGGGGTGCATTGTCCACTTGTAAAAATTTACCCCGTTACTTTAGGTGGCAATCTTACCATACCCAGTGGATTTGTGTTATATAGTGTATGCCTGTATGTGTTTTAATGTGTGCAAATGAATATTACCGAATCTTCTTCAACATACTGAAAGGGGGATTTTTTTCCAACTTTCCAACTGGATGCTGGGTTAGGTTAGGTTAGGCTGGGTTGGGTTAGGTTAGGTTAGATTAAATTATTAGGTACAGCTAAGCTAGGTTTGGTTAAACACTTACAGTTGGCCGGTCCCTTTCACCATTACTAATATTTCCGATCAGATTGTCATAGTCATATTATGGTTATTATTCATTTGCACAACAAATGAGGCCTCAAAATACTCAAATGAACTGAAAAACTATCAAATGGAACCAAAATAAATAAATAAACCAAAAACATGAAACGGCAATAAAGGAAATATATATCCTCTTAGTTCTGATTAATGAAGCCTCCAAAACAAAAACAATTATTTCTTCCTCACTAGACACAAACATTACAAAGAAAGCAAAGATGCTAGCATGGGAAAGTATTACCTATAGGGTGAATAGTGTTAGCAGAGTGAAAAGAGGGAGCAGTGAAGTGAGGAAGAAATTTCGTAATGTTAGATCAAAAGTTACGGGGAAGGCAGCCAAAGCATTGAGGGAGGCAAAGAAAACTTTATGTAAAGAAAATGCATATTTTTGATGTTAGTTACATAGTGCCTGTGATGATGTAACCTGTTTGTTCTAACTTACCATATCAAACAAACCTAACCCATTCATGAGGCTTTACTGGTAAAGGTAGGGTTTGGTTATAACACTTTGGTTAGCTTGATCATACAAGTCTAAAACTAGGAAGTCATTTCCTCTTTTGAGGGGGAGGGAGGTGGGGTTGTGCTTTTGGCGTTGATGACTGAGAATCGTTTGGTGTTGTAAGCAATTACCTTAGAAAAATTTCCTATATGCCAAAGGTTAAAGTTGATCCCATCAATCAGTTATAATTTTGCTGGTCTTATGTTGAGCATTCATATTGTCAAAGAAGTCATTCCTTTTTATTTTCCTTGTTACCTTATCCAGTATGTTGATACATGAAATGGTTTGTATCGCATAGGCTTTGTTTACGTAATGTTTGTTAGGTTTGACATCTTAATTCCAGTGCCATGTCTGAAATAGAATTAATGTCTTCAATATAAGTTTAATCACCTTTGTATATCAAACTGTCATTGTTCAGCACATCCATTATCTACCCATAAACTGCCAGAAGCCTGATTTCATGTCGTGGAAACCTATAATATCGTAGCAAATGCTCATCAGGCACATGGAGAGGATCTAATTGGTCTCTGAACCTTCTCTCTCGACGTACAGTACATATCGGTGAGCTAAATACACAGCCACAGACCCCATCGCTGTAAACATCACAAGCTGACTGCTCAGGCGGCCCCAGGCTTTCCCGGTGGCATGTTTAATTTTGACACATTTATATTACCTTGCAAAGAAATAAGTATTGCTTGAGTTCTTAGCTGCATTAAAACGAATATGGTACATCTTTTATGTTTCTGTCTGTTGAATTTCCTCGAGGGCCAAAGGCAGTCGATAGTCCAAGAGGTTGTATACTTAATAAACATACTGATTCCGGGTTGTGATGTAGGTTAAGGTATGTCCCCCAAGCGCTTAACTTGAGGCACCAGATCCTGGGGCAAGATGGCCACACCCATGCTTAGTGAATCTGCCTCAGCACCGTATCTTTAGGCACCGTTAGGAGATCCAGCGCCTTAAGTGTTTAGTGAATCCAGCCCATGGTAAATTAAGCTCGTCTAGAAAATCTCCTTGTTTATTATTCAGCCACGACTCTGTTTTACCAGTTACATCATATTCTATAGTAAAGACATGAACCTTTACATCAAAATATATTACGCTCACTGCGTGCAATTACAAGAAGAGCCTCAATGTATTTTCTTTTCCTGTGTAGGGAGCTTGCATTATCTATAGTTTTATCAAACTGAATTATTTCTAAGTCGGTAGGAGAAGGAGAGGGGGAGGGGGCGGGAGAGAGAGAGAGAGAGAGAGAGAGAGAGGGAGGGAGGGGGAGAGGGAGAAGGAAAACAAGATCATGATGATGATGATGCTTTACTTGGCGCTTTATGGGACTGAGGCAGATCCTTGAAAAGGTAAAAGATACAAGTTTATGGGTGGTTGAGATGGAGGCTGACAGTGAAGATATGCAAATCTGGAGGAGGAGGCGAGGGTGGAGGGTGATGGATCACCTGACTGTGCATATGTGAAGCAGGGGGAGGGGGGAACCTAGAAATGAAAGGGTTGCTATTGGATATGCTTAGCTAAAGAGGAGACACCTGAGCATACCCAGACAGACAGGGAACACCAAGCCATACTCAGATAAATACAAGGACACATTATCATACTCATATAAATTGAGGACACATCGTCTTACTCACATAAACAATGTACACCTGGTCATACTCGGTTAAATAAGGAATGCATGGATGTACTAAAAAAAGTGGATACTCCTGGACCTGCTGAGATTAATAGGGAACACCTGGTCAGGCTCATTAAAGAGGAATCACTCTGATATACTCAGATAAATAGGAACACTTTTATATAATCAGATAAATAGGGAACACTTTGATCTTTCTATCTATTGCCAGATGCCTTAATCCCGTAAGGGGTGGCCACAAACAAATCGCCTCCATGTCGCCCTGTCCCTCTCCATTTCATTACTCCACTCCCAGCTCACACCCCCATCTCTCATATACTGTACCTCTCCACTCCATCCCTCCATCTTATCCTTGGCCTCCCCCTCACTCTCCCCCCCTCCACCTCACTCACATTCTGAAGACTCTCCTCATCAGCCTCTCACTCTCTATCCTCTCCACATGGCCAAACCATCTTAGTGTGTTTCTCCTAACGCTCCTATCACATCCACATCCACACCACAACGCTCCTTCACTTCCTCATTTGTCAGTCTGTCTCTCCATGTGACTCCACATGCTCCTCTCAAATAACTCATTTCCACTCCTCTCACTCTTGACTTGTGTCTCTCCAACAAGGTCCAAGCTTCACTTCCATACGTTAGAGTTGGTATCACAATACTCATGTAACTTTTTTCACTTCCATGCTCACTTCCCTGTTTCTTATCACTGATTTCAAGGAACCAGCAACCTTTCTTCCCTCTTGTACCCTTTCAAGCACTTCACCCACCAAACTTCCATCCTTACTCATCACACTACCCAGGTACTTAAACGCACTCACATTTTCTATTTCCTCCTCATCAAGCCTCACTGTACTTTCACTCACTTCACTTCTCTCGAAGACCATAACTTTACTCTTCCCTATATTCACCTTTAGATTCCGTTTCTTACACACTCCCCCAGACTCATCCACAAAGCCTTGCAGCTGCCCTTCGTCTTAACTTAACAACACAGTATCATCTGCAAACAACAGTACAGGAAGTTTCCAAACACTGCCCTCTTTCAGTAGGGCCGCTTCAACATCCACTGCCCTATAATCCTATCTATGTACAGACTGAAAAACCATGAAGACATGACACATCCTTGTTTCAGTCCAACCTTCAAATAGAAAAATTCACTCAGTTCACTATCACACGCACTGCAGCCTTAGCACCCTCATACATACTCTTCACGGCATTCAACAACTTCCCATCTACTCCATATATTCTTAATACTTTCCACAATCCTTGTCTATTTACCATGTCATATGCTTTCTCTAAATCCATGAAGGCAATACAACTTCTTTTCCTTCTCTAGAAACATTTCCACTAATCTAAGAATGAATATCTGATCTACACAAGCTTTTCCCTTCCTAGAACCTCCCTATTCTTCTGCAACAAATTCCTCTGTTATTTTCCTAACTCTGTCAATAAGTATCCTGTCATATACTTTTCCTATTACAGTAAGAAGACAAATGCCCCTATGATTATCACACACTCCTTTTTTCCCCTTTTCCTTTGTACAGGGGAATAATTATACCTGACTTCCAATCCTCCAGGACTCTACCTTCCTCCCAGGTCTTCCTTTATTCTCACATCCCTTCTTCTCCCAGCCATTCCCCAGCCACTTATACTTGCATCACATACATTCTTTATGTTCAACAGTTCCTTAAAGTGTTCCCTCCACCTGCTCACTTTTTCTCCCTTCTCCACTAGTAATCTTCCATTTTTATCTTTCCCCAGCTAACTTCTTTGGCACCCTGTCTATCTCTCTTTACCTCTTTCCAGAACAATTTCTTACATTCCCTCCACTTTACACTCAGGTTCCCTCCAAATTCCTCATCCACTCTCTTCTTATTCTCTCTTACTAATCTTTTCACCTCTCTTCCTCTCTACATATAACTCTCTTCCGTCTCTCAATTTCTTCCGTGCCCCTGTTTCTCATCCACATACTATATGCTTTCTTCTTTTGTGCCACAGCCTCTTCCACCTCTTCATTCCACCATGCTGTTCCCTGCACTCCCTTTCATCTTCCCTTCACCCCACACACCACCTCACACGCTGCACAGATTTCTTCTGTGAATATCTTTCACACAGTTTCCACCTTCCCCATCTGCTCCAATCCATTTTTACCCAATCGCTCCTTCACTTCCCTCTTATATTCTGCTTTATTTTCCATCCTCTTGTAACTTTTCCACTCTCCTTGTATGAACTACTTCCTCCTGTCCTTCCCTTCTTCTCTTTCTTCATTTCACTTGGACTCTGATTCTGACCACCACCAAATGGTTGTCAGAAAGTTCGCTCCCCCAACCTCTATATACTCTATATAATCAGATAAATAGGGAACACTTTGATATTCTCAGATAAATTGGGAACACTTTGATATACTCAGATAAATTGGATGTACCCACATAAAGAGCTGACACCTGGAATTACTCAGTCTAGAAACACCAAACCATAGGAGGGGAGTGGCACCTTTTGATGAGGTCTGATATAAAAAGAAAACCTGAAATTGGTCTGACCTGCACCTGCATTTTTCGGGCAGACACATGGGTTGTCATAGATTAAAAACGGGGATATGTAGATTTTTTTTTTTTTTTTTTTGTGAAAGGAAGAAAGAACCAAAGGCAAAGAGCCCTCGAAGTTATCTCCTCTAAAAAATATGTGAGCAAATAAATAAATATAGATATAACTTAATAATACCAAAAAGCCACATTCAAGATCCGTGTTTCGAGATGCTTGGACACTTGGGTCATTAGCAGAAGGGAATGCTGACAGAAGAGGATAGTTCCAGAGTTGCCCTGTTGCATATATGAAGGACTGGGATTATCGGTTAAATCTTGCATTAGAAAGGTAGACAAAAAAGGGGTTAGAGTTTTCTACCAGACCCGAGCTACGCACCCGCGATAATGCAAGAGGAATGCAAGCAGACGTTTCAGAAGAGCAGCTAACACTGAAGTAGCGATAGAAAAGAGATTAAGACGCAACAATGCAGTGAAGAGACAGTCACGGAAGAAAGCCAGTAAGAGGAGGAACTAGAGGAATGAGACAAAAAACTATTGACTCCACCCTGCTGAGGAGATCGGGATGTGGGGAGCCTCCCACACATGAGAGTTGTACTTGACACAGGAGCGGAAAAAAAAAAAAAAAAAAAAGTAAAATCAACTGCTGCGCAGGGGTAAGCAAGGGACGGAGTCGGCTTAGAACCAGGACATGCGTACATATCGGAAGGATCTGGATATAATAAGGGACTACCTGAATGTAGGAGGAAAAGGGACACTGGATGTTGGAGGGAATGGGGACACACTGATATAGGAGGAAAAGAAGACACTTGGATATACGAGTAGAAGAAGAAGGAGCACCTGAATATAGGAGGGAAGGAGAACACCTGGATGCAGGAGGGACGGAGAACAGGGAGGGGGGACACCTGGATATAGGAAGGAAGGGGAACCCTTGGATATAGGAGGGAAAGAGGACATCTGGATATAGGAGGGAAGGAGACACTGGATAGGGAAGGGAAAGGGAACTTTTGGATATAGAAGAGAAGTCGCCCGGATATAGGACGGATGGGGGACACCTGGATAGAGGAGGAAAACGGGACACCTGGATAAAGGAACGGAATACTTGGACATACGGGATGACGGGACACCAAAAGTCAGAAGGTGACACGTGTCTATAGGGTGGAAATCTGGAAATGGTTGGGGGGGGGGGGAGAGATGTTGAGGGGACACTAGCGTTTGGTGGGAGGGGGGCAGCTATATACGTGTGGGGAGAGGGGGAGGGAGGGATATAACTATACCCAGATGAAAACGGAGATTAAAGGGAACTACGACACAGGAGACGATGGTTGGTATCGCGAGGGTACGAATGTTATGGAGAGACAGAGGGAGCTGATGGGAGGCGTATATGGACGACAGAGGCAGGGGCTTTGAGACAGCTATTGTGGACGGATTAACAATGGTCATATAATCCCTCTCTTTTATTTTGCATATATTTCTTCCCGGTTTTTAATAGTCCATTTGTTTGGTAATATTAGCGTCCTAGTAAGCGATTGAAATAATATATATTGAGAAAGCAAGGTTTTCTGAACATATAGCCTTATTGTAACTCTCACACATCTTTATTTTGTTTTCTAATATACTGTATCTGTTTGCAAGGCAATAGATTGTTCATATCTTTCAACACCATCACCACCTTGGCCGCCACCTCCGCCACCACCACCACCACCACCTCCGCCACCACAACTACCACTACCACCTCCACCACCGTTACCACTATCAATCATTCAGTTAATCAGTCAATCAATCAATCAGTCAATCAATCAATCATTCAGTCATCAGCCACCTCCCATTAACGTGAATGGAATCAGTGGAGTTAAAAAAAAAAGAAAAAAACAAAAAAACAGAGAAGCCAAACGTAGGAGACCCTTCATCACAGTGGCCAGTGAAGTAATTAATACTAACAGATGTACCCGTCGTTGCTGTGTAACCATAACACAGTTTCTTACAAAGTTTGTCACTATTACCACAACCATTACAACAACACTACTTCATTGTCACAACCACCCGTTTCACTACTACCACCCTCGTGACTACCACTACAGTGTGCAGGTGGGCATTCAGAAGCTCAAAAACATAAAGTTCATGCTTACCACAACATCCAGTTTATAGTATAGTTGTCAGCTTTACCAGATGTTAACTCAGTGATAATGATGGAATTGACTGTGTTACTTGGAATACATACTAGAGGGTTGCCCGGCAATGGGAGGGATAATAATGACCGTATCCACTCAGTTTCCTGTGACCAACTCATAACAGAATAAAATCATCTGGCGTCAGCTGGAATAGAATAACAGATTTGCACCTACCATCAGATGGTTAAGTTTTACCGAGAAGTAAATACTGGTAGCTAGTGGTCAGTTTCAACTGCAGACAGATCTGTTCCAGCCCAGATATACATCCAGGAACATAAAACACTGGTGCCTACGTATATCAGGAGATTTAGTTTGATTGTATCAGTTTTAATGGCAATTTGCTCAGTAGTTTGTACTGTACTTATATCACACGCACTCACATCTACACACACACACACACACACACACACACACACACACACACACACACACACACACACACACACACACACACACACACACAACGCGTTTTGCTTTTAAGATCGTTCTAAGATACATTTGAATTTATGTGCTCAAGACAGTTAATTATAAGGAGAAGCCTAAAACAACACTCCCTTGTGTAGTTTTGACAGCCAGTAACATCAGCCTAGACCAACCTATCAAAATGACTTCATCTCGAGAACTGAGATGCGCTATATATCTTGCGACGTATTTCTTCTTGCAACTAAGATCTGTTTTAACAAGAGGAATAAGGAGCATGCGAAAATCTTACACCCTCATATCTCTCTCTCTCTCTCTCTCTCTCTCTCTCTCTCTCTCTCTCTCTCTCTCTCTCCCTGTTCCCAGTAAACTACGGTATTTCATGACATGAATTTGATTAACAATATGCTTGAGAATCAACGTTCAATTAAACAGTCGCCAACCATCTGTGTACAGCGAGGAAAGGGCATAATTTCTTGTGTTGTGTTGTACATTTGAAGCACAGTGCGAAGACACTTTAGGTGTTGAACTATGTGTTCAACTGCACAAACATGCATATTATAATTATTATTATTATTATTATTATTGTTATTAATATTATTTTCATTATTATTATTATTACTGTTGTCGTTGTTAATTCTGTTGTTGTTGTTGCTATTGCTGTTGTTGTTGTTCTTATATTTTAAATTATAATTATTATTATAAATACAATTAATTATGGCGTCCACCCACATATTGGTTACTCAGAATTACCAGACATCTCAAAGCTTCTGGCAAAACATCACTCAGATCCAGTTTCATTGGCTCAAAGTTACCATTCACACTGAAACAAACGAAAAGATTTTACATAAATCGTATTATTCACTTAGAATTACTGGATATACCAAAATATACGAGGAAGAAAAATCTCTCCCATAGAATTACCAAACATACCGAAACATGAAGAAACATCTCTCATGTCTTATTATAGTCAGTCAAAACTCCTGGACATTCCAAAGCACACAAAAGAATATAATGAAGAACATAATCACTAACTAAAAATAATCAGACATATCGACACAGATTGAAGAATGTTGATCTTCATTGATACTCTGGGTAACTATGTTTGTTATGTTGACAGTGCACTATTTGGTATGTTAGCTTTGTTACATAATCGAAGTTGCAAGTACCTGAATATTTACTTATTTAAAATTATTTGACACGGGAGAGGTAGCATAGATGTGCAGTGGATAGGACAAGGGGACTATGAAGTCGCCCGATGGGTCCCGGCTGTTGCAGGAAACAGTTTGAGGATTTGAAACAGGTATATACCATTTTTTTTTTACATTCCACTTCTAAACCGGTAAGGCTCCACCGATGTGTCATAAGAGCACCACCAATAATATCATAACACCAGATTGATGTAATAACCCTCGTATATAACAAGGCTTGCTGGGTTAGTGCCTAAGTCTGAGGACTGGTATGGATCAGCCGTCTGATGGTGTGTAGAGACGAACTGCAATATTTCGGGAAAGAACTTCTTAGTTAAGGTCCAGAAGCCAAAGGAGAAACATTGGCATAGTCCAGTTTCACTCACTCGGATTTACCAGATACTCAAACTTGCAGGAATATCGCTCAAGTTCATCGTTATCGGTCCTACGATATTCTCCTGTCGAGCACTTACAGAATGTTGCTCTAGCTGCACAACCGGAAATCCATTTACCAGAATATTTAGCTACTCAGAGTTACTAGACACATCATAACACACAGAAACTTGGCTTAGATTCAGTATCACAGGTCTTATGGGTAACAGGTATATCTTAGTCGACCGTACCCCCAATGTCGTCCAAGTTACGCAAAGGAACCCGCCACCGGGGAAACGTGAAATCAATTTATGTGGCCTAGTTTGTCGCGGATAAGCTACCGAATTACAATGACTAATCAGAGGCGAGACAAGCCGGACAAGGAGAAGGGGTTGAGGAGACTGTGGAGAAAACTAGTTCTCGGCAAGGTGCGGGGTGGATGTTGCAGTTAATTAAAAGGAGGGCGGTGCTTGTGGGATGACATGAAGGCCGGGTTGTTGCGACGGGTTTATTCAGGTGGAGGGCCAGAGTTCGAGGTCATATTAGTATTGGGCTTTAAACTTGAGGTGAACATAATCTAACCTAAGCTAATAAATCTAATTCGATGTAACTTAATCCAACGTAAGCTTATCTAATGTGCCATGATTAACCTAATCCAACGAAAATTAACCTAACTGAGATATTCTGATCAAATCTGACTTAACATGGCGTAAGGAAGGAGTGTCAGAGAGACAAGAGTATGAGGAGGTCATATGGTGCCTGGCTTTAATCAAGGGCCTAAAGCAACATAACCTAAGATAATGCGACCAAACCAAAGTCAACAACATACCCTCACCTTACTTAAACTAATCTGATCTATTCAAACTTACCATCATTTGATCTAGCCCTGCCCTATGATCTCTTATTTAACCTAACCTAAAGTAAACTAACCTAACCAGACATGACATAACGTGTGAATAGTTGCAACAGATTCATTTGCTTCAACGGCCAGCGTACGGGAAGGTCAGCTGGTACCACAGTGGATTTTTCACTCGTGTTGGACTGAGGAGGGATGACGGGCCAAGAGGATTCAATGAACGGAACATTAACCCCATCAGTTCGTCAAGGTGAATATTATCGCCAGGTAGAGTGGCAACAGCATATACAGAACACTAAAGACATATCTCTCTATGGATTTTCTAACACCTGAAGTCAGAAAAGTAGTCAAAACGTGACACTATAAAAAGGTATTAAAAAAAAAAAAAAAAAAACTCCCACCGTGCCTAGGGTCAAATATAGAGAATGGTGCCTGTAGAGGAGACAGCGACCTAGGGACCCAAACTTTCTCTTTTATTGCCACCCGGTATTTTAGTGACGCGAGTGACATTATCCCCTGGAGAGAGAGAGAGAGAGAGAGAGAGAGAGAGAGAGAGAGAGAGAGAGAGAGAGAGAATGGTAATACAAAATAATCTGAAGAAAGGGAAAATAGAGAGAGAGAGAGAGAGAGAGAGAGAGAGAGAGAGAGAGAGAGAGAGAGAATGGTAATACAAAATAATCTGGAGAAAGGGAAAAGAGAGAGAGAGAGAGAGAGAGAGAGAGAGAGAGAGAGAGAGAGAGAATGGTAATACAAAATAATTTGGAGAAAAGGAAAATAGTTAGAGAGAGAGAGAGAGAGAGAGAGAGAGAGCATGGACTTCTCACTATCTTTTGACGTATGAATGCACGAGTCATCCCCCATAGAGAGAACAGTAACATCTGATTGGTGTCTTGACCACCTTTCCGTCCGTCTCCGTTTTGCCAGAAGACTAGTCCCAGAGTTTGCCTTTTGTGACTTCGACAGATGTACTTCCAAAATTTTTAAACACGTAAATATCCATCTATTTCCAAATTCTGTCTATCTAGCATATTAATAGCTATCTATCTACCTATATCAATCTGTCTAACTAATTAACATCTATCTCTTTCTAACAGATAACTATCTATCTACCTCTTTCTAGCTCTCTCAAGCTACCAAATAAATTTCTAACTGCCTCCTTGTCTCTGTTTATCTGTTACTCCCTTACCAGACATCTAATCTCATAATTACTTTAAGGTACAGAGGCATAAGTTCCTCCTGGTTTATTCATCTCTGTTCCTTTCTGTCTATCTATCTATCTCCATATATCTTTCTGTCTGTCTATAAACTCTGTCTATCCTGTCTATCTTTTTATGTCTCTCTCTCTATCTGTCTATCAAACTCTGTCTCTCAGTCTCAGTATTGTCTTACGCCTAATGCCGGAGTTTATCCAGCTGTGGTCTGTCTAGCTGGCTTACTACATAATTCGAAAGGGTCCAGTGGAGAGCAAGCAGCAACAGACATAATGGCCTATTCGGGGCTGTTCCCAGACGCTGACTGCAAGAGTGCGTTAGTGGGAGCAGGGCGATGGTGATGACGATGATGATGATGATAATGAGGAAGAGGAGGAGGAGGAGGAAGCGCTTTTTATTTTGACAATAATAATAATAATAATAATAATGACAATGTTGATAACATCTCCAAGGACTGGGATGATGATGATGATAATGATGATAATTTCGCCCTCGACATTATTTTCATTAATTGGTGTCAAGTATTTTCATGGAGAAATAGCGATTCAGGTGACTTAACACACACCATGTCAGGAAGCAGCCCTTATTTTGGCCGATTATAGAGTCGGGAAAGCTAACCCCTTCAGTACGAGAGGTGTTCCTGAGCTAGATACAAAATTCACTTGGTGGAAGCAAGGGAGAAAAATGACGTCGTCATATATAAGGAATTTAATGGAGATTGTTTTTTCTTTTGTTGTTTTGTTTATTTGCTGATGTCTTCCCTAAGTTGAAGAAAATCGTGTTATGGTAGCAAGAGTGAATTAATATAATCGCATCGTATTTTTGCTAGCCTCTGTAAGGCAAAGATGACCGTTCACTTATCCCTGAAAGGTATTATGAGAACACTTAACCCACAAGACCACCAGGCCATTTATGTTACATAATTACCACCTCAATGCATCGTTGAATAAAAAAATGATCTGGCACTCATTTTAGAGTCAACCGAAGGGAGCACTACATCAGATGTGTCAGCGGGAAAGCCAGCCACTACGCTGCTTCATATAATCCCACTCTGCCTGGCTGATACACATCCATCAACTCTGCTTCAGTTCCTCCCGCGATTCCCCAAAGAAGAGGTCACATCCCTACGTCACATCAGCAGCCACGGGACCCGGTGGATAAATCCGTTGAGCAGCGATACTGAGGTCAGGCTAGGTTGCTGAACGTTGCCTCGCCTCCGCTGCTGCAGCACGAGGAAGGAGAAGGACGGCGGGGTGGCATGTGTAATGGAGGATAGGGGAGAATGGTGGGAGTGGAAGGAAGAGGGGGTGGCTGAGTAAGGCAAAGTCAGGACGAGGGCAGTTTTTATCTGGGCTGGGTGAGGTTGGTGGATGGATGGCTTTGCCCTGGGTATCCTCACTCACCCTGTTCTTGTTTGTCTTATTGTGCCTTCATAATGAACCATCATCATTATCATCATCATTACCATCATCATCATCGTCGTTATCGTCAACGTCAACGTTATCATCATCGTCATCGCCATCATAACCACCTTGCACTGTTTTCAAATACACTTTTTTCATTACATATAAGCCTTCCCGATTCATACTTGTCTAGCGTGGGGAAAGGCCTATTATCGATCGCTCTCCATCACTTAGCAGGGAGATCTGATTTTGTTGTGAGCCACATATGGATCAATACAAACAAAAGAGAACAGGATCCAGAACTAAGAGTAGAATTGCTCTGGGACCTGCGGCGAGGCTCTTGTTTCAAACGGTTTGCTGTAAAAAGTAACTAGCCTTAACAGAGAGATCCACTACCTAGATTCTGGAGGTGCCTTAACAAAGTGCCCCACTGGAGTGTGTTGGTGCTGGATGGCACCACCACAGGTGTCAGCTGACAGCAAATTTCGATTTTCCTGTCAAATAACCTTATGTGGGACCACTTTTATGTCTCAATTTACTTAAATTAAGCACTTTTACTGAAGTTGTCACTAAATGGCGCCACCTCAGATGTTAGCTGATGGCAGATTTCGATTCTACCTGTCAAATGATCTAGTATGGTACCACTTTTATGTTTCCAATGGCCTCAATTTAACAAATCTGCCAGATGCAGAAGGAGCAGAAGAACGCTGGCCAATCACTGATCTGCTGGCCATCGCTTTATGTAAAAAGGGAAAGGGGAAAAGTAGACGTAGCTGTAGCAAATACAATAAATTTATCATCATTGCCCAACAAAATTATACAACATGTTAATTCTCTCATTTTGAATTTAAGTTTCATTAACTCTCCGTTAGGGAAAACACATTCATTCAGCATTAACGGTAAGGAGAAAGGAGAAAAAAATAAATTATAAATGTTGTAAAAGAATGCCTCACCGTTACCCATCTTCATTTCACAAACAAAATCGCGGAAAAGAGTGAAACAGAACGTAAGACGGGCAGTAAGAAAAAATGTCCACCGTGTCCCAACTTCATATCACAAAATTTTCAGTAGAGTATTAATAGGAAACATGAGAGTAGTGGGAAAAGAATGCACCGCCTTTGCCCACCTTGTTCATATTCCCGATAAAATCAGCTAAGCCAGTCCCGTCCGCATCCGGGTGCAAATGAAAAGAATTTTGGTTCATATAATCTTTGTCTGGCTTCAGTCGTAAATTGCAAATTGATTCCCTTCGTTAGTTTTACTTTTATTCATTTGGAGATTTTTTTTACTTTGTTCTTCTTTGTATTTTTGCAATAAAGGAAGTAAAATCCGTTATTCCAATAGGCTTACAATTTTTTTTTATAACTCCACAAGGGGCTTCTTATAGCAGCCCTTACTTTCTTCTTTTCACAGTATTTCGCCAAGTAGTAAGGAATACTAATTTAAAGTCCTATCTCATATATATATATATATATATATATATATATATATATGAGTCTAACCAAAGTAAGTCCAAACGAATAGGGCACACACCCACTCCCCAACGATAATTCACAGGGATATATACAATATATATATATATATATATATATATATATATATATATATATATATATATATATATATATATATATAAATATATATATATCTATTTCCAGACGCCTCAATCCCGTTTGGGGTGGCCACAAACAAATCGCCTCCAAGTCGCCCTGTCCCCCGCCATTTCACTGCCCTGCTCCCCGCTCACACGCCCCGCTCTCATATACCTCTCCACCCCATCCCTCCATCTCATCCTCGGTCTCCCCCTCCCTCTTCCCCCCTCCACCTCACTCACATACACTCTCTTCGTCAGTCTTTCACCCTCCATCCTCTCCACATGGCCAAACCACCTCAGTATGTTCCTCATAACGCTTCCTATCACATCCACATCAACACCACAACGCTCCTTTATATCCTCATTCGTCAGCTGTCTCTCCATGTGACTCCACAGGCTCCTCTTAAATAACTCATTTCCACTGCTCTCACTCTTGACTTGTGTCCTTCCAACAACGTCCAAGCTTCACTTCCGTACGTTAGAGTTGGTATCACAATACCGTCATGTAGTAACTTTTTCACTTCCATGCTCACTTCCCTGTTTCTTATCACTGCTTTCAAAGAACCAGCAACCTTTCTTCCCTGCTGTACCCTTTCAAGCACTTCACCCTCCAAACCTCTATCCTTACTCATCACACTACCCAAGTACTTAAACGTACTCACATTTTCCAATTCCTCACCATCCAACCTCGCTGTACATTCACTGACTTCACCTCTCTCAAAGACCATCACTTTACTCTTCCCTACATTCACCTTTAGATTCCGTTTCTTACACACTCTCCCAAACTCATCCACCAAGCCTTGCAGCTCCCCTTCGTCTTCACTCAACAACACAGTATCATCTGCAAACAACAGTACAGGGAGTTTCCAAACACTATCCTCTCTCACCAGGGCCACTCCAACATCCACTACCCTACCTTGTACCTCTTTTATTACCCCATCCATGTACAGATTGGACAACCACGGAGACATGACACATCCCTATTTCAACCCAACTTTCAAAGAGAAAAATTCACTTAGTTCACCATCCACATGCACTACAGCCTTTGCACCATCGTACATATTCTTCACAGCATTCAACAACTTCCCATCTACTCCATATGTTCTTAACACTTTCCACAATCCTTGTCTATCCACCCTGTCATATGCTTTCTCCAAATCCATGAAAGCCGCATACAACTTCTTTCCCTTCTCTAGAAACTTTTCCACTAAAGATCTAAGAATGAATATCTGATCTACACAACCTCTTCCCTTCCTAAAACCTCCCTGTTCTTCTCCAACTAATTTCTCTGTTCTTTCTCTAACTCTGTCAATAAGTATCCTACCATACACTTTTCCTATTATACTAAGAAGACAAATGCCCCTATGATTACCACACACTTCTTTTTCCCCTTTTCACTTGTACAATGGAATAATTATACATGACTTCCAATCCTCCGGGACTCTACCTTCCTCCCAGGCCAATCTGCACATCTTCCACATCCATTCTACTACTGTCTCTCCCCCATGCTTCAGCATTTCACCACACACTCCATCAATTCCCCGATTTAACTTTCTTCATTGCTTCCACAACTTCTATCCTACTGATTTCTTCCTGTCTTCTCACCTCCCTCCTTCTCCCAGCCATTCCCCAGCCACTTATACTCGCATTACTTCCATCCCTATGTTCAACAATTCCTTAAAGTGTTCTCTCCATCTGCTCACTTTTTCTCCCTTCTCCACTAGTAATCTACCATTTTTATCTTTCACTCCCCTGCTACCTTCACTACCACCCTGTCTTACTCTTTTCACCTCTTTCCAGAACATTTTCTTACAGTCCCTCCACTTTACACTCAAATTCCTTCCAAATTCCTCATCCACTCTCTTCTTACTCTCTCTTACTAATCTTTTCACCTCTCTCTTTTTTTCTACATATAACTCTCTCTTCCACCTCTCAACTTCTTCCACGCCCCTATTTCTCATCCATTCATTGTATGCTTTCTTCTTTTGTCCCACAGCCTGTCTCACCTCTTCAGTCCACCATGCTGTTCATTGAACCCCCCTCTGTCTTCTCTTCCTTCCACACACTACCTCACATGCTGCACATATTTCTTCTGTAAATATCCTACACACACCTTCCACGTCTCCCATCTGCTCCAATTCATATTTGCCCAATCGTTCCTCCACTTCTCTCTTATACTTTGCCTTTTTCTCATCCTCTTGTAACCTTTCCACTCTCCTTGCAACTACTCCTTCCTCTCGTCTTTCCCTTCTTCTATTCCTCCATCTTACTTGAATTCTAATTCTGGCCACCACCAAGTAGTGGTCAGAAAGTCCACTCCCCCAACCTCTATAAGCTCTTGCATCCATTACACATCTTCGCTTCCCTTCATCCACACACACACATAATCAATCATTGCCTTCCTTTCATTCAGTTCACCACCCACCCTTCTTATCACTCACCATGTATACCTGTGGATCATTTGATGCCTGAAGAGGGTATTGGCTATCACCAACCCCCTCCCAGCACAAATGTCCACTAACGCACTCCCATTCTCATCTATCTCAGCAGGCACACCCCACTCACCAACTATTTCATCCTCCTTCACATTCCCAACTTCACCATTCATATCACCGATCAAAAACACTCTCTCATTCCTTTCAAATTTTTCCATGCACACTTCTACATTTGTCCAGAACTCTTCTCTCACTCTTCTAGCATGATCCTGCTTTGGCGCATACAAACACACAATCGCCCACATTTGTATTCCAACTTTCAACTTTACCCACACAATCCTTGACCCAACTGATCCATACTGTCTTATGCTCTTCTTCCATCTTTTACTCGCAACTATACATACTCCTTCCTTTGCCCTCTCATTCTCACCTACTCCTGCACATATACCCCATCCATACTCCCATTCTCTCACACTTTCTCCTCTCCATTTTGTTTCAGTTATTCCACATACATCCACTTTTGCACCCTCAAGCACCTGGACAATCTTTCTCTCTTTCACCTCATCATTCGCTCCCCTTACATTCCACGTTCTGATAACCATGTCCTTTGTCCGGTCCTTAGTCGACATCTTTTGGTCAGTCCTTGTCCGAGGCTTATTGTTTGTTTTTTTAGTTAGTTGTATTCCGGGGAGGGGCACTAACCCTCCGCCAACCTTTTAGTCGCCTTTTACGACAAGCAGGGATACTGGGGGAGTATTTGAAAAAAAACCCTACCCCCAGAGGGTATATATATATATATATATATATATATATATATATATATATATATATCATCAGCCGTTTGAGTTTCCACTGCAGGACTGGCCTATCCCGACCGAAGTCGTGACAATACAACCAATGAATCTCCACCAAGTAGCTTAGGCTGTCTAGTAAAGATTGTATGTTGGGTGAGAAGTGCTTGTAAGTGTAATTGTAGTGTTAGAGTGGCTTTGGATGAGTGTGTAGTCTGTGAACCAAGTGTAATCGGCCCGCTCAAGCCGATTGGGTGCAAGCATACTTTATAGTAAGCGACACTGGTTCAACCACAGCACCCCTTATGTCCGCCAATGCAGTACGTGGCTGGGTGAACACTCCCAAAGTTTATTACCCTGGCGGCACGCGAACCCTGGTTCACCTGTGTACAAAACGCACACTCTGCCACTGTACCACAGAGGCTCCATATATATATATATATATATATATATATATATATATATATATATATATATATATATATATATATATATATATATATATATATATATATATATGCTGTAATGGTGTCAAATACAGTATTCATTCTCTCTCTCTCTCTCTCTCTCTCTCTCTCTCTCTCTCTCTCTATATATATATATATA
This sequence comes from Coenobita brevimanus, assembly GCF_032717465.1. NCBI lineage: Eukaryota > Metazoa > Arthropoda > Malacostraca > Decapoda > Coenobitidae > Coenobita > Coenobita brevimanus. The sequence continues at coordinate 29,554,280 of NC_136977.1, forward strand.
TATATATATATATATATATATATATATATATATATATATATATATATATATATATATATATCTGTCTCTCCGTGTCTCTATGTCTGTAAATCTATCCCTTTCTCTTTCTACCCATCTCTCTGTCTGTCTGTCTGTCTTATGTCTTCATAAATACTTCATCTACTCATTTATGAATCCATTATAAGAAGTAAATAGAATGGGCGAAGAGTTGTGGGCAGGAAAGACTGTAATGATGGCAGGTGGTGGGATATTACGAGATACGTATACCCTGTGAAGATGGTTATTAATAGCTTACTGATGAGTTGTATATCAAATATCTTTCCTAGGCCTTTGATGGGAGCTAAAAATTTATGCTTCGGGTAGAGATGAATGGGCAGGATGTGCTGGGATAGTGGTGAGGCAGAGAGGGAGAAATTGTCTTTTGTGTGATGTGAATTTAGCGTGGAAAGATTTGTCTCAAAATTTTCTAAGAAATTCGAACTTCAGGCCAGCAAAGTGCACTAGCTTGATGGAAAGAAGTACTTAAGAAGTGGTGGTCATTGGCAGGTCACTATGACAGTATACAGGAAGAAGACAGCATAAAAGGTGTGGCCGCGTGGCGGTATGAACATACTGGATTCAGCTACGGTTTTCAATAAGAACAAAAGCAGGAAAAGTAAGTTTCATTCTCCTATACTTGGCGTTCCATGCCACAGACTGAGATGGTCACTTTTTAATAAATCTGGTCTTTTAATTATAGCGACTTCCGATTTCGAGGCGGTTTTATTAAGCAAACCCTCACAGAGCCATCACCCCATTGTGTACATGTCCTCTGTAGGCATCGCAAGAGACAAACGCATGATTCCTTTTTTTTTTTTTTTTTTTTTTTTTTTTAGCCCATCTTTTCTAATTGCATTTGTTCATTAATAACCACTTCCTCCCCTCATTCTGCACTTCATTTCTCCTCCCCCTTCTCCACTATCCCCTCCCCCTCCCTCCCTCCCACACCTCCAGCAGAGTGAGTCAGTAACACTTCCAGATTCTGCCTTCTGACGCCGCTGTTCCCAAGTTCACCCCACTTCCAGACCCACCCTGCTGTATACCCACCCATATCAACGCCAACCTTACACACGGCATGGAATCCCACACCCACCCCGTCCCATCCCACTTACTCTGCCATTTCCATTTCTTCACTCACCCCCTCCCCTCCCGCAACCACTCCACTCATATCCATACCCATCCACCCCTACCTCCACACTCACATCCACCCACCTCTGCTCTCGCACTCACCCATTACCACACCCACTCACCCACCAACCTACATCCATACTCACTCCCACTCACTCCCACATCCACTCCCTCCCCATTTCCCATTTAATTTATTTTTTTGCCAGTTCCATCAGATCTCTATTACTCGTACAAAACATATACCTAGTTTTTGCCGACATATGATTGTGTCTTGTCATGATAATATAGTCTGCAGGAGGAAGAGTCACCGTTGTATAATTATACCGTGATATACAGGCGTTCTTCGATACTGTTTACTAGAACATTGGTAGCCTTGGCCATCTAATATTTTCACGAGTTCCGTGTGTGCGTTTTTTTTCTTCTTCTAGTTGTTGATCTTTGCTTCACTAGAAATTTGTCTCTTAATCCATTTCTATCTACGTTTTCATCAGTCCATCTGTCAGTGAGTTGGTCAGTCTGCTTTTCTGTTGATCTATATATCTGTCTATTTATCAACTGACGCCACCTCCTATGTGAGGGGCAGCCTCGACAGAAGGAACTCCTGTCGCTTCCGTCTCTACTCCCTCCTCTTCCCCCCTCTTCCCACGATACACAACCGACCCGTGCATACCCTCGCACCACATTGCTCCACCTTCTTCTTGGTCTTCCTCTCACCTCTTGTGCCAACCACCGTACTCTTATTATTGTATTGTAATGCCATTATTTACCGGCGTTATCAGTTGCTTTTCAATTGTTCCCCTTAATGTTTGGATAGAAATGAGATCACAAACGCTATTAATCCTATACTCCAAAAACCTCCTCCTCCTTCTCCTCCTCGTCCTCGTTCTCGTCCTCCTTCTCCTCCTCTTCCTTCTCGTCCTCCTCTTCCTCCTCTTTCTCCTTTTACTTCTTCAATACATTTTTCTTTTCTGGTTATTGCACGCCTAGCGCGCGATAGTGTAATCGTGTGTGTGTGTGTGTGTGTGTGTGTGTGTGTGTGTGTGTGTGTGTGTGTGTGTGTGTGTGTGTGTGTGTGTGTGTGTGTGTGTGTGTGTGTCTGTCTGTTCCCAAAATATCTCAAAACCAGGTGGGCCAAACTTTGTGCACAGTATCCTGGGATATATGGTTTGCTTGTTAATATATCTGGCGAAGCTGCAATGATATGCCTCTGACTACTGGAGGATTATGCAAGAAAAAAGACCCTCTAGCTTTTTCATTTAGCATCCCTTTATTCACCATTTTCTATCGTACCCTCAACGAAGAGAACGGCTTTTTAAAAGATAACTATTAGTAATTTTTCAAAGGCCTGTTATACTTAATGACCTTTGCTAACGTAATTCCCCTGACTTCAGGCTTCTGAACCCTAGCTTGATATTTAACTTAGTAGGAGTAGCCTAAACAGCGAAATCCGAAGCCGTTTTTTTGTTGTTGTTTTTCATATATTGCTGAAGCTGCAATGATGTGCCTCCGATTGCTAGAAGGTTATTGATTTAGTTTTTTTTTGTTTTTTTGTTTTTTTGTGATGACGGGCTATATGCATTGCTGGCCAAATGCTTTGGCTTATATTGTACATTATTTTGGGAGTTTATCTTCTGTGTAGCTTTTGTTGATCATGGTTACATTTTTGCCACTGTCTCTGAGGCTCATAAGTCAGCTGTTGTTTTTTGTTCTTTTTATATGTTGTTTTTTGTTTACTCTCTCTCTCTCTCTCTCTCTCTCTCTCTCTCTCTCTCTCTCTCTGTATATATATATATATATATATATATATATATATATATATATATATAGGGTGTCCCAGGAGTTAAGTCAAAAACTTTGGGAAATGATAGAAGAGAGAATTCTAAGGAAAAAATGTTATAAGAACATGCGTCCAAATCCCAACCGTTACGGAGCTACAGTTACTGATGACCTTATGGGCGAATTATGAAGGAGACCATTTTCGCCCATAAGGTCATCAGTAATTGTAGCTCCGTAACTGTTGAGATTTAGACACATGTTCATATAACATTTTTTGCTTAGAATTCCCTCATCTGTCATTTCTCAAAGTTTTTGACATAACTCCAGGGACACCCTACATATATATATATATATATATATATATATATATATATATATATATATATATATATATATATATATATATATATATATATATATATATATATATATATATATATAATCTTGGTCTTTTAACGCGATCTTCAACTCTTCATCTTTAGCACTCTTGATCTTTAAGTCTTTTGATCTTGAACTTTCTTGGTTTTTAAATCTCTCTTTCTTAAATTCAATTGGTCTTAAATTCTTGATCTCTATCCTTGGTCTTTAATTCTCTTGATCTGTAACACTTTCGGTCTTTGAACACTTATTTTATTACTCACTCTGTAACTTTCACTCTATTATCTCTCGCTCATTCATTCCTCCAATTGTTCACTCATCAATTCCCCACCCTCTCTCTCTTCTTCACTTCACATCCTACTTTCTCACTCTTTCACCCTCTCTCACCACACAGTCCCTCGGTTCCTCAGACCCTCACTCCTTCACCCCTCACTCCACACTCCCTCAGCCTTCTCATTCCCTCGGTTCAACATTCCTTTGGCCTTAAACTCTCTTAGCCTTTTTTCCGGTTCCTATTTCCTTTGGTTCTAATTTTTAAAAGCATTATGCCCTTTTGATTCCCATTTATTTTTTTCTCCCTCCATCTCCACACTTCATTCCATCATCCCACCACTAGACTCCCCCATCACTCCCTCTCACTTCTTTACCTGTCTCTTTCCCAGACCCCCTCTCACCCTCTCTGTTCCTCCCTCACCCCTCTCTAATAACTATGTGACTCACTCAAGGATACGTCCTGGGTTGGCTAAGACTTTGACTTTCACTGACCTTCTTTCTGCACAATGCCATCTTACGTCATTATCATAATTTCTTGCTGTGATCACATTATTTTATTCAAATATGAATCGTTTTTTTTAACCTGGTTGTTTTAGACACACCTTTATTGATCTCTTCGCTGCCAGGGGCCTCTGCTTAGCTGAATAAAATCGTCTAACAGCAAAAGATAAAGCGAAAGAAGATATCACTGAAAGGTGGTAACACCCTCAGGTTCCTGTAATTCACACTCAGCTGAATAAATTCGTGTGGTGTTCACTGAAATACATTATTATCGCCCGCCTTCTAGCAAGGCAAAGCGATAATGTTTTTATTTTTCTGCCTTTGTGTGTTTGTGTGTGTGTGTGTGTGTGTGTGTGTGTGTGTGTGTGTGTGTGTGTGTGTATCTGTTCCCATTATACCTCATGAACGGCTTGAGCTATCAACATGAAACCTTCAGGGCATCACGATATGGCCAAAATCTTTGACGAGTTCGACAATGGGCACTCAGGGTCAAGGTCAAGGTCACCAAAATGGCTGCCAAAGGTCAACTAGTTTTTATCTCCCTCCTTTAGCACCATGATATCTCTTGAACGGCTTTAATTATCAACAAGAAACCGTCAGGGTATCAAGATTTGGCCAAAATCTTGGACTTGGCAAACAGCATATTCTGCCAGGCGATTAGCATTTGGCTCCCGAATGTTTTTTTTCATTAGAACTGTATCGACCATGAGACGATTAATGATGACAATATCAACACACTCATCCTCCTATTAGATACAACTAAATAAAATAAAATCGTATGATATTAGCTGGAATAGAATACCTGAGTTTTCCCGACCATGAGACGGTCAGCGCCTTATGATTTCCTGTATTTTTATCATTGTCTTTATCACAGGATTTCAGAGTATAAAGAAATAAGGGACCCTTGGCCGAAGCAGGTGAACTTTGAAGTCTGAGAGAAATTACCTAAACAATATACAGATGTTTCCTGGCAGCATAAAGTAAAAAAGACGCTGTCATAGTAAAGGCTCATCTTATTTACACATTTAGTTAGGAAACGAAATTTTGAAAATCAGGCACTAGAAAGCATGTGCAGATGAACATACGTAGACACCAAGGGTATTATTTGCAAAGGATCTTAACTCATTTTATGATAGACAATCTCCCTAACAGTCAATATTTTTCAGAGATTATTTAAATATTTTTTCAGAGACCATTATTTTGGTTTATTCGTATTTTCCCCTTTGATATTCACTCCAATTTGATTGTGCAATATATATCAGCTGTACGAGTCAAGGTGAAGATATAAACAAACAATTTCAAGGATAATTCACGCTTTGCACCATTAATAAAGTCTGTACGCTAAGGTTGTGAATATAATTGCTTGTAGGATATTTTGCCTTTCTCTCGTATAGCTATCAAGCACTTCATAACCAGTTGAAAATTATTAATAATGGTGATATGAGTACACGAAGCAAAATGATCTGTGGTAGTAATGAACTGAAAAGAAGAATTGTGTGTTCTGTAAATTGGCTTTGATCATATATATATATATATATATATATATATATATATATATATATATATATATATATATATATATATATATTTATATGCCTCTCCAGGCATTAAAAAAAAAAAAAAAAAAAAAACTTCTGCAGACCAAAAAATGTCTGTGTGCAAAAACCTAGATATGAAATTCAACACTGCTTTTGGGGAAAAAAAAAAAAAAAAAAGCTACTGCTTCTGGAACTACAATTACACACAGGCGGTAACTGCTGTGATAGCGGTGTAATGTACGATGATTGTTTTGCAATGCCGCCCACTGACTATTTTCTACTTCTGAGGGCTCCGTGGGAAGAAAGGGACACTCAAAATACTGACATTCTCTCTCTCTCTCTCTCTCTCTCTCTCTAAGTGTGCTTTTGTGTGTGTGTGTGTGTGTGTGTGTGTGTGTGTGTGTGTGTGTGTGTGTGAGTTCTGGACACCAGAACGCTACACCTGCTGCTATTACTAATACCATTACAACCTCTCTAATGAAAAAAGAGTGTCCCCTATGCTGAAAAAGAAAATCGTCTGGTGGCAACAAAAGTAAGATAAAATAGATTAATCTATAGAAGGAAGTAAAGGACACTTTCCCAACCCCTTTTGCAATGAATCATCTTCCTTGAGGTCAATAAATTCGTTTGGCAGCGGCAATAAATCAATTATAAATGACACAGGATTGAAGAATTTAAAGATTGATTTTTCCTATCCCTTCACAACAGTTGTAGGTATTGGTGGCCATCATTCACTCAACTGCTATAGTGCTGCCTACATTTTCCTTCATCTTTGTTATTCCTTTCTGCATCTGGCCTCCTGTCTTCCTATTTCTCCCATCCTTCCTGTCACTTTTATAACTTCTTCTTTCCACTTCAGGTGGCTCTACGCTAAGAGACAACCCCAGTGGTTTCCAGTAGCCCAGGAAATCATTTACATTGCTGGGTGGTAACCAAATACCCATATGACGGGGTGTTGTGGAGCCTGCTATGATGCCCCTATTAACTGAGTGGAGACGCAAATGCGGCGTCCATCCGGAACCAAGCCTCCACATTTTTCCCCATGCCTCTTTATGGCGAGGCGGCGTCTGCCGCAACGAAACATCGGTTCACCTCACGGGATGGTCCTACAGGGTCTGTTACTTGCCTCTGGTTGATGACCTGCTTGGCCACACAGACTGGGGTTACTCAACAAAAACATTTCTAATCCTTTCTTAGCGAAAGGTCTCCCTTGAGCTTCACCTCCTCAGTACGATGACGCGTTCCTATGTCATATTTTTGGTATCCGCAGTCCGCTTTGTTCATATAAGTACACATCTATCGTATGGAATGCAGCATAACTTCCCGTAACACTTTTGTCTCGTAAATTCTTACTAACCTCAGACAACTTTACAGCTACGGGAAGACCACTCGTATCACAGGGGTCATATAAAATGATACTGATGAGGATGAGGATGATGATGGTGGTGATAATGATGATGATAAGGAGGGGGAGGAGGAGGAGGTCTGGCAGCAACAAGATTTAAAAAGATGTCCTCGTATTGAATGATATAAAGTCGTCCTGTTGTAGCAATAATAATAAATAAATAAAAAAAAAAGACAATGACACAGGGGAGGCCATCGCACTGAAGGGGAAAATGCATGGAAAGGTGTAGCTTGCAGCACCGCGATGTCACAAACCATTTTTCAACATCTTTGCAACATAAGAATCAACACAATACTAAAAATAAGAAGAGAGAGAGAGAGAGAGAGAGAGAGAGAGGCAGGATAATAGTGTTTGCAATTATACTCAATTATATTATAGCATTATAGTATACAATTTTAGGAGTATAAGGAAGGAGGAAGGACAAGCGAGAGAGTGATAATACAATAAACATGTCACTCTTCTCTCTTCTATCATGCTGGTAATTTCATTGCCGGACTAAGGACGAATCCATCACCTCCACTAAAAGCAAATACTTATATCTAACTTATATCTAACTCATCACGTTTGAAAAGTCTATATAAGAGGAATACAATCACCTGAGAATAGAAACGCAGTAAGAGCACTTATCGGGTGGAAAGGGTTCATGTGTGCTATTATTGCGTTTTACCTATGACAACCCACATTAGAATTAGAAACAGTAACGACCACGTGAATTAGGGAAAGAAAACATATATATATATATATATATATATATATATATATATATATATATATATATATATATATATATATATATATATATATATATACTGTATATATATATCCCCGTGGCGGGGGGGACACAATCTGGCCGCACTATGGGGTGGTGCTACTACGAGTACCCTGCGGCCAGGTTGTGTTAGGAAGAATACTGCCACCGTATTCCCTGCGTGTCGTAAAAGGCGACTAAAAGGGGCGGGATGAGGGGACTAGGGACCCCCTCCTCTGTTTTTAAGTTCCTAAAAAGAGACAGCCCAGAGAAAGGGTTGGGGGATGGAGTTATCCCCGTACCCTGAAGATTGGGTCTATGAATGTGCGTGGATGTAGTACAATTGAGGCTAAAAGGGAGGAGATTGGAAGAATGTTTGTGAGAAGAAAGTTGGATGTGTTAGCTTTGAGTGAAACGAAGATGAAAGGGAAGGGTGAGTCTATGTTTGGAAGTGTGAATGGAAGATTGTCAGGTGTTGCTAGAGGAAGGGCAAGAGAAGGTGTGGCCTTGTTAGTGAGTCCGGAAGTACAGCAGTGTGTGATTGAATGGAAGGAGGTGTCATCGAGACTGGTGTGGGTGAAAGCGAAATTTGAACGTGAGTTGTGGGTGTTTGTGAGAGCATATGGGCCTGGTAGTGAAAGGGATGAAGAAGAGAGGGAGTCTTTCTGGAATGATGTTGATGAGTGTCTGCAGAGTTTTGGAGCGAATGTGAATGTGGTAATGATAGGAGATCTGAATGCTAGAGTTGGAAATGTAGCAGTTGAAGTGTAGTTGGTATGCATGGTGTGCCTGGAAGAAATGAAAATGGGGAACGAATGATAGCGATGTGTGTTGAGCGAGAGATGGTGATTGGAAATACGCTGTTTGAGAAGAAAGATATTTATAAGTATACATGGGTGAAACAGGAGGGTGGAAGGGTTGTTGATAGAGCTTTGATGGACTATGTGGTTGTGTCTAGGAATGTAATAGGAAGATTGTTGGATCTGAGAGTTCTGAGAGGGGAGGGTGGAGGTATGTCTGACCACTACCTGGTGGAGGGAAAGTTAAGAGTAGGTAAGAGATGGGTGAGAACTAGGAGGGTTAGGTGTGACAGGGAGGTTTTGAAAGTGAGTGAGTTGAATAAAAGAGAGAAAAAGATAGAGTATCAGGAGAAATTGAAAGATGAGTGGAACGCACTGAACGATCAGGAAAATGGCAGTGTGGAGGAGGAATGGCAGTTGTTTAAGAGTGCTGTGGTGGGGCATGCAGAAGAGGTGTGTGGTGTGAGACGTGTGGGTGGTGGTGTAAGAAAAGGAAATGAATGGTGGTGCGAGGAAGTAAATATGGCTGTGGCTGAGAAGAGACGTGCATATGAAGTGTGGCTGCAGAGGAAGGATGAGATGTCATATGAAAGGTATAAGGAAAAGAGGAATAGGGCGAGAAGGGCTGTGCGTGATGCTAAAGTGGCAGCAGATGAGAGGTGGGGTAGGCGGCTGACAGAGAATTTTCAACAGAATAAGAAAATGTTTTGGAAGGAGGTGAAAAGGGTGCGAAAGGGAGAGTCTGGGAAGGAAGAACGAGTAAAAGCAGAGGATGGAAGGATGTTAATTGAGATGGATGCAGTAAGGAAGAGATGGGCAGAGTATTTTGAAAGATTGTTAAATGTAGAGGAGGAAAGGGTGACTGAGATTGTGGCAGATGGAAGGGTGCAAGGAATAAATGTGTTGGGAGAGTTGAATGATTCTTTGATCACGAAGGAGGAAGTGGAGAAGGCAGTAAAGGAGATGAAAACAGGGAAAGCTGCAGGTATGGATGGGTGTGCTGTGGAATGCCTGAAAGGTGGTGGAGTGACCATTGTTGACTGGTTAGTAAGATTGTTGAATGTGTGCTTTGTGAAAGGTATGGTGCCAATTGACTGGGCAAGTGCTTGTGTGGTCCCGTTGTATAAAGGCAAGGGTGATACGTATGAATGTACTAGCTTTAGGGGTATAAGTCTGTTGAGTGTTGTAGGTAAGGTTTATGGTAGAGTGTTAATTATAAGAGTTAGAGAGGGTACAGAGGGAGTGATTGGTGAAGAGCAGTGTGGCTTTAGGAGAGGGAGGGGATGCGTGGATCAGGTGCTTGCTGTGAGACAAGTGTGTGAAAAGTATTTAGCGAAAGGAAAGGATGTGTTTTGGGCATTCATGGATTTAGAGAAAGCGTATGATAGAATTGATAGGGAGGCTTTGTGGACTGTTTTAAGATTGTATGGACTTGATGGTAGGTTACTAAAAGGGGTGAAAAGTTTTTATGTAAATAGTAGAGCGTGTGTAAGAGTGGGAAATGCTGTGAGTGACTGGTTTCCTGTGAGAGTGGGGCTGCGACAGGGATGTGTGATGTCGCCTTGGTTGTTTAATATTTACATGGATGGTGTTGTAAGGGAGGTGAATGCAAGAGTTTTAGGTGGAGGTCTGAGTCTGGTGAATGTTGATGGTGGAGAGTGGAATCTGAAGCAGCTGCTGTTTGCAGATGATACTGCACTGGTGGCTGATTCAGAGGAGAGATTGAGACAGTTGGTAGAGGAGTTTGGAAGGGTGTATGAAAGGAGGAAATTGAAAGTAAATGAGAAGAAGAGTAAAGTGATGAAGTGTACGAGGTTGGTAGATGGTAGGGGGATGAATATAGCTTTGAATGGCGAGTTGCTTGAGGAGGTAGAGTGTTTTAAATATCTAGGGTCACATGTTGCTGTGGATGGAAGAATAGATGCAGAAGTGAAGTTTAGAATAAATGAAGTAGGAAAGGTGCTGGGAGGAATGAAAAAAATGTTTAGATGTCGTTTGCTTAGAATGGATGTAAAGAGAAGGTTGTATGAGGGTGTTGTGGTACCGACTGCGTTATATGGGTCTGAAACATGGAATATGGGTGTAGCAGAGAGGAAAAGTTTGAATGTAATGGAGATGAGGTGTCTGAGGAGTATGTGTGGAGTGACGCGTATGGATTGGATGCGAAATGATGAAGTGCAAAGGAGAACTTGAGTTGCTCGGGAGATGGCTGGTAGAGTTGAGCAGAGGGTGTTGCGATGGTTTGGGCATATGGAGAGAATGGATAATGAGCGATTGGTGAAAAAGATAACTAGATCTGATGTGAGAGGTGTAAGGCTGAGAGGAAGACCACGAATAGGATGGATGGACAGTGTGAGGAGAGCACTGGATGCAAGAGGGATGTCTGTTGAGCAAGGAAGAGTGGCTGTGCGTGACAGAAATAAATGGAAAGAAATTGTGAATGAATAAGTGATGACGCAGCCCTGAGGGGATATTCTCCTGCATTTGGTCTGATCAGCTAGTCAGGTCAGGTGCGGGTAAGGGGATGGGTCTGTTATGATGTGGCAGGGGTAAACCAGCTCTGCTGTTGGGCCCTGCTGCGGATGTCACTGATTGCATTGCGCAGTTGACCCTTGTGCGGTGTGGTGCGGTGAGGATCTGTCCGTTCTCCCCTTGGGGCTAAGATGCGAATGAATGTGTTTGAATGGATGAGTAATTGGGGAGTGTGTCGTCCTGTCTCGGCTACCTCCCTTTCCTTGGGGGAAGCAGCCTATATATATATATATATATATATATATATATATATATATATATATCTGTATATATATATATATATATATATATATATATGTGTGTGTGTGTGTGTGTGTGTGTCGTCCTGTCTCGGCTACCTCCCTTTCCTTGGGGGAAGCAGCCTAGATATATATATATATATATATATATATATATATATATATATATATATATATATATATATATATATATATATATATATATATATACCGGTATACTGTATATATATACTGTATATATGAAAGTGACCAAAGTTGAAGAAATTTATACTTCGAATATTTTTCTTCCCTAAGTGTTGCTTTATGCCACAAGGAATGACGATCATGAATATTCAGTATAAGTATAAACTGATTATCAACAGCTTATTATTTATATATCTGCATTCATTAAAAGCACCAACACTCTGAGGAACGTTGTCGCTGAAGGTTAAAAAGGAGAGCAGAAGGATACAGTGACGCATACATGGGGCGAAGGTTATCGTGCGATTGGAACTATAAAAGCAGGAAGGAAACCCGGCACAGCATGAGGAAAAATAAAAGTTTATCCATTGTCTTACTTTTATCCATTGAAACAACCAAAGAAAATGGTGTTGTGTTATGAATATGAAATGGGTTTATATAGGATTGACTAAAGAATCTAAATATAACGGGGGAGGAGGGTTATGTTCTTACACTATTTTGTACTTCGTTTTTCCACTGTTTTTGTGACATAGGCACAGATCTTTGGTATACCAAGGATACACGCTGATCAGAGTTGTGCACTGGCATTATGATTTTCGTTAATATAAACAAACATTATCAAGCAATTCACTACAATGATGTTTTTATCAATTTATCCTTTCTACATGAGACGGTCTTATGTAAATTATGAAACAGGATGGTCTTTTCGTAGGGGTGACGCAAGAAACAGTGTTTCCATCTTGCTACTTCCGGACGATTGAATAATTTTGGGGAAGATTTTTCTAACAAGGATCTGGTGATCATTTGAGGGGAGTGTTTTCCAACCTGGAGGGCTGTGCATAGCCTATCTTCAATTTACCCCCTCACTAAAACAGGTCCCCTCCTGAGATGAATGGAATCGCCTGATTGTAGCAACAATATGTCAAGAGACATGTAGCCTGATTCAAGGTTAATCTTTTCAATACAAGAGGTCATTGGAAAATAAAATTTAATCGTCTGAGAGTACCCACGATATAATAATGTCGTTATCGCGATGAAAGAGTTAACAGTAAAGCACTCTCCCGAGGCATGGCCGAGTTAACCTCATTTTTTTTTTTTTTTTTTTATCATCCAGGCTATTTTATACGGCCTAAGAGATACTAAACCTTAGAGGTCAGATATAGTCTTAATCTCTTCAAAATGAGAGGTCTTTTCTAAGCCCAATAAACATGTTTGGCAGTAGCAAGAATCAGATGTAAAAATTATATCCTCAAAGTGAAGAAGTTATGGTGGGGAGGGGGGGTTGGAGCATGGTTCTGGGATTAGTTTCATGGTGACCACTCGTGCAAACCGATCCCTTCCATGTTGTTTGCCCCTCTGAAAGTGACAGATAATATTTAATAGACAGCCATGGAACAAATAAACGCAAACTCAACACTGTATATCTAGCAATCTATCGATAGATAGATAGATAGATATCAATGGAAAAAGTTAAAAGTGAAAATGCTATGGTTTAATCATTTACCACCGAGGAAAACGAACTCATCCTCTTTAAGGCATTTTCGAAAGTTAATTAGGGAGACGGGATCCGTAAGTTTTGATCTTTCAGTTTCGCGACTATGAGCAGGTAGGCGAAGGACGTTACACAAAGTACTGTACCATCCGTGCGAAATCTCATATGCAGCAAGTTCTGGCAATTAAGAGTTAAGCACCGAAACGCACATACGTTTCTTTAAAACACAAAAGCAAAATAGACTTGTGACGATACAAAGGCCGACCCAGGAAACGAGGTTGAGGCCAGAACAGAAAGTAGATTTCGTAGTTTTACAATTACATGGGTTGAACCAGCTGTATAAATCACTATAGCGAACAATGATTGACTGAGAGGGTAACAGAAGCACCATAGTGGTCTAAGTTGTCTACGTAATTTCTTTTTACCAAAGAGTTGGCATGATTTAAATTAAGATATTTAATGTAGCGATGTAAATCATATTTAATTCAGCTGTCAAACATACATAATGTTACAAGCAGACTTATGCGTTTACTCATGTATTTCGCATAAAAGAATGCATAAAAAAATTAACTTCAGTAATATCAGCAATTAACGTTAGTTCAAAATATTCATTTTCTGGCAAATTCAATTCATTCTAATTATACTTATTCTCATCTCACATTCATAATGTGCAGTATCGGGTGATACAGCTGGAAACAATGTTTTATGTACTGATAAAATTTCGTGGCTTTTCATGGTTCTTATTTTATTTTTATGTTCGACCATTTGTGGCTTAATAATTTTATGGCATGTATGACGCTTAGGACATTTATGATATGACTTAAATCATTGTCGTCATATCAACTACCCTTTCTCATGGTGCCTCTCTCCCACACCTGCTACTCTTGCGTTTTTCCTTGTCTTTGATGTTTTATTATTACCATTTTTTTGTTCAGCTATGTTCACTTTCTCCTCTCATCTCTCCACCTCCACCCCTCGTTGTAGCTTACCTGTGTAACGCTACCCCCTCTCCGCCCTTCATTCTCCAGCCTCCTCATCCCTTGCCTCTCCTCCATCACTCTGTTTCTTTCATTTTCCTCTCTCTCTCTCTCTCTCTGCCTTCCTCCCAACACTTGGGTTTCCCCCCCCCTCCCCTCCATGGCGCCTTGTTCTTCCCCCCCCCACCCTCTCTTCCTTCCATTCCACTTCCATTAGTTCCACGACTGCCAGATATTCCTACCGTCCTCTACTTCCCATATTTTAGGTAAACTGCTCCCTCTTCCACCCGTTGCTTTTACAAGCCAAAGATCATTCAAGTGGCTAGGAGTCACACAGTAAGGTCAGATTTTCGGAAAAGACACCCATTGACCCGCTCATGGGTGGGTTTGATCACAGATTTGACCTGGCACCGGGAGAGGGATGGGGGGTGGGGTTGCAACTTTGACTCCTTGGGCTGGATGAAAGCACCAGCCAAGGACGATCGCTTGGTTTCTCCGTTATTACAACGGATTATCAAAACTAGGCTTGCACTTGGAACTGAAAAGCATGAGTGCTGAATTAAATTAATAGTCTTTTTTAATGATTATAACCATGAGGAAACCCCGACTTGTACATTACTTCCTCTTGGGGTTGTCGCTGATTAATTATAAATGCGCCTGGCACTTAAAATTCCCCCACATTGTCATAGAGCGATAACTGAGAGACAGCACATCCAATATCTTACGTCAAAATCCAGCGTTGAAAATGCTGTCCTTACGTTATGAGATACAATATTCTTCTGCACAACTTATGTCGACTTGACAATCAACCAAGGCATCTCTCCTTCTCCTCCCCCTCTTCTTTATGACTTTAAGCTAATATGAGGCTGATACCTTCTCAGGCAACTGGGAAGCAAAGGGCACCTGTCGTAGTATTTTGGTTGCAGGCTGAAGTCTAACTCGTTTCACAGTCAGTTCGGGTTATATATGTAGTGCAGGTGTTCCCTCCTGATCAGGGTTTGCAAGCTGGGGACTGTAAAGACATACCTCTCTCTCTCTCTCTCTCTCTCTCTCTCTCTCTCTCTCTCTCTCTCGCTACGTGTCTGTGCTATCTATTTATCTATCTGTCTATCTGTCTGCGTATCTATCTGTCATTCTGTCTGTCTGTCTGTCTGTATACTCGTCTATTGCCCGTGCACGCAAAAAGTATTACCTTGCTTGGGCATTTAGGGCAAGGGGTGTTAAAAGGTTAAAAAAAAAAAAGAAAATTAGAAAGCCAGAAGAGATTCGACACTCTCTAGGGCCTATTAACAGCTCTGTAGTCAAGGGCAGTAATTAAGCGTTGGTTGAGGCCCTTGATTAGTCCCAGCCGCAGACACCAACATAGCCACGTGCCTCCTACTCCATGCATATTGATGTGGAATTTGCATGAGATTTTTTTGTGTGTTACTTTGTATGCTGAAAATAGGGTACAAAGGCTTAGAGCATGTAAAGCTCGACCTAATCCTCAGTATCAGTATGCGAAACAGTATGGTATCATTATACGTAACTCGCCCGGCACCATCGCATGAGATTCAGCATGGCTGTGTGTGTGTGTGTGTGTGTGTGTGTGTGTGTGTGTGTGTGTGTGTGTGTGTGTGTGTGTGTGTGTGTGTGTGTGTGTGCCTTAACTCCTAGGCTATTTGATGGATTTGAATGAAACTTGCCAACTGAGTTCGGCAGTTACTCCAAATGTCTTTACTGTATACAGTTTTCCAACCAGGATTTCCAGGGCCGGGTGATCATCCCATAACCAAATACAAAATTCTCAGAAACACTGAAATGAGAGCAGATAAAACTCTGGTACCTTAATACAGGTTGTACCATGGAACTCGCATCCATAATGATATATCTGGGAAGCGTGACCGCCATCCCAGTGATTCTTGGGGGGTAAGCTCCCCTCCCAAAAATATAAAACGATCAGAAATTCGGGAAAATGAGCAGGTGAATTTCAACGAAACTTATTAGGTCAGTTCGTCTAGTTCCTTTCTAACCCCTTCCACTATCTAGACCTCTCCACCATAAATTTTAGGGAGGTCAACCTCCTCCAAAACTATACGACTATTGTTACTACTACTACTACTACTACTACTCACTGAGTGTGTCCTGGGACATTACCCCTTCACACATACCACCACTGCTATCATGTGATATTTACATATGGATACTAGCTTCTTTTATGGCGCAGTAATACAATATTGTAATTCTTTCGATGCAGTATGCACACCGCAGGATTGGGTATGTAGTTTCCATGCTTTCTCTGAATGCACAGATAAAACTGCACATCTACTTTATTATTATAATTATCACTATCAGTGTTTATCATTATCATTATCTTCAAAAATACTTTATCACAATTATTACTAGCACCATAACCATCAGCTTCATCATCTTGCTTCTTATCATGATCATGAAATATATCATATTTCTTACTGATAATTCATGATTATCATCATCATCATCGTCATCTTAATTTCGTTTTTCATATAAGGAATATTAACAATAGTCTTTTTTTTTTTTTTCGTATTAGGGACACAAAGAAGACAGCAGTGACGTGCACAGACTTTCAGAAAGGCAGAGGCTCAGTTGAAGAAAATGGGAACTCCCCTAACATTTTTTAAATGAAATCCGCGATGCCATATAGGCTATATATACGTATACACACAAAGAAAATTTTTAAATTTGCATGTGGTAAATATTCTTGAATTATATTAAATTCAATGCATTTTTAAAGATATTATCTTTCATCTCCTTAATCTCGTATCTTCAATCGAAATCCAGGCTAGCAATCTCTCTCTCTCTCTCTCTCTCTCTCTCTCTCTCTCTCTCCTCTTTTATTCATATCCTCCCTTTTGTTGCTTGTCTCTTCTGATTATTGTCTGTTTTTACCCTAACCTTTAGCACCATTGTTTTCTTTTCATTTCTGCTTATCTGTTTCCGTATACTTTCAGTCGTTCACCTGGTCATCCATCACGACAATAATTCACACCTTAAACGAAGACAGGGAGAAGCGCGAACGGGAAGGAGAGAATTGTAAATCTGAGGACATGGAGAAATGAAATCCCCGAGCTAGACCTCAATCGATCATAGAGCTCCGCAAGATGACGGGTGAGCGCTACGTCTCCCAGCAGGGCAGCTTCCATCAAGCTGAGGAAAAAAGAAAAGGAAAGGTGGGAAGGAATGACAAGATAGGGGGAGAATGAAGCTGGGACAGAGGTATGTAGAATGGAAAGGAGGGAGGGAGAGAGGGAGACAATGTTAGAGAGGGAGAGAGAGGGGGATAGAATGACGGAACTAGAAGGAAGGAACAGAGAGTGAAGAAAATGAGAAGGATGGGCCAGGGAAGAAAGAAGGAACAGGGAGAAGGAGCAAAGGGGAAAAGGAAGAAGTATGAAAAGGAGTAAGAAAAGGACGGAATTATGGATGGGGACAGGAACAGGAGAGAGCAGGAGGAAGGAAAAGGGGAGAAGGTGAGAGCGAGACTCAAGGAAAAGACAGACAGATGGGAGATAATAACTGAGGAAGAGTAATAAAGATATGATATAGAGGGGGAGGAGGAGGAGGAGGAGGAGGAGGAGGAGGAGGAGGAGGAGGGGGAGAGAGAGAGAGAGAGAGAGAGAGAGAGAGAGAGAGAGAGAGAGAGAGAGAGAGTTTAGGTGTGAATGGTAAAAAAAGAAAAAAGAAAATGACTAGTCAAAGACATTCCCTTTATCCCTGCCAGTCTTGGTAACTAAAACAAATTACTAATAGGAGCTTTCCCTCATTTTCCCAGGTAAGACATGAATCGCCGTATAATCTCCCCTTCCTATCACAAACTCCCCACTCATCTCACGTGAAGGGAGAATGGGAATGGCAAGTCGACATCCCCTGCCACAGTAACCTTATCTCCCATTTTCTTTTTCAGGTAAGCCAAGAAGTCCTAAAATACTCATCACCCTCGCCAGCTTCTCACCAGGTCATGCTATTTCAGCCCCTTTAATCTCACCTCCCTCCATGATAGACTTCACACCTAATTCACTTGAATGTAAGGTCCAGGGCACATCGACATCCACGTTAACAAAATCTACGGTTATAAGCTTCACACCTGCTTCATCCCATGCTACACACTAATTTCACCCATATTCATACCACATAATCTTGTTTCACACCCATTTCACCTGCTTCATACCTACATCATCCTGCATCACTCCTACTTCACCTATCTCACACTTACCTAACCTTATTTCATACTTACTTCATCCCATTTTATATCTGGTTCACCCTGTCACACCTATTTCACTCTATTTCACACCTATATCACCCTATTTCACTTCTCTTATACCCAATTTCAACCTCAAATCCTCCTCCCACGATCAGCTTGACACCTGTTACACTCCACTTCATCATATTTCCTCCCCACCATCATGAATTTCACAACCATTACACGTGAATCGTTAAGGGAAAGGCACGTTGACAGGAGGATAAGGTTATATATATAATGGACACCGTGAGAGCTGAAGGGGCTTAGCGGAACGACGGATAACTTTTGCCATCGTCTGACCCATATTTCCACAGGGGGTCTGGTGAGGGACGAAGAGATGATGGGTGTGGGTGTAGGGAATTGTGGGTGTAGGTGGGAGGATGTATGGGGTGTGGGTGTGATGTTGAAACATGTGCTTGGTGATTGGTAGCAGTGGGAGTGTGACATGTTGGTGTGGGTTATGGTCATGGGAAGGAGTTAGATAATGGGGAACTGTAAGTTAGTTTTGCCATAATCTGATCCGTATCGTAGAGAGGAGTGGTGTTGGAAGGGGGTCAGAGGACGAAGGGGTGGTGTGTTGATGTAGCTAGTGTGCATCTATGTTGGTTGGCAGTTAGTTACTGGGTGGATAGTACAAGGGTAGGGTAGTACTATATGGTCGTGTGAGGTGTGGGTGTGGATAGTGGGTGTAGGGGTGAGGGAGTGGGAAAAAAGGTGAGCTGTATAAACGACGTCATGATGATATTTTCTTTTTAAACTTTTTAGGCAGCATGGATGTAAATGGGCATTGCCTATGTGGAAGGGTGCTGGGCATGTGGGTGTGGGAAGTGATATATGTTGTGAGAAGAGCGAAATAATGGAAGATTATTTTTAGCAGGAGCGTTCCTAGAGTATTTGGCACCCGGGGCAGACCTGTCCACTGGGACCCACTACCTCCCAGAGATGAAAAATAAACAAATGAAAATTTATCGTAATAATTTTACGGTAGAGTCAGAATTCAGTTTTATTGGAAATTAAGTGGCATAGAATCACATACTTTCGGTCGAGTTTCTGACAGATATACTGAAAACCTTGAAACAGTGAAACGAAAAAGTTACCATTCAGCTAAATGACACCGCCCTATGGCTGTCACCCAGAAAGGACGCCCCTCCCCCAACCTTAGTATGCCACTGATTTTTGGCATGTCTAATAACAGGCATCTTAACTATAATCTGATCCATTTCATTAACAGGGGTCTGGGTTGGGATGAGGAAATGATGTGGTTGTAGGTATGATGAGAGGGTGTTTTCTTTTTTTCTTCTCCTTCTTTTGAATAGAGGCGTAGGTGGGCAGATAGTAGAGGTGTGGCGATGTTGTTGTGACACTGGTGGATGTGGTGCATGGCTGTAGGCGTAAGGGAGAAGGAGAAAAAGGTGGGTTGTGAAGAGATGCAAGTTGATGGAGATTTTTTTTTTTTTTTTTGTATGTCTGGGTGACAGTGGGTGTGGGCGTAGGTGAGTAGTGGGTGTGTTCATATGGGATGTGGAGTGCTTTATGGGGTGGAGTTAGGTGACAGGCGCTTTTGGTGAGTACGTAATGGCTTGTTATGTAGCCATAATTGGACCCTTCTCGCGGTAAGGAGACTGGTGAGTGAAAAGCGAGGAGGTGACCGCGCATGGAGGAGAGACCTGTGGGTGTGAGTGTTGCTGTATTTTTTTGTGTGTGGGTGTGAGTGAAGGTGGATAGTGGATGGGTAGGTCGTAAGGGTGTGGGTGTGGTGCACGGGTATGGTTGTTGTCGTGTTGGAGGGGGTAGAGAATGTAGGCGTAAGGGGGAAGGAAAAAGGGTGGGATGTGATGAGAGGCGAGTTAAGAGAGAGCAGGTTTTGTGGGTAGTTGATGCGGGTGTAGATGGGTAGTGGTTGGATGGGTGGGTGTTCAAGTGGGTAGTGGTTGTGTGCATGGGTGTGGGTTTTGGTGTGTGTGAATGTAGAGTGGTAGTGGGTGTAGGGGTGTGGATGTAAATCGGAAGTGGGTGTCTGGATGTAAGCGAGCATGGGCGTAGGTGGGTAGTGGGCGTGTAGGTGCAGGTGCAGGTGAGGCGTGTGTGTGTGGGTGTGAGTGTAGGTGTAGGTGGGTAATTGGTCTGTGGGTGTGGGTTTGGGCGGTGTGGTACTGTGTGGGTTAGACTGAGATGATGAGAAATTTTTAGTGAGTGTGTAACTACAGGTTAGTTAGCTACATTATGACCTGTATCGCCAAGGAGGGTCTGGTTAGGGCTAAGGTGATGGAGATGGTAATTGGCGAGAGAGGAGTGGGGAGGTAGGTTGTCAGTGAGGGCGCGGGTGATGAAAGAGGCTTTCAGTAGATGTTTTCAGGAGGAGTTGGTGTGGTGAAGACCGAGAGGAGAGAGGAGGGCGAGGGCAGTACATTATGTGTGGTGTGGTTGTTGGTGTGGGGGGTAAGTATGGAATTTGAATAAGGGGTGCATGTAAATGGGTGAAGGTTGGTGTGAGTCTTGGTTTATGTATGAAGTGGCAGGTGTGAGGTGTGAATAATGGGTGTGGGTGTGGATGCGGGTGTGTGCGCGAGAGGTGGATTAGGAGTGTGAGTAGTGGGGTGTGTGGGAGTTGGGTGTATATTGGGTGTAGGGTGTTCTGGTAGGTTTGTGTGGGTGGAAGTTTTGGTGTGAGGTGTAGACAACGAGAAGGAACAAGCAAATTGGGAAAGAACTGTGGTATTAGGCATAGAAAAAGGGGTGGTTTGTAGGGAGGGAGCAAGGAAGGCCGAGATGTTTCTACACTGCTTGGGCATACAGGTATGGTGTGGGCAGTGATGATGTAAAGTGTACAAATGTCAGGACAGAAGTTCGCCTAATATTTTATCTCTCCTCCTTCTCACTTTCTTCTATCTGTTGATCAGTAAGTGCGGTAGCGCATACTATGTAGGGATGGCCAAAATTCAAATGACGTCATATACGTACGGTCACCAAGTCCAGCTTTGAGCATACGGAATAACAGACCTTCCGGTGCAAAGCTGCTCGCAAAAACCCCGATAACCTTCGTAGGATAAATCGGGTCACAAAAATATCGCTTTTTTTTTTTCTGTTTTCATTATCAGTCATAATTCTAAAACGAATAAGCGTACACGAGCGTATGAAGCACCAAATAACTTCATATCAATTAAGAACATAAGCATAGAGGATAACTGCAGTAGGCCGGATGGCCCATGCTAGGCAGCTCCTAGAAGAGTAAATGAACTACTAGAATGAGATAAGGATAGCAAAGAAGAAGGGTTTGTACCTTTTCATGCTGAGTGTAGCGTTCTGGGTACAGTAGGCGAGTTACGGTCTGAAAGCATCCTCAGGCATCCACACATCTTCGATGTGCAATGTTCTGCGGATTAGTGCTACCCCACTCCACCTAAGCATTTTACATATACCGATTTAGTAATCGCTGTTGCGAATACCATGGAGTTAAATGCCGTTTTACAGTAAAGCTAATGTGTATTTTGGTAGTTAGCTTTCATAAAAAGATCATTAGCTAGGGAAGAAAAAATTTATTCTAAAATGATTACGATGTAGTGATGAAACAGCACAGAAACAAGAGAGCATTAGGAATGGGAAGATGTTCAGAGTTCTATACCTATTACTACATTCCACACTGTACTAACCAAAGGTTTATAGCTGGTGGAATGTAGTAATGAGAAAGAACCTGAAACTCCTCCCATCCCTACTGTTGTCTTGTTCGCATGTTATTTTTTTCTTCTTTTAATCGCTACATATTTGCAATATTTTGTTTTCCTGGTAATTCTTAGCTAAGAGAGACTTCATCAGTTTCTTTTCTTATAGATGATTCTCAGTGATATGTTGTCTCAGTGAAGAAAGCGACAGACAAATCCTAAGTGTGAAGTATACACTTTGGAATAGAAGGCGAAATTTTGTCCCTGATATATAGATGACGGGGAGAGTCAGCATCCAGGGTGCGTCTCGGTGATGAGAGTGGCTTAACCCTTTAGTTGCTCAGGGATTCTTTCGGCAGAAGAAAATCGCCTGTAGGTAACGAAAATGAATTTACTTTGGCTCTCCCAATGCAGGGAAAGGACTAGTGATAAACGATTAAACCTCTGGCTGCGTAAGGATTTTTTTCCTCTGATATTATCTTTGAGTCCTCAGAATAGACTGCCCAGCAAGAATGTCACAGCTACAGAGTTCAGGTTCGTATTCTACTTGGCTTTAGGGACTCCGTAGCATCTCTTTCATAGAAACTGATTTAACACATTATACTCATTTATCCCATTCCATGTTATGGATGCAAACAATGTAAAACATAGGTAACGCTACGCTGTTGCAACCCTCCATCTGACCAAGCACATAACCTCCACCTCCTTACACCTCTAACCAAGGGCATAACTTCTCCCCCCTCCCCCTCGTATAACACGGAAACATTAAAACTTAATTTCAGTGGTTTATCCATGGTAAGAATAAAGTTACGAGCAGATTTGATGAAACTGTCATCCGTGCCTTTTTTCATTAGTCAGCCATTTTTTATGATTATATACATAATAGGTACAGTCACGAAACTTCATGCACAATTAGATATTCATAATCATTTATCAGGTATAATTTCTGCTTCCTAGTTGTAATACACGTAGTTGCAAAGTTTTAATAGAAAAATGTATTAACATAATCAGTTTTATGTACTTTTGCAACTCCATAACTTTCTATAATCTCATGACATTCTAACTACCAAAAGGAACCAGGAGACATATTAACACATATTCCTAGGGAGTTTGAAGCCTGTACCTATATTAGTTTCTGCGTCCTAGCCCGGAAGAGATTCTTTTTTACTTTTTCATTACTGTATTATCAAAAAACTACTTAAAAAACAGCATTTTACTTATCAATAGGTACCAGTTCACTATAAGACACATAACTATGTGAGATTTCATGACTCTATAATGAGTACTTTCTGAGATCTGGTCCAGAAACTAAATCTCTACGCATGGCCGGCAAACCTGCCGCCCAGCTCTACGGACAGACACCTATTGATACCGATGATAACAAGACCCTCCTCTGACTTTGTCAGGTGCAGGGTAAAAAGATAAACATAATCTAAAAACAGATTTAAGATCTCTTTCGTCGTGAGCCAATTTGAAGGGTGTGGGTGGTGGCATAAACTGGAAGAAACTTAAGTAGGCGACGAAAGTTGACTATAAACATACACGAAAGTGTGGGTGCTAATTTCTATCAGGTGTCAAGACGGGATTTGCAAGCAGGGGGCATAGGAGGAGTGTGTGCGTGTCGACGAAAAATGTGCAGTGTGTGTGTGTGTGTGTGTGTGTGTGTGTGTGTGTGTGTGTGTGTGTGTGTGTGTGTGTGTGTGTGTGTGGTGTGTGTGTGTGTGTGTGTGTGTGTGTGTGTGTGTGTGTGTGTGTGTGTGTGTGTGTGTGTGTGTGTGTGTGTGTGTGTGTGTGTGAACAAGAGGTGTGGAGAGAACTGTGGACTTGAAATATGAATGGAAGGTGCTTGTGGAAAATTCAGGGTACAGAGATTTATTAAGGTTGGAAGGTTGTGACGTGTACAGTATGTATGCTGAAGACGTTCGCAGGGTAGTTACTGGGGTTGAATATTAATGATGGAAGGCTATGAGGAGTGTGTTTATAGGCAGCGTTGGTAAAGGATAGAAGCTGTGAATTATAGAGTACGGATGGACGGCTGTAAGTAAGAAGTATTTCAAGGTGCTGATAGAGAATTAAGGTTGAGTCTGTGTGGATGCTCAGTAAGGATAGATTTTGTGTGCTGCTTCAGTGCGGACAAAGGAGTACAAGGGATGCAACCAATCAATCAATCATTTCCTGTGGCACCCCACGGGATGCATAGGGCCTCGATGAACTCTCTCCACTAATATCTGTTTCTTGCCATCTCCTTCAGGCCCCACCAACACTCCTCCGCTGCATCTTTTTTCATTGTCCTCAACCTGGTTTTCCTCTTCTTCCTCTAGCAGTCCACTCTGGCACATCCTGTATTAAACCGCATTCTTTTCCATATATGTGCCCCAGCCATTTCCAGAGAGACAGTCTCACATATTCAACTGGTTCCACTCTCGTTATATCCCTTAATCTTTAATTTGTAACCCTGTCCTGTCACTTTACCCTGAAAATCCTTCTCGGTATTTTATTCTCAAATCCTAATACAGTACTTTCTAATCTGTTGCAACTGCACTGTACCATGACTCATACCCATCAGTTAAAATTGGTTTAACCATGGACTTGGAAATTTTTACTTTAGTATGTACAGAAAGCATATTATTATTCCATACAGATTTCAACATTCCAACAGTTCGCCAAGCCTGTCTAATCCACTCCTCAATTTCATTGTTTAATGATCCGTTAGATGATACAGTCGTTCCCAGATATTTAAAATTTCTTACACTCTTCACCACATTATTCCCAATTACCCAATCGATTTGGTTCTCCACGGTCATATTAATAATTTCAGTCTTTCCACAAAAAATATTACCAATCCCACTTTTTCTCCTTCCTCCTTTAGACAATCAAGCACCCTCTGCATCTCGTAAATACTTCCGCAAATCAGTACAGTACAATCAGCATAGTCCAAATCCTTCAGCCACTTATATTCTTTCCAGTTAATTCCTGCGCCTGTTCATTTTACAACCTTTCTCATAACGTAGTCCATGACAAAACAAACAATAAAGGCGAAAGAACTCCTTGAATCACTCTTGACCTAACTTCAAAAGGATCACTCAGAGAACCACCCACCATTACCTTACAGAAAGTACCTTCATGCAGGCTTTTAATAATATTTACAAACTTTTCTTCATAATTATGATCATAGCTCCACGTGAGGGGATACTGTATCTATTTCTATATCTATTTTTATAAGTAGAAGATAAGGAAAGGAAAGGAAGAAGTCTTCCCCCTGCCCACCAAACTCTCCAGCCGACACGGGCAGGAAAAACGAGAAGGACCGCCATGGATTATAGAAAAACTTCCGTGGATATTTCATGGGAAACATGCAAAGGTGAGAGTTTATTCAATACTATATTAATCTGCGAAGGGAAAGTAACAATAAATTCAAACTGTAACGCTGATGTTACATTCGCCATGATCTAAAAGATAGGAAAACAATATTCAGTTTTTCGTATTACTGTATTCAGCCATGAAGGTGTTAAGTTGGAGATTCAAAGGTTGATTCTTATCTATGCGATTTTTAAATGTTAATGGAGTAGTGCTGCCTACCACATCCCTAGGCAACTTGCCCCATATGTTTACAACCTTGCTGAAGAAAAAATGTTTTGCTTTAATTAACTGGAACCCATTGCCAAGGAATTTATATTCATTACCTCTAGTGTAAGCAGAACAGTCAACTGTGAAGCATTCATCGACTAGCATTATATTATCTCCGTTAAAAATTCATAATACCTGAATTAAAGCGCCTCACAATCTGTGCTTTGATAAGTCAAACTGCTTCTGCTTTTTCATGCGTTCCTCATTATTCACAGGGTAACGAAATTTTTCATTTCACTTCCAGTGTTTAGGACTTGGCATCTGCCGATATTAAATCGATATGACATATTTGAGCCGAACTGAACTGTATATAATCCATTTTTTTTTTATATAAATAACAGAACAGAGGAAGGAAAAACAAATGAAAAAAAAAAATCCATACACCAGATTACTGGTGTCCTCTGTTCATAAAATATCTGTAACAGTTAGACTTGAACAGCTGTGGGTTAATATTTGGAAGGAAACAACTCTGGGGAAGCGAGTTCCAGAGAGATGCAGTTTGGGGAATGAAAGAATTCTGATTGGCAGAAGTTCTGCAATATGGCTGAGTGACATTCCAGTCATGAGCGCTATAGTCTGTCCCAGGAAACGTGAGGGAGAGAATTTTACAAAGCCTTTGCCAAAATCGGAACACGAGTGACCATGCGAAGGATTAAGAGGACCCCTCAGGAATCTGGACCTTCCGCCTTCACTCTTCCGTTTTCTTTCCTCTACACACACACACGCACACACACCAGATGCCCGTGTAGCACGAAGGAAGGCATGGGGAGGTGGCACCATGGACGCAACTTAGTCTGAGAATTTGCCAAAAAAAATATCTGTAAAATAATGCAAGGGAGGCAACATTCCTTCTTTCTTGTAGGGGAGGTAGTTTATTTGTAATGGCAGGGTTGTTAGTGATTCTAACAGCTTTGTTCTGAATTTTGTCTAGTTTTAATGCAACCTCTCCACAGCCATTCCACAAGGGTGAGCAATATTCAAGCTGAGAGTGCACATGATTCTTATAAATTATAGCTAATTGCTCATCAGCGAAGAAGTTACGGACTCTGTACAATAATTCAAGTTTCTTTGAGGTGGTTTTAGCAAGTGATCTGACATGAGAGGTCCAGCTGAGGGCATTGTTAAGTGAGACGCCAAGAATTTCAGAACTTTTGGAGATGGGAATATTAGTAGCACTGAAGGTAATGTACGAATCTGGCAATATCTGTCTATTAGTAAACAGTATATATTTAGTTTTACTATCATTAAAAGAGACATGGTTGTTTTGTCCTCATTCACTGATCGTAGATAGATTGATTTATGGAGATGGTTGTACTGAGTTGAGAGGTAGAGATATTGGACTTTGTAAATCGGTGTCTGAGTGTAAATGAACTATGTAGTGCTGAGTCATCTGCATATGAGTGAAAGGGATTGTGGGTGACAGATAAGAGATCGTTAATATGAACCAGGAATAGGGTTGGCGTCAGAACTGATCCCTGCGGCACGCCAGCATTAATTGAGTGGAAATTGGAATATACATCATATACTTTTACTCTTGTTTTCCTGTCACTAAGATATGAAGAAATCAAAGGAACAAAAGATGTTAGTCCATAGCAAGGGAGTTTGGACAGCAGGGAACGGTGCCATACTCTGTTGAAAGCTTTAGAAATATCAAGAACTACTGCATGAGTTTCGCCATGAAGATCAACTGATTGATGGATGGTATGAGTTAGGAGATTGAGTATATCAATGGTGGATCTTTCGTGGCGAAAACCATACTGTCTATCACTAATTAAGTTTTTGGATTCAAGATGTTTAACAATGTGCTTATTAATTAAAGTTTCAAATACCTTACCAAGAGAAGATGTGAAAGCTATTGATCTGTAATCAGAGGGGTCAGACGAACTTTCTTTCTTCGGAATTAGGTGAATATTGGCTTCTTTCCATGAATTTGGGAATAAAGAAGTACGTATGCATAGTCTGAATAATTTAGCTAGAATAGAGGCAAGTTCAGGGGAACACTTTTTCAAAACAATTGGCGGAATTCCATCTGGCCCTGGAGCTTTGTTGGTAGGTAAATTGTCTAGTATGGATTTTACGTATTTTATCTGCATTTTAAGAGGGGCAATTTCGGGAGAGTCAAGTTCTAGTACTGGGACATTCTGGCTGGTATCGTCTATGGTAGAGTTTCTGGCAAATGTACTGGTAAAGATATCTGCTTTCCCACGCAGGTCATTTTTAATGTTGCCATCTGAAGATTTTAGTGGGAGAATGGAAGATGACATGTTAAAGTTATTATTGAAAGAATTAAAAGTTGATCAGAATATTCTATTGTCATTAGGGTTGTTAAGTAGTTTTGATGCTTGCTTTTGAAGAAAGTTTGATTTAGATAGATTTAATACAGCTTTTGCATGATTTCCAGCAATTTTAAATTGGGAGAGTGATTAAGATGTTTTTCATTTTAAGTAAGAGTTATATGCAAATGACTTTTGGGCTGTCGCTCTGGCACAGTTGCCATCAAACCATTTTGGAGAGTTCGATCTTTTAGTGAACTGTTAACTTGGTATGAATAAATCCATACCAGCTAGTATTAAATTGCAAATGTGGGACTGGGTAGAAGTGGGATCACTAGAGAAGAAAGACTGCCATGGAATGTCAGCAAGATAATTTCTAAATCCATCCCAGTTTGCCCTATGAAAGTGCCATTGAGTCACCCTGACAAGTTCAGAACGGAGAGGTGTGGGATGGTTAACTAATGAGGCTTTGATGAGATTGTGGTCAGAGGATCCAAGTGGTGACAGTACCTCTATGCTATATTGATCTGGATTATTTGTCAAGAATAAATCCAAGAGATGGGCATTATGGTCAGGATTATCAGGTATTCTGGTCGGTTACTTTACCAGCTGGTGAGATTAAACGATTCTGCAAACAGCTCGCAATCTAGACCAGCGTCGTCAGTCCTGGCAGAATGCAATAACCATTCAACATTGTGTATGTTAAAATGACCCAAAATGGTAATTTCGGTGCTAAGAGCAAGGTTAAGGTTACTCAACTGTATGGATATGGTGAGTTCTGAAGAAGCACTGGGGGAGCGATGTACTACACAAATATATTTGGTAATATTTTGACAATTTAGTTTATAGAATGAGTAATCAAAACTAGATGAAGTGAAGTTTAAAATAGTGTCAATTGCATATTGGGATTTCATATAACAACAGGAGCCGCGCTTGTTACAAAAGTTTGTAAGGAGATGGTAACCGGGAAAACAAAATGGAGATATATCGGTAGAGGGTGAGATTTGTGGTTCTGTGAGGAAAAGGGCCAAAGAGGATATGGACCGAAGGAAAAGATGAACTGAATTTAAATTTTTGGTAAGGCCGCGGATGCTGGTGAAGAATAAGGCCGCACTTTCACTTCTTTGCTGACAAGCATTCCCGGAAATAGCAACAGTCACTGCCGGCACAGTCGCTTGATGGCGACCGGGAGGACCCTGTGCCGCCAGCCCTACCCTGCCCGTGGTGGCAATCCGAGGTACTACCTCATTTGACAGTAACATTGCAGCGGCCATTATTAAAGAGTGAATATAAGGTGTGATATGTTATGCGCATGTAGTATGGTGTAGACAGTTGAAGGTAGTGGTATTATGAGAGCATGCTGGGCTACTCTTTGTGTAAATGCATGCACTGAAAATGTTCAGCAAAGGGAGATGGTCAGGATCAAGTCCTGAGGGCTGGTGAAACAGGAGCTCCAGCTCTCCCTATCACCAACTTCCCATCAACTTCGGGAGTACTGCCCTGTTCGATTGGTGCTACAGTCTACTCATAATCTTCAGACTTTTGTTCAGTCGTGTCTGTTCTGGTATTCGTCTTCGTATCGTCAAATTATCTGGGTATTTTATAACACAACCCACTGTCAGTATAATCAATATGAATTAGGAATAGTACAGGACCCAAAACAGAATCTTGAGGCACTCCAGTTGTAACATTCGTCTAGCTCGAGTGCCTCCCATTAATAAAACATTGTTTACGTTCTGTATGCCACATAACGATCCATCTTAGAACGTTGCCACCGATACCATAAGCTTTAAGTAGTTAAAGAAGTCTCCTATGGGGAACTTTATCCAGTCTTTTCTGAAATACGAGATAGATTGCATCCACTTATTTAGTTTTTACATACATATCAATAATATAATTGAAAAAGCCAAGTAGATTTGTAAGACAAGAGCAATAGTTCTTAAACCAGTGCTGCGAGCTTTTCAAGAGTTTATAATAAATGTTTAACTCATTTATTTCTATGGTGTCCAATGACACGCATGCAACTGATGTTAAATTAATCAGACACTAATTTCGGGGCTGTGACTATTTCATTTTTTAATACTGGTGTTACATTTGCTAGGTTTGTGTCGTGTGGTACCGTACCACTCCTGATTGATAAGTTGAATAGCCTACTTTGGATAAAGGTTTGGTATTTCGTTTTTCAGTTCCTTTAAAATTCTTACAGATATTTTTTCTGCCCCCCATGTGTTGTTAATCTTAAATACATTTCCCTCACTGACTGTGATGTTGCTATTTTAGCTAGCTTCATCTACATGTATAATGGAAGACGAAGGGATTGAACATGGATTTTCTACTGTAAATACTGATGAAAATAAAGCATTGAGAATTTTAGCTATCTCAGTTTCGTCATTTGTATGCAGTCATTTGCTAGAAATGGCAGGATAATTGTTTGTGTTAGTATCTTCTTACATCCGATGTTACTAAGGAACTCTTTAGGGTTTGATTTACTGATGTTAGGGATTTGCTTTTCCAGATTTTTTTCTTATTTTGTTTTAGTAGCTTTCCAGGTTTTCGATAAAGCCTGTGATATATATCTACATTCTTGATGATTTTCTTTGCAGAAAGACATGTCTTAATGTCGCTCTTCTACCATTTTAGTTCAATTTTTTTAGCAGGTCGCCTATGGAACATCAGTACACAAACTTTGACAGTTATATTTAGACTTTCTGAAAACATTTCCCATGCATCATGTATATTCGTTGTCTGAAGAGCTGTCTTCAGTTTATGAATGCCAGTTCTTTTGTAACCTGGAACTTTCTCTTAACTAGAATTTGCTTTGTCATTCCCTGAACTGAGATCAAATGTGACTTCAATGGTCACTGGTGCTGAATTCATCTCTTGTGCTAACATTATCAATAAGTTTTCTGATGTAGCCAAGACAAGACCCATGATATTTCATCCACATGTAGGTTCCTCGACAAATTGATGTAGGGAACTTTTTTAGCAAGTTACTGTACAAGTCTAGCCCTATGTGTCAAGAGAGAGATTAACTCCACTTTGTGACAGGTTAATTAAAATCTCTCAAATTAAGTGTTCTGGGTGGAATACAGTCCTTCAATTACTTCATACAGTTTGTTGTCAGTCTCCCACAACTGAGCTTGTGGGTGATAGGTATAACCAAGCATCATCTCAAGTCTCATTTGTAATTTTAATGTACAACATGGCAATATTATCGACGGGCAGTACTGAACTTCGCACTGGATGAAGATTCGTTTTAATATGTTGCAATACACCACCTACCATTCACCCATATCTATCACTACTGACGATTCTGTAAATTATATTCTGCATAAAGGTCTTTTGTTCAGTATATAACCATGGTTCACTAATGTCATTTCCATCAATGTACTGTAGTTTTCAAAAGCATGAGTTCATAATTTAGTACCTTTACTATGCAGCTCCATTCATTTAAGTGAAAAGCTTCAAAATGACCACTTCCCTGACGGAGAGAGTTTGGGCTGTTTGTCCTTCCTTGATTGGTAGAGAAAGAAAGGTGTGGATATGAAGCAAGAGTGAAAGGCTATGAGTGTGGGAAAAAAGTGTTGGAAGAAATAGAGGGCGGAATCAGTGGGTACAGAAAAGAAATAGTAGGTATTGGTGTGTGTAGAGGGTGTTGGGAAGGAATGGAAGGTGTGAGGAAAGAGTAGGGATAGAAGTTTCTGAGAGAGACAAAGTGCTGGTAGAGGAATAGTGTAGATGTAGATATGGACAAGGAATGGCCGGATTCAACAGTAGGAATAAAGGTTGCTGGCAGAGAATGGAGGGTGTGGTCATAAGGCTTATCAATGTGGGTAGGTAATGATGCTGACAGAGGAAGAGGAGAGAATATGAAGCAGGGACGGAATAGCTTAAGTAGTGGGAGTAGTAAGGTGGGGGAAACCACAATCCCTTCACTCGACGGAATGCAACTGTTTGATGGATACCTGTAATGACAAGTCATGTTATTTCCTACATTCTAAGACATTATTTGCTATGTTGGGCCGTATGCAAATAACCAATGAATGGGTGTTTAGTGGTATAATGGGTTAAGGCGCTCCCACTAGATGTGGTCCCTCAAGGCCTATGGTCAGACTCAAGTATGAAGTCCGTTTGGGTGGGGCCCGAGAGGGGATTTCCCTCTCTACAGCTCTGCCGCATCAACCCCAGTACCTATCTCTCTCTCTGTCATACGTCAGCTATTTACGATTTGAAATTGTATATTAAATATTCTGTACTTATTAAATATATTAAATAAGGCTATATAGTGCTATGAATGTGTCGCTTTTTAGGATAATAGCAATGATTTGTATAAATTCCACACCACGTGACAACGTCGCTTTCCGACGTTGCCAGAGGTCAAGGACACCCACCTCAGACTGCAGGTGACCGGTCACTTCCTCCCTGATCCCCACCCACGATGGCAGCTACTCCGACTCTCTCTCGTGTGCTCCACAGTCGGGAGAAAGAACTTATTTACAATGTGAACAAGTATTTTCTAGAAGAAAGATCAGAGAGAGGACTTATGCCTACTGGGGAAACCTCTATAAAAAAAAAAAACGCGCCGAGACTTTTACCTCAGTGGTGGTATGGAAAAAAGGTCGAAACAATATAGAAGAAAACACAACTTATAAATATATAAAAATTTTCTCAATCAACTGAGAGAGAGAGAGAGAGAGAGAGAGAGGGGAGGTTTGGCAGAGCTGTAGAGAGGGAAATCCCCACACGGGCCCCACCCAAACGGACTTCATATTTGAGTCTGACCATAGTTTCAAGAGGAAGTATTTTTGCTTCACAAAATACAGTCAGGGGAAAGTGGCTGGCAACCCTTGCCCTAAAAGTCTGCACCAAGGTGCCTATCTCCAGCCTCTACGATCTAAATGAGTGAATACAGGATTAGATAATGGATGGACAGAGTATGGGTGGAAACTGCTGGCATTGAAACAGGGCACAGGATTTGGATATTGAGCAAGAATGGAAGTTTCCAAGTGAGTTAGTGGTCGGAGGGTGTAGGCAGTGAATCTGAAATGAGTATATGGATAGTTATTATGGATGATGAAAGTAAGCAAGAAGTCTGAGTGGTTTGTTTATTAAGGGGTGCAGGCGAAAGGTGTTCTGGCCAGTTAGATAAGTGTTTCATCCAGTTAGGTCGTGTAAGTGCTGAATCCGACTAAGCAGGCCTAGATATGCTACATTCGGTTAATTCCTTGGCTTTGAAATACCTATTTTGCATTTCTTTAAGCTGAAGACTGACAGTTTTGATATGCCCAAGGGAAACCTGATACATCAAAATGCTGAAGATAATATGAACGCTTTGTCTAAGAATAGCTAACTTCGTATATTATTCCATTCACGAAGGACGATTTTTTCTTTTTAGCTCAGAAACTTACCACAGTCAAGGGGATAAACAATGGTGTTGTAGCTTGGCAGAGAAACCAGATAGATGAAGTGTTGTGTCCTGTTAAATGAAATAGCGGCTGTCTTGTTACGTACCAATCAGTACTACGCCCAGTTAGCGAGAAAATGGTAAGTAATATTGCGTACAGATGAATAAATGCGTTTCATCATGTTAGATATGGCAAATGTTGCATCCAGGTAGATAAGTGTTGGGTTCAGGTGTTGTGTCCACATAGACATGTGTTGTATCTAGTTAGATAGGTGTTGTGTTTGGTCGGATTTTCCTCACTGAGATAGAAACAATGCGCCTAGTAAAGCAAGGTGTTACTTTCTGTTAGCTAAAATAGTCGCATCAAGTTACCTATAT
>NC_136977.1:29592884-29665384 GCF_032717465.1 Coenobita brevimanus
AATGGCCGGAAGCAGGACGGAGGTGGGAAGAGAGGAAGGTATCAGTTGGATGGAAGTAGTGGAAGCAATGAAGAAAGTCAGAATGGTGATAGGTCCAGCAATTGATGGAGTGTGTGGTAAGATGCTGAAGCATGGGGGAGAGATAGTACTAGAAAGGATATGGAAGATGAGCAGATTGGCCTGGGAAGAAGGTAGAGTCCCGGAGGATTGGAAGTCAGGAATAATTATTCCTCTGTACAAAGGAAAAGGGGAAAAAGAAGTGTGTGTGTTAATCATAGGGGCATTTGTCTTCTTAGTGTAATAGGAAAAGAAATGGTAGGATATTTATAGACAGAGATAGGGAAATAACTGAGGAATTAGCTGGAGAAGAACAGGGAGGTATTAAGAAGAGAAGAGGTTGTGCAGATGAGATATTCATTCATAGGTCTATATTAGAAAAGTTTCTAGAGAACAAGTTGAATGCGGCCTTCATGGATTTGGAGAAAGCATATGACAGGGTGGATAGGCAAGGAATGTGGAAAGTATTAAGAGCATATGGAGTAATTGGGAAGCTGCTGCTGAATGCCGTGAAGAGTATGTATCAATGGGCTAAGGCTACAGTGCGTGTGGATGGTGACCTGAGTGAATTTTTCTAAATGAATGTTGGACTGAAACAGGGATTTGTCATGTCCCCATGCTTGTTCAGTCCGTATATGGATGGGCTTATAAAAGAGACATAAGGTACGTCACGGGGTTTTTAGGAATATGCAAAATTAAAGAACATTATTCAATAATACTTAAGAGCAGGGACAAAGAATTGACTTGTGAAAATCAAGCAATGATTACTTTATGCCAGCTTACTTCGCCGATTCTCTAAGGACGAGAATTTATAAACTTTCTCAACAGTACACAGCAGAGACTAATTATTCACACGTGCTGTTTATTAGTACTGTTGGCCTCTGGAGAAAGTGACTCCACCCGTGACAATCAATAACTAATGCTATTAATGATAAACAGGTTCTTGCTGGTGCAATTAACTCCTGGTTGCACAACGGATTTTAAGCTTAATACAAAAGGACTGGCCTAAGTACCAGTTATGAATAATGCAAAGCGTTTATGCAAACTAGGAGCTATAAGTGAAATAAGCTTGTGGAGAAATAAAACACGAGTTTACATTACATCAAGCTCAAAGAAAAGAACTGAAAATTTATTAATTACAATGAAACAAATTTACGTTACATGTTTCAAAATGAATTCAAAATAAGGAGATCGCACTCACTCGCTCACTCAAAAGCTAACTCTTAAGCCTAGGAAAAACGAAAAGAAATACTAGTCAGAAAAGGGGCTAGGCGGGATGTACTAGGCGTCATTGCTGAGGAAGGATGCTGCCACACACGCTACCTCTTGCCGGCTCACACTAGGTGGGAATTCAGGAACTGGACAATGGTGGCACTGCTCCACACTGGGCCCAATCGACCTGCTTCCACAGCGCTCAAATCTTGACTGAGTTCAAACAAGCGAGGTGAGGACTGAGGCCAGCCACCAACTGGTAACGACTAGAAGTGAGTGAAACACGCTCATAACAAATCACTCAGTGGAGGTGCTAATGTCGCGCACGCACAAAGATGATCACTTATGAAACAGTGAAGAATTGTTCTGTTAACACTCTTGATCGGGTGAATACGTGGCGGTTGACTGAGTGATACATACTGGGATTCCACTGGAATTCACAGTTTCCCACCAAAGCTTAATGTTATGAGTTTGTTTGGATATATGATCACACCAACTCGTGACATTACGCCCCATCAAAATGAATTTTTTTCTCAGGAAAAAAATTTCAATATACATACAAATCCTAACTCAGTCACACAAGATTCACACTGTAGTGTATGTGTGCTATCCTGCTACAGGAGAAAGTCACAGTCGCCAGTGAGAGAAAAAAAAACTCGTATTTACATTAATAGAAGCAAGCTTGAGGGAAAAAACTCTGTGACGACGGTGAAAAATCCTGTACTCAGGTCAAACTGAGCGAAAAATTTGCTACATTTACATTAACAACTAATTGTTATGTAGCGTGATGTATGTAATACACAGTGTAGGTGTGACAGTTGTGGTGTAACTGTACCTATGTGTAAAATTACATAATGCAAATCAATAGTAAATGATGATGACGAGGCAGAAGAGAAGAGGCGGCAGCATGCGTCAGGGACGATCAGCTGCTCTGCACGGCAATGCTGCACCTGCCAGCTGCACCTGCGAAAGGAATCAAGGAAGAGCATCAAAAGTGTCATTTCTCTCTCTCTACCTAGCAATCAGTACTTATGTTATAATTAACCAGGAAACGTAGTCTTTGGATTTACAAATCTCTTAGAACCCTTGTAGTTTACTGGTTAATGCTTATTAACTAGGAAACGTGCCAGTTCTTGAATTCACAAATTTCTTAGAACAAGCAGTTTACTAGTTAACCTAACATTATTGACCAGGAAACGTGCCAGTTCTTGAATTCACAAATTTCTTAGAACAAGTAGTTTACTAGTTAACCTAACACTACACTTACGATTAATGACAGGAAGCTGAGAATCCCTACGCGATCTCGGGCAGGTCACGTTTTAACACCCACCATGGGTGTGAACACTCATGTGGATAATGTGCATTCTCCGGGAATCCTGAGAGAGGCCCACAGCTTGAGACGTTCCACAAAGTAATTCATACACAGCCTCGGACTGTCTCAGCGGGGTTCTCAAACTTCTCCCTTAACTTATGGTATACATGTATATACTTGTCCTGGACATAATGTGTCCTGTGGGACCAATGGGCAAGACGTCAGCAAATTACTGGTACACTTTTATCTGGGAACCAGGCTGGTCCTTGGATTACTCATATGTCTTAGGACACCTGTCTTATGGAACCCAGCATACAACAGTTGCCCATGTTAGTCAGCAGTTAGAGGCGAGACATCAGGTCTGCACCTACATTATCGCTTCTCTTGATGTATCTCACAACAAGGTTAAATTGCTGTAAATACAGTGTCCAGCATGTCAATCTTGCATTAGCCGTCTTAGTCGTGCTGAGACTAGTAAGTAGCATATGATCAGTTTCCAAAGTGAAAGGTGCTCCATAGAAATAATCGTAATATTTTTTAACACCATCAACCATGGCCAAGAGTTCCTTCTCAACAGTACTGTAATTCCTCTTGGCGGGTTTTAGCTTACGGCTGTGGTATGCCACTGGGAAGATTCCACCTTCCGATTCCTGCATCAATACGGCACCTACTCCATCTTGTGAAGCATCAGTGCACAGTATGAAAGGTTTGTTGGAATCAGACAGCTGCAAAATAGGCTCCTTGCACAACATGTTTTTAAGGGAGGCAAAAGATCTCTCTTGCGCTTCTCCCCATTCAGTGCTGTTTGGAGCATATTTCCATAGAACCTCGTACAACGGTTGGGCAATGAGAGCAAAGTTGGGGATAAAACTCCTATAATACCCCACTAGGCCAAGGAATGCCCTGACCTGTTTCTTCGTCACTGGTCTCGGGGCTTCTCTAACCTTCCTGATCTTGTCACCCTGACACCTGCAGCGATTGTTACCAAAAATATGTCCGAGGAACTCCACCTCACTGTGAGCAATTTTACACTTGCTAGGCTTAACAGTCATGTTGAAACTCTGGAGTCTACTGAAGACAATTTCCAAGAGTCTGAGGTGCTCCTCCAACGTGGCAGAATGAACGAGGACATCATCAACGAACATCTCTACTCCTACGATACCATGGAGCACTTGTCTCATGGCACGATTGAATACTGCTGGGGAATTGGTAAGTCCAAATGGGAGGACTTTATACTGATACAACCCCCTAGGAGTAGCAAAGGCAGTGAACTGACAGCTCTCGGGGTGAAGGGGAATCTGGAAGAATCCCTTCGCTAAATCGAGCGTCGTGAAATATCATGACCCTGCCAGCATGGAGAAGATGGCAATGTGGTCACCCATTGGCTCAGCATCCACTTTGGTGATTGCATTGAGCCTCCTATAGTCGCAACAAATCCTGACTCCACCATCCTTCTTGCGGACTACTACCATTGGACTGCAGTAAGGAGATGAGGACTTTTCAATAATACCTGCAATCTCCATGTCAGCAATTTCATTGTCTACTGCGCCCAGTAGTCGCATGGGAATTGGATATGGCTTAACCTTTACGGGAGTATCGCTGGTCAACTCAATCTTGTGGCAATCAACCTTTGCAAGTCTAGGTTGGTCAGAGAAGACATCAGCATACTGACGGAGCAGTGACCTTATGGCATTCTGATCATCTAATGCTAAGTCAGCGTTAAGTAAAACATCTCTGACAGTCTCTTCCTGACGGGACTGAGCGTTTAAGGGCTCGTCATCATGGTCATCAGCTGGGATCACCCCGGCTGCCCCAGTTTCTTCCAGTGGCTGGTCACTATCATCAGCTACTCGTAGACTAGTCTCCTCGGGGTTTGACTCATGATAAGCCTTCA
Source organism: Coenobita brevimanus (assembly GCF_032717465.1). Lineage (NCBI taxonomy): Eukaryota > Metazoa > Arthropoda > Malacostraca > Decapoda > Coenobitidae > Coenobita > Coenobita brevimanus. The sequence goes on from NC_136977.1 coordinate 29,597,360, forward strand.
ACATGTTAATGTGGAACCTTTTGAGAAGATTCCCCATTTGAATTATGTAGTTGAGGTCTGAAATGCATTCTACTACATCAAATGGACCCTTCCACTGTGCCAACAACTTGTTCTGGGCAGTGGGGAGTAACACCAAGCACTTATCGCGTGGACTAAACTTCCGAAGTTTTGCCTTCTTATCATAATAGGCTTTCTGAACTTCGCGCACCTTGATCAATTCTTCCTTAGCTAACTCGCACATCGACTGGAGGTGGTCAGCTAGATCAAGGACGTAGGTGTAGGTGGTCTTGACTTCAGGGTCGGGTTCTTCATCGTCCCATAACTCGTGAAGGACTTGAAGTGGTCCATGGACCGACCTTCCATACACCAGTTCAAAGGGTGAGAACTTCAAGGAATGCTGTGGGGCTTTTCAATAAGCAAACAGAAGAGAAGCAATGAACCGCGGCCATTCCTTTGGCTGTTCGGCGGCCATGTGCTTTAACATCTTCTTGAGAGTCCCATTGAACCTCTCACACAGCCCGTTACACATGGGATGATAAGGCGTAGTTTGCAGGCCTCGGATGGACAACAACCTGAATGCTTCGTTCATCATTACAGAGGTGAACTGCGAACCCCGGTCGCTTAAGGCCTCTTTGGGGATACCTACGCAAAAGAACACTTCGATCAATGCCTCTGCAACAGTGACGGCCTTTATATTCTTAAGGGCCACGGCTTCAGGCCACCGTGTGCTGAAATCAACAATAGTGAGGATATACCTTGATCCATCACTTGCCCTAGGAGAGATTGGCCCAACAATGTCAACTGCTACTCTCTCAAACGGTTCAGAGATTACAGGCATTGGTTTCAATGGTGCAGGACGGACACATCCCTGGTCAGTGGTACGCTGACACACATCGCAGGAACGCACAAGCCTTTTTATTTCCTGTCCCATTCCTGACCAGAAAAAGTCAGCATGGATGCGGTCAGAGGTTTTCTTTTGGCCCATGTGACCTCCCATGACTGAACAACGATCTAATTCAAACACTGCCCGGCGATACTTGGCGGGAACGACGAGCTGCAGTCGAACCACGCCTTGGGGTGTTTGTGACTCACGGTATAGCCATCCTCGCTTGCAAAGGAACCTGGCTTGACCTCCCCGTGAATGCTTAATCACTTTACCCTCAAGCTTCTTACGCACTGAGGCAAGTGTCGGGTCAGACTGTTGTTCGTGGACAACATCTTGACTACGAATCAAATCTTGCAGCATTGCGACGGTCAACAGGGTGACGTGATTCGGAGCCTTAGCCATGGCTCGTGTTACTGCAACAGCTGAAGTCTGAGTAGCAACATCTACGGCACAACTGTTTTTGACGCCCCGTATGTCGCCAATAATGAAGTCAAACAAGGGTTCTGGCATGACAACAGAAGCTGTCAAGCCAGTGTAGAAAGGATATGCCACCTGGATATGTGCCTCAGGGTACAATCTCACTGACCCATCAATAAGTCTAACTTGGATCTGCTTACCCGTGTACTTGTCAGGCCGAACTAAACGTTGCTTGACAGAGCAACCTGAGGAACCATTATCTCTCAGGACATTTACAGAAACACCTCCCACAAACCCTGGCTGAACAAGAAAGGCAGTGTTACTGGTGGAAGGGTCTGAGGAGGTAGCAGCCAGTCATTGGTGAGACTGCGGAACAAACGATGCAGCAAATGTGGTGCCCTGAGAACTTGATACCTGAGGGGTCATGCTCACCATCTGAGGAGCTGGAGCATTGACCACCTGTGGAGGAGGGCTCACTGTCGCTGGGGAACTAGTGAACTGCGGGGAAGTACCTGTACCACTGTAGGCTTGTTGTGGCATGAGGGCTGCATTTGCATCCTGCCTCCGATACACTAAAGTCGATTGTCCTGACTGAGGGTTACATGGTTTATCCTTGCCCTGCTGCTGCTTGAAATACCGGTACTGCTGCTGGTCAGGGTTCTGCTTGTCGTACCGCTTCCACTCAGGTTTCTGAGTGAATTGCCCCTGGTCCTTCTTCGGCGGTTTTGGACCTTGGCCATTATTCTGAGAACGGCCTTGTTGCTGGGGTTCAGTCTGAGACGGTTTCCCAGATTTATCAAGTTTTCTGTTCCAGGTATGCTGCTTGCGAGTTTGATACCCGTATGCAGTGAAGAATGCATCAGCCTTCTTCACCATTTGGCTGGCATCCCTTACCTGGCAGATCTTAACCTGAGCCATAAGTTCAGTAAAAACGACTTTTCTAGCTGCGTGCACAGCATAAGGTCAATTATCCCCTCATGCGTGGAAGGATTTTCATCTTTCTCCATCCACTCATCTAAGTAAGCAGTCAGCTGGTCAAGAAACTGAGCGGCAGTCTCTTTTTCCTGTAAGCGCGCCCTCATGAACTGACTCTTGGCGTCGTCAACTGTGAGACCGTACGCTTTGATGAGTGCGGCCTTCATCATCTCATACGTGAGATTGTCTCCATGAATTCTGTGGAGAATATCGAGGGCAGGGCCCTCAAACAGGCTAAGAAACTGAAGCCGCTTAGCTGCATCATCCAGCTGGTAAAGTTGAGCCATGTCTTCAAAACGAGCTATGTATGGCTCAATTCGCTTGCCTTCCTTGTATGGGGGAAGCTTGATGTGTGGGGTCACCATAATATGTGCAGGGAGAGCGCTCGTGGAGCTTGGGCCAGCTGCACCAGATGTGTCTGAAGTCAAGGAATCTCGCTTGAGCTTCAACATTTGAAGTTCATGTTTTTCGCGTGCTTCTCGCCTGGCACGTTCGTGTTCTTGTTTTCTCTCTCATTGTTCTAACTCGAGTTCGTGTTGTTTTTGCTCGTGTTGACGTTCTCCCTCGCATTCCTCGCGCTGTTCTCGCTTGTGTTCGCGCTCTTTTTCGCGTTCCTCACGCTGAATTTGACGCTCTTCACGAGCATCATTCTCGCATTGCTGCTCGTAATTAAATGGAGAGAGGACATAGTCCTTTATTTTCTCGGGGTCAGTAAGCCCCATATCTTTAGCTTCCTGTACATAGACGTTAGTCATGATGCTAACTCAATCTAAGTGAACTAGAGACTCAGTACTGACTGCAATTTTGCAGAGAAAGATGCCAATAATCGAGAATAAAGAATATAGGCACAGGTTAGTGGTGACCAGTTTTATCTAATTAAACTGGTAAAGAAAGAAAATTAAACAAACAACTGACTGTGAAAACAATTACGTAGATTAATAATCACCAGTAAGATAGTGCCTATAGACTTTAATGATAAATACCTAAGTATGAGTGAGTGAGTATTATCTCGTGAATAGCTTTAGAGCTAGGAGGTAATATCCTGGCGAGGTTGCCAAATGTCACGGGGTTTTTAGGAATATGCAAAATTAAAGAATAATATTCAATAATACTTAAGAGCAGGGACAAAGAACTGACTTATGAAAATCAAGCAATGATTACTTTATGCCGGTTTACATCGCCGATTCTCTAAGGACGAAAATTTATAAACTTTCTCAACAGTACACAGCAGAGACTAATTATTCACACGTGCTGTTTATTACTACTGTTGGCCTCTGGAGAAAGTGACTCCATCCCTGACAATCAATAACTAATGCTATTAATGATAAACAGGATCTTGCTGGTGCAATTAACTCCTGGTTGCACAACAGATTGTAAGTTTAATACAAAAGGACTGGCCTAAGTAACAGTTATGAATAATGCAAAGCGTTTATGCAAACTAGGAGCTATAAGTGAAGTAAGCTTGTGGAGAAATAAAACACGAGTTTACATTACATCAAGCTCAAAGAAAAGAACTGAAAATTTATTAATTACAATGAAACAAATTTACGTTACATGTTTCAAAATGAATTCAAAATAAGGAGATCGCACTCACTCGCTCACTCAAAAGCTAACTCTTAAGCCTAGGAAAAACGAAAAGAAATACTGGTCAGAAAAGGGGCTAGGAGGGATGGACTAGGCGTCGTTACTGAGGAAAGACGCTACCACACACGCTACCTCTCGCCGGCTCACACTAGGTGGGAATTCAGGAACTGGACAACGGCGGCACTGCTCCACACTGGGCCCAATCGACCTGCTTCCACGGTGCTCAAATTTTGACTGAATTCAAACAAGCGAGGCGAGGACTGAGGCCAGCCGCCAACTGGTAACGGCTAGAAGTGAGCGAAACACGCCCATAACAAATCACTCAGTGGAGGTGCTAATGTCGCGCACAAAGACGATCACTTATGAAACAATGAAGAATTGTTCTGTAAACACTCCCGATCGGGTGAATACGTGGCGGTTGACTGAGTGATCCATACTGGGATTCCACTAGAATTTGCGGTTTCCCACCAAAGTTTAATGTTACGAGTTTGTTTAGATATATGATCGCACCAACTTGTGACAAGGTAGGGCAGTGGATGTTGGAACGACTCTAATGAAAGAGGGCAGTGTTTGGAAACTCCCTGTACTGTTGTTTGCAGATGATATGCATTGTTAAGTGGAGACGAAAGGAAACTGCAAAGCTTGGTGAATGAGTCTGTGTGTATGTAAGAAACACACCCTAAAGGTGAATGTAAGGAAGAGTAAAGTTACGGTCTTTGAGAGAAACACTGAATGTACAATGAGGCTGGACAAGAAGGAAATGGAAAATGTGTGCGCGTTTAATTACTTAGGTTGTGTGATGAGTGAGGATGGAAATTTAGTGAGTGAAGTACTTGAAAGGGTACAACAGGGAAGAAAGGTTGCTGGTTGTGAGAATGCAAAAATGTCGTTGCATGACGGTATTGTGATACCAGCTGTAACGTATGGAAGTGAAGCTTGGACCTTGTTCAAGGGACACAAGTCAGGAGTGAGAGCATGGGAAATGAATTACATGATAGCAGCATGTGGAGTTACGTGGAGAGATAGACTGACAAATGAGGATGTGAACGGGCATTGTGGTGTAGATATGGATGTGATAAAAAGCTTTAGGACAAATACATTGAGATGGTTAGGCCACGTGGAGAGGATGGAGAGCGAGAGACTAACGAAGAGAGTTTATGTGAGTGAGGTGGAGGGAGGGAGAGGAAAGGGGAAGCCGAGGATGAGATGGAGGGATGGAGTGGAAAGGTAGCCTATATGAGAGAGGGGGGTGTGAGCTGGGAGCAAGGCAGTGAAATGGCGTTGGACAGGGCGACATTGATGGGGCATCTGGCAATATACAGTATGTATATATATATATATATATATATATATATATATATATATATATATATATATATATATATATATATATTTGAGCCTCTGTGGTACAGTGGTAAAGTGTGTGTTTTCGTACACTGAAGAACGAGGGTTCACGCCCCTCCAGGGTAATATACTTTGGGAGCGTTTTTCAGGCCACGTACTGCATTGGCAGACATAAGGGGTGCTGTGGTTGAACAAGTGTCGGATAGTATAAAGTATGCTTGCACCCAGTTGGCTTGCGCGAGCCGATTACACTTGGTTCACAGACTACACACACATCCAAAGCCACTACAACACTACAGCTACACTTACAAGCACTTCTCACCCTATATACAATCTCTATCAGACAGCCTAAGCCACTTGGTAGAGATACATTGGCTGTATCGACCCCACTTCGGTCGGGATAGGCCGGTCCTGCAGTGGACATTCAAACGGGTGATGAGAATATATATATATATATATATATATATATATATATATATATATATATATATATATATATATATATATATATATATATATATATATATATATATATATATATATATGTCATTTCCTGTGGAACCCTCGGGGATGCATAGGGCCTCGATGAACTCACACCACCACATCCTATCTTGTGCTAACTCCTCAAGATCTCCCCAACACTGATCTCCAGCTTCCCGTCTCATTGTCCTCACCCACGTCTCTTTTGGCCTTCCTCTACCTCTCCTACCAAGTGCCACCCACCCTGGTGTACCTCGTACTATTCCCTGTCTCCTGTACACATGTCCTAGCCACTTCCATCGTGAGAATCTAACATATTCATCGATCGGCTGCACTCCCGTTATTTCTCTAATTCTACTATTTGGTATCCTTTCCCACCACTTAACTCCTAATATTCTTCTAAGTGCTTTATTTTCAAACACCAAGAATTTATTTTCCATAGTCACTGTGCTGTACCAAGACTCGTGTCCATAAATTAAGATACTCCTAACCATTACCTTATAAAGTTTGATTTTTGTATGCACAGAGAAATTGTTATTATTCCAAATATTTTTAAGCATTCCCATTGCCTGATTAGCCTTCTTTCATCTTTCCTCGAATTCAAAGTTCAAAGAGCCATCCTTGGCTAAATAAGTACCTAAATATTTAAACCTATCAACTTGCTTTACAACCATACCTCCAATTACACATTCCTGTGCATTTTCCATATTCATATTGATTATTTCAGTTTTTCCACAATTAATAACCAAACCCACCTTGCGACCTTCACTCACCAAACAGTCCAACACTCTCTGCATCTCTTCTGGCCCATCACAAATCAAAACTATATCATCTGCATAATCTAAATCCAAAAGTTTCCTGTTCTCTCCCCAAAGTATACCTGCACCGGTTTCTGTTCCAACGCGTTTCATAATGTAATCAATGACCAATATAAATAGCAAAGGCGATAGAACACCACCTTGAATTACTCGGACTTGACTTCAAACGAATCACTCAGACAACCATCAACCATCACTTTACAAAATGTGTCCTCATGCATGTTCATAATGACCCTCACAAACTCCTCTGGTATTCCATAATGTCTCATGATCTTCCCCATAGTCTCTCTCGAAACACTATCAAAAGCCTTTTCAAAATCAACAAAACAAAGACTTAACGGTACTCTCATTTCATTAACTTGCTGCATCAAATGCCTAACTATAAAGATCTGATCATTGCAACCACGTCCCTTTCTAAAACCAGCCTGTTCATCCCTCAGAATACCCTCAACCACCGGCTCCAACCTATGTAACAACACTCTACTGAAAACTTTCAAAGCTATCGGTGACAAAGAGATTCCCCTCCAATTACCACATTCACTCAGGTCTCCCTTCTTCGGAACTTTAACAATTACACCATTCTTCCAAACTGATGGTAGTAACCCCGTCACCCATATCTTATTGAATAGCTTGGTCAAGATCATTATTAATCTATCCCCCTCCACTTTAAACATTTCGGAAATAAACCATCCTCCCCTGGTGCCTTATTATTCTTTAACTGTTTTACTGCTTTCTCCACTTCTGCAAGCCTCAACTCTCCTGTTTCTATATTTAAATCTTCCTGAGCAGACGGTATATCCTCTTCTGGTGGTATTGGTCTATTAAGAACTGTCTCAAAATGCTCTTTCCATCTATTTTTAATATCTCCATCTTTGGTCAATAAATTTCCTTCCCTGTCTCTAACTGGTATTTCCCTGCGTTTACCTGCATTACCACTCAGTTCTCTAATCGATTCATATGCTATTCTTTGACTCTGTCCATCATTTTTGTTTATTAAGATTTCAGTCTCTGCAACCTTTTCATCCACACATCTTCTTTTATCTCTCCTAGCTAACCTTCTTACTTCTGAATTCAAACTCCAGTACGCAGCTCTTGCTAATCCAATCTCTCGTTCATCAACGCATTGCATCTCACTCCTCAATTTAGCCTCACCTCTCTTTTTTATCATATCCCACGTTTCCTCTGATATCCATTTCTTTCTCCTGAATCTATGTCTCCTTCCAATCGTACATTCAGTAGTCTTATGCAAAACTTTGTTCACATCCTCCCACATCTCATCTACACTTCTCTCCCCCTCTTCCAACGTTTCCAACACCAAAAACCTATTTCTGCATTCTAATCTGAATTCCTCCTTTTCTTCTCCTTCCCTTCTAAGCTTAACAATATCGTATCTACCAACACCAGATTTTTCCTTCTTCTGATTTTTAAGTTTAAACCTTATTTTGCAATGCTGAGTTGATGGTCACTACCAATATCCGCTCCCCGTTTAACATGAACATCTAGCAGAGAACTTCTATGCCTCCTACTGATAGCAATGTGATCAATCTGATTTTTATATTTTCCACACGGCGACACCCAAGTTGTCTTGTGTATATTGCAATGCTGAAAGAGTGTGTCCCCGATGACTATATATATATATATATATATATATATATATATATATATATATATATATATATATATATATATATATATATATATATATATATATATATTAGAAACGTTTCTAGAGAACAAGTTGAATGCGGCCTTCATGGATTTGGAGAAAGCATTTGACAGGGTGGATAGGCAAGGAATGTGGAAAGTATTAAGAGTATATGGAGTAAATGGGAAGCTGCTGAATGCCGTGAAGAGTATGTATCAAAGAGCTAAGGCTACAGTGCGTGTGGATGGTGAACTGAGTGAATTTTTCTAAATGAATGTTAGACTGAAACAGGAATTTGTCATGTCCCCATGCTTGTTCAGTCCGTATATGGATGGCCTTATAAAAGAGACGTAAGGTAGGGCAGTGGATGTTGGAGCGACCTTAATGAAAGAGGGCAGTGTTTGGAAACTCCCTGTACTGTTGTTTGCAGATGATATGCATTGTTAAGTGGAGACGAAAGGAAACTGCAAAGCTTGGTGAATGAGTCTGTGTGTATGTAAGAAACACACTCTAAAGGTGAATGCAGGGAAGAGTAAAATTACGGTCTTTGAGAGAAATGAAGACACTGAATGTGGTAGGTGGGGCTGCTCACCATCCACTAACTCGATGTACGTTCGTAGTGCTGCCCTCCTGTGTCTGCCACTTTCCTCTCCTCCATCCTTCTTTCCTTCCATCCACTCTTGTCTTTCTTTCCTTCATTCTTTCCTCGTCCTTCTGCCTATGGGTGACTTTACACTCCCTCTTCTGTCTTTCTTTCCTTCATTCTTTCCTCTTCCTTCTGTCTGTAGGTGACTCTACTGTACAACGACTGACAAGCTGGGTAGTAACCATACAACATATAGCCGAATTATGGCGACTGGTGGTTTATTGGTTAATTACGTCCAATCGGACTGAGCCGGTGACGATTTATATCCAAGGGGTGGTTGGGGTTTACTGCTCATGTAATGCCACTCAGGGATGAGTGAGGCTGGTTGCTCTCATCTGAAATGTCAGGACCAATTTCCCTAGCCCCGGGCTCCTACGCTTCTCATGGGGCAACTTATATATATATATATATATATATATATATATATATATATATATATATATATATATATATATATATATATATATATATAAGTTCTCAACTTAAGAATTTTTATGAATGTGACTAAGATCCTGGGAAGCGTCGCCTAGCATCCTGTTGGATACAAGGAAGATTGCTGAAACCACCCTGGGGCCTCCAGTCTGGCTCAGTCAACGAGTAACTCAGAGACTACGAGTTAGTAGACTGGCCCCTGCCGCTAGCAGGGTACGACAAGAAACTGATACAGAAGAGGTGCTGCGTAAAAGACATAAATAAAATAGATACAAAAAGAATGGGAACATGTAGTGTGCCAAATAAATTGCAAAATACGAGATGCTAGGTAAGAGAAATAGGCAGCATAAAAATGAATCCAAGAGTATGACCACAAGAACAAGGTTTGTTCCTCTTCTTACTCTTCGTCTTGCTCATTCATATTCTCTTCCTCCTTTTCGTCCACCTCCAGTTCTTCCCACCTTTCGTATTTTTTCTCCTCCTCCTCCTGGTTCTACAACTGTGATGGCCAGGTGTTGTTGCTTATCAGATGCATATCGCTGGGTGGGAAGGCCTGCCCGAGTACTCCCTCGGAAACTGATCATGAAGTGTATTGGTGCGGTGATCTGACCACCTAAATGACCGGCGATAATGGAAATGATAGGGATCTAGGTCGACCTACTGGACTAACCGCTGCAGTTTCATTTCGTCAGGGCCGCCCCTTTGAACAGTACATTGATGTTTTACCAAACCAAATGTGACTCTTAGCCTCAGCAGCCTGTAAGACGTATTACACAATATTCGGTTCCAAGACACTAGATTTCTTTTTTTCTTTTTTTCTTTTTTTTACGGATAGGAATGTATTTCAACTCTTGTTGACAGAGTGATTTCTGCTTCCTGAATATAGTCGTCTAGGTTAACCAAGGTAAAATTTAAGACAGAAAAAGAGACCCCATCCTACTGAAAACATTATTCGAGACTGTATGTAGCCCCTTCATTATGAATCGTTTCTCTTGAGCTAAAAAACAAATCGTCTCGGGTTAACCAGAGTAGGAAATATGACCATCTTACCAAGAATCTACCAGAGGTAGATACCAACTCTTTCAGTTACTCTCTCCTAAGCCCAAGGAGATGCCGGTAGTCTGGTTTCAGTAAGAATGAAATGAGAGGAAATACTTACATTCAACGGGTAAATTTCATGCATCGAACCTTGGGTCTCGTCAGGGCCCGTTACTCAACAATGTGGTAATGAGCTTCTTTGTAATCATATTAGCTTCTGTGTAATCATATTAACTTGATAATTTCACAGGCGATTTTGTGGGATGTTACTGTCGTGCATCTAAACACCAGTGAAGAATGGTGTGCAGCGGGAATAAAGCGGTCCACTGGCACGTCACTTCATAAGGAGGTGGGGCTGCCCCAGTATTCATAAACTTTTTAGGGTTTTAGTTCTTTGATCCAGTGACATCTTTTCTAATCTATTCTTAACACCACATGACAAATTTATTTAGATACGAGGAAACTTTCCGAACTGGAGAAATTAGAAAAAGGCTAATTAACTCCTAGACTATTAGAGATCCTTCCTAAGTTATCCATGAGACTACTTACACAGGTCTGAAAAATTAGTCATTAAAATTTCTTATAATTTTGAGTAATTATTTTTAATGCAATTACGAACATAGTTTAAAGAATACATTTAGAATGTTTCCATCACATCACATTTTAATACAAAATCTTAAAGAAATTTAATTAGCATATAGAGAATTGTAAATTTCATCAGATCCATACAATATTGTTCTAATTTGACTGAAAATGAACATACTTAGTCAATGTATTTTTTTTTATTGTACATAACTAAAACAACACTATATATTCGCTGACTCACATATAACTTCTCTAGTCTTTGTAACTTCTCTGGTTTTCCGCTCTTAAACTACGTCTGGTGGCCAGTCGTTTGTACACTTTTCCTGGTGCGTCCCTTTGAATTATTCCACAGTTGTTCGCCATCATACTGACATCCCAACGTCCCTGGTACCTTCTTTTCAAGTCCTTGATATCCTGAGGGAATCTTTCACCCAGCTCTTCGCTCATCGCTCGAAGATTCTCGGAGGAAAATTCCAAATGCGAATCCCAAAAAATGAACCTTGAGACTCAAGTTGCAACCCGTCTCCTTAAACTTGACCAACAAATTTCTCACAATTTCTTTGTAATTTGGAGCCTTTTTGTTACGTAAAAACTTAGAAATTACGTCTTTGAATGATACTCAAGTCTCTCGTTCCAGCACGTTCATCGCGCCATCAAATTCTGCATCTGAAATCAGTTTTCGGGTATCAGCTCCAGTAAATACGCCCTCTTTCAATTTCCTGCAGCTTCAGACAAACCAGGAAATTTTTGGTACAAATACATAACACAGGCTCCATCTTTTGATTGGACATTGATAAACTGCTTTATCAATCCAGGCTTAACACGAAGCGATGATAGCAACACATTTTTTTTTTATGCGAGGAAGAAGGAACCAAAGGCCATGAGCCAGCAATAACAGTTCCCTCCAAGAGGAAAACAAAATACAAGAGAGAGACAATTTCAAGATCCATTCATTTCAAGATGCCTGGACACACTGCGTTTGAATGACTGGAGATCATAGGCAGCAGGAAATACAGACAGAGGGAGACAGTTCCAGAGTTGACCTATTGCATAAATGAAGGACTGGGAGTAACGGTTAACTCTTGCATTAGAGAGTTGGACAGAAAACGGATGAGAGTTTGCTACTAGATGGGTGCTACGCGCCCGTCGTAGAGGTGGAGGAATGCATGCAGATAGTTGAGAGGAGCAGTGACCATTAAAGTAGTGATAGAAAAGAGATAAAGATGCAACAGTGTGGCGAAGAGACAGAGGTTGAAGGGTCAGTAAGAGGAGGAGAGTAAATGAGACGAAAAGCCTTTGACTCCACCCTATTGAGAAGAGCTGTATGTGGGGAGCCTCCCCACACATGAAAGTTGTACTCCACACAGGGGCAGATAAAACCCCTGTATAGAGTCAACAATTGTGCAGGGGTAAAGAAAGAATGGAGTCGGCTTAGCACACCCAATCTCTTGGAAGCAGATTTTACAAGAGATGTAATATGATCCTTCCAAGATAACTCCCGAGTAAATGAAACCCCAAGCATGTTCAAGGATGATGCAGGATTAAGCTGAATATCATTAAACATTAGTGGGTATACCTGTGGAAGATTTTGTCGGGTTGATAGGTGTCAGAACTGAGTCTTAGATGCATTAAAAACAATAAGATTATTTTTACCCCAGTCAGAGATACGAGCCAAGTCAGACATTAGGTGTGCCATAGCCTCATCTCTTGTTTGTTGAAGTAACTGCTGAGATGGGCGTTGCGGGAACTGAATGGAAAGGTGAGGGGTGGAGTCATCAGCGTATGAGTGGATAGGGTTAGATGTAGGGCTTAGAAGGTCATTGATGGATAAAAGGAAGAGAGTTGGTGATAGAACAGAGCCCTAAGGAACACCACTGTTGATAGATCAAGGAGAAGAACGATGGCCGTCTACAACAGCGGCTATGGAACAACCAGAAAGGAAGCTAGCAATGAAGGCACAGATAGAAGGATAGAAACCGTAAGAGGACAGTTTGGAAATTAAAGATTTATGCCAGACTCGATCGAAAGCCTTTGAGATGTCAAGTGCAATGGCAAAGCTTTCGCCAAAGTCCCGAAAGGAGGATGACTAGGAGTCTGAAAGGTAGGTGAGAAGATCGCCAGTGGAGCGTCCCTGACGGAACCCGTACTGACGATCAGAAAGAAGGTTGTAGTAGGAAAGATGCCTTAAAATTTTTCTATTGAGAATTGACTCAAAAACTTTTGAAATACAGGACGTTAAAGCAATTGGACGATAGTTGGAGGGTTGGGAGTGGTCTCCCTTCTTTGGGACTGGCTGAATGAGAGCAAACTTCCAGCAAGAAGGAAAGGCACAAGTTGACAGACAGGGGCGAAAGAGTTTGCCTAGGCAGGGTGTAAGGACAGAAGCACAGTTCTTGAGAACAACAGGAGGGACTCCATCAGGCCCATATGCCTTGTTAGTACTGAAGCCAATGATGGCAAAAAATACATCAGCTGAAGAAATTTTAATGTCAGCCATGAGGAAGTCAGAGGCGGGAAGTGATGGAGGAACAGCACCAGAATCGTCTAAGGTGGAATTGAAGGAGAAAGTCTGTGTGAAGAGATCTGCTTTATCAGCAGAAGTAACAGCTACAGAACCATCAGAGCAGAAAAGAGGAGGGAAGGATGATGAGGTAAAGTTGTTAGAAAGGTTTTTGGCAAGGTGCCAGAAGGAGCAGGAAGAATTCGAGTTGGAGAGTTGAGAGCATTCAGTATGGATGAAATTATTTTTAGCAAAACGAAGAACAGACTTAGCACGATTCCGGGTAGAAACATAAAGATGATATGATTCAAGGGTGGGTTGGCTCCGGTACCTTTTGTAGGCCCTCTCCTTGTTGCAGACAGCATTAGAACAAGTGTGATTAGGATTCACCAACCTAGGTCTGATGATGTTTTTGGAACCAAGCTGTGGATTTTTTTCTATTTGGCCATTCCTTCTGAACCCAGTGTAAATCCTTGGCTCCGCTGTCCCACTCACAGAGAAAACATGGAAATTTTGTATACTGTGACTACTGGCCCAGTACGATATACAGAAATTTCAGGTCCCCACATATGAACCAACAGTGTTCATTGTGGCTGATTTTCTCTAGAAGATTTGTCAATTTCTGATACGTTTCTTTTAAGTGCACAGAATGAGCAACAGTACTGATGCATATTTATTACCATTATTAAGAAGTACCCCTTTTCAGGCTTCTCTTAGATGAATCTATAAATAGTCTCCAATCCTCTGCACTATAATCTCTGCCAGGTTTCTGCACTAGGCCATTTACGTCAGTACATTAAACCAAGGTGAAATATGGTGCAAACTCTTTTTCTTTATTTTGGTACCAAGAGAAAATTGTGTCTGGATGTAATAAGGTTTTGTCTGATAATCATGACCCTAAGAGCTCTGCAGCATCTTTGGGGAGACCGAGGTCTCTTACTAAATCGTTAAGTTCATCCTGAGAGAATGGCTGTGGCTCATTGCTTGAACACGTTGTGACAAATTATTCTTCATCGTCTACTGCAGCACTTTCTTCCTCTGTGTTAGTTTCTTCATAATCAAGACTATCAGGTGGAGTAGGGATTGGTGGGTCAGATCTATGTGGTACAGGACTTATTGCTGACGGAAGATTAGGGAAAGCAATTTCTTTCTGATTCTTTTTGTTGTATCCTAGAATTTTGCAGGAACAAAAATAACAATCGTTTCTATGATTTGGGGGTTCCCTCCACATCATCGGAATATCAAAAGCAAAGCCTTCTTTTACATTTTGTTCATCGTCTTAGTTCCTTAACACAAACAGAGCAGATGCTGTGAGAGGACCACTTTTGTTCCTTGTCAAGTTTTATTCCAAAGTAGGCGTACTAACCTTTTTAAATTTTTTTATCTATTGTGTTTCGCCTTTTTCATTACAAATTTTCCACAAATGTAGCAAAAAGGAACAGGACTGTTCACACAACCTCTGGACGCCATATGATCGTTAGGAGTACAACAAAATTTTAATTTGTCTGTAAAGCAAAAAAAATCAATACATATCACTACTTCTTCAATGAAACACCACTGTTTCCAATAAATATCACTGTGGCAAAAAAAAAAAAAAAAAAAAGTAATTTACAAGCACATTAGTCAACTGAGTCACACTGAGATATGTTTGCTGCATTCCAGTACTGGTATGACTCATCACTGTGTTGTGTTCCAGCTATAATCTGGTTTATTATCAAATAAAATAACTATGCTTTTTTTAAACATGGATTTTAATATTAGAAAATACTAAATTCACACATATTATCATTGTAATAATATATCCATATGGAAATAATTGTATAGTGCAAAGTGATTTTTTAAAAACTATAATTGAAAACTAAAAAAAGGGTTTTGTGGAAAAATGTTAAATGATGGAGAAACATGGTCTTCACTATTTAATTCAGCTCCCAAAAATATATGAAAACCACATACATATAAGAAAACAATTTTTTAAATGTATACCTGTGTTATTGATACTTTTGTTTTCACTCTTACAGTTGCCAAGTACTTCTTAGTCAAAATAAGTGACTCAAAGGCAAAAATATACGAAAAATGAAATATTTTCTGATGATGGTAACTGCTCAGAATATAAGTTTCTTCCATAAACTGGTCAAGATCCTTGACAAACAATTCCCTCTGTGGTTGGGAAGGAGGGATCGTGTTCGTAAAATTTAACAAATTTTTACCACTGATAACAAATACATGTTATCACGTGTTGTTTATATTTTTCGTATTTTTTACAGTAACATGCACTCAGCTTTGATTGAGAAGTGTTTGACGCATAGGACTTCTGTATATGCTGACATAGTTAACCTGCCCCGTCCCGTCGACGTATGGGTACGTTGCAACATTTTGCATTTGCCAGTCCCGACAACGTACTGGTACGTCATGCAATTGCAAGGTCCCTAATTTGCACAATTTTCAATTTTCGCCCGTGATTTTTCGTATGTATACACGGGACACCTTCCTCAATTCCTCTACAGGATGCCAAGCAGGGACAATGCCTTACACCGCATAACCTCCCCCCCCCCCGCACGCCATTGTCTCGGCAATTCACCTGTTACCAGTGACCTGGCCAATAAAGACATTCAGGGCCAGAGTGAATCCCCAATCAATGACAATGTGGAGGACAAAGTTTACATAGTATTAGAGGAAGAAACAGTCAGAAATGATGATCAGGTAATGTGGCAAAAGAAGGTCAGGTATGGTGATGAGTTAGTGGGTGAAACAATGCTTATAATGACTATATTACTGTTTGAAAACCAATATACTCTCGTACTACATATAAATTCGTACCAAGTAAATAAACAGATACCGTTTATGAGTGGTGTGAAATAGTTACCCTCCCATAGAACTCATTTTCTTTGGTGCCAGCCTGTTAGAAAACCCAGTCAGGTAAGGAGGTACTGCTACCTGGATCGAGTATTTTAAACCTCAGGTGAGCGATTTCTCTATGAAATTTCAATATTTCTCACTAAAAGCAGAGGTTTTAGCCAAAAAAAAAAAATTGAAAATACCTCGGGATTGGTGGGTGTCGGAGGTGCGAAACAGCTTGGGACATGACGGGTTAAGCACAACATGAACTAAACAAGAAACGGTGCCAAGGCCCAGAAAACCCGTCCCTGGCAGTCATTTTAGTGCTGATGCATAAACACAACAGGATAATTAGTCAAAGATGGTACATACCAAATTTGGAGTAAATCGAGTGAAAATTAACGAATTTATTCCCATTTGAAATTTTAGGTCCAACCCATTTGACACTGACCCTACCTCCCTCCACAGCTAACTGAGAGGTAACCCCCCTGATGTAATAAGGCATGTTATAGGATGCAGATTTGAAAGATGCACTTTTAGGTTTTGGTTTCCTGTCAATATGACGAATTTGAAAGGAGTTATGGCGAGAAAACTTTTTTTTACATTTTTTTTTTTTTTTACATTCTTGGGACCTACGGCCTGGGCCTTGGCCAATTTGGCCCCAAATTTAATCAGGTGATCAGAAGGTCATAGTCCATCATCCTTGTAATTTTAGTCAAAATCGTACCAGTAGTTTTCGCGTAATGTTGTTAACAGACAGTCAAACAGACAAACTGAGTGAAAACAAAACCTTGTTCCCGAGCCCCTCGGGGACGTGGACGGGTAATAAAAGAGTTCAGTTATACCAATAATTAGAGAGAAGTATGTCCTCGGTTTAAAGGTGACTTTATAGTTCTCTGGTGGCTGTGTGGGAGTCCCGTAGCACAGAATCCCTTTATTTTCTCATGTCCCCTAGTCTCTGTCTCTTCATTTCGCCCTATATTTATCTTCTCTTTGTGCTTACCCTCTGGCCAAGTTCATCTCTTCCCCACTCTCACGCATCATCTGCTTTTCTCCTTTTGTCTGTGGAAGCGTATGCCGGGCAAAATGTGTGTCACGGGGTTTTTAAGAGTATGTAATATTAAGGAATAATATTCAGTAATACTTAAGAGCAGGGACAAAGAACTGACTTGTGAAAATCAACCAATGATTACTTTATGCCGGCTTACTTCGCCGATTCTCTAAGGACGAGAATTTATAAACTTTCTCAACAGTACACAGCAGAGACTAATTATTCACACGTGCTGTTTATTAGTACTGTTGGCCTCTGGAGAAAGTGACTCCACCCCTGACAATCAATAACTAGTGCTATTAATGATAAAAAGGTTCTTGCTGGTGCAATTAACTCCTAGAAGGCACAACGGATTCAAGTTAATAAAAGGACTGGCCTAAGTACCAGTTGTGAATAATGCAAAGCATTTATGCAAACTAGGAGCTATAACTAAAATAAGCTAAATGTGGAATAATAAAACACGAGTTTACATTACATTAAGCTCAAGAGAAAAGAACTGTAAATTTATTGATTACAATGAGATAAATTTATGTTACATGTTTCAAAATGAATTCAAAATAAGGAGATCGCACTCACTCGCTCACTCAAAAGCTAAACTCTTAAACCTAGGAAAAACGAAAAGAAAATACTGGTCAGAAAAGTGGCTAGGCAGGATGAACTGTGCGTCATTGCTGAGGAAGGATGCTGCCACACACGCTAGGCCTCACGCCAACTCACACTAGGTGGGAATTCAGGAACTTGCTGGACAATGGCGGCACTGCTCCACACTGGGCCCATCGAACCTGCTTCCACGACGTTCAGATC
This sequence comes from Coenobita brevimanus, assembly GCF_032717465.1. NCBI lineage: Eukaryota > Metazoa > Arthropoda > Malacostraca > Decapoda > Coenobitidae > Coenobita > Coenobita brevimanus. The sequence continues at coordinate 29,615,400 of NC_136977.1, forward strand.
CTGAGTTCAAATCGTGAGAGAGAGGCGAGTGTCGAGCTGCACTTGCTAACGGTTAGAATGAGCGAAACACGCCCAGCAGAGGTGCTAATGTCGTGCACAAAGACAATCACTTATGAAGCGGTGAAAAATGGTTCTGAAAACACTCCCGATCGGGTGAATACGTGGCGGTTGACTGAGTGATACATACTGGGATTCCACTAGAATTTCCAGTTTCCCACCAAAGTTTAATGTCACGAGTTGATTTAAATATATGATCGCACCAACTCGTGACAATGTGGTTCATAGCAAGGTTCATAGAGAGCTATCAGATGCCCAGTGTACTAGTGAATGGCGAGTAAAATTTTGTCTCTGTAGAGATCATCCACCGTAACTTGGATATGATATTCGTCCTTTTGCAGTCTATATCCAGTTGTCCATTCCCAGAAAGACAATTCTATGTCACTGCATCCTTACCATGGAACATCTTCATGACTGGCATCATACTCTTGATTTAATCTATTACTGCAACTCTGTTTTCAAGGTGGCAGGATAGCAATTACGAAGTTGAAAAGAGTACTATCAGATTTTCGGCATGCTGGCGAATGAAGGGGTCCTGTTTTTTCTCCGGGCTTGTGTGTGCCAAATCGTGTGATTTGGATGGTAATCAAGATACATTATGTGACCTTACATGTTCACAGAGGTGTACCACCTGGCCAGCCAGACACGGATGGAATGTGTAAATATAGGATATTCTTTTGCTTGGGTTCCGAAAATTGTTGAGGTTTAGGGGAAATATGTAAATTGTATCTGAGGTTACAGAGAGAATGTATACGGAAGTGGGTGGTGACCTAGTAGTGATGAAGGTAAGATGAGAAAAAAAAGATCATTCTTTGACTTCATCACGTAAAGATTTTGGAATCACCAAGAAATGTCGAAAAAGATCTGAATTACCAAGATAATGGTACGAAAGTATAGATCAAGGTAACAGAGAGAGAACATTCCTCGGTACAGTCTCCTGAATGTATTGAGGTTATGGAGGGACTATGTAAAAGTAGACTGAGGGTGACGGAGGGAAAGTGTTGGAGGTTACAGGAAGAACAAGTAGCGCTGGATTGATGACAAAATTCATCGCGAATTGTTTGCATCATGTCACACAAGCCCATCGCTTAGCTAGTCTGCCATTCTTTAAAAGCATGCAAAGTGTACTTAAGAACGAGAAGTAGTTCAGTAGGTAGAACAGTATTAAGTAGGTATAACTTAAGTATTTGGTCCTAAGTCGTCTCCTCTGTGTACATGGTACTAAACGTTTCTAAATATTTTCGTCGGTATGGTTCCAGGGCGGAACTCACCAAAGAAGAAGAAACATTTCAGTGTATCACGGAGTGCAGTAGCACTCCGTAAGTAGAAATGGCACAGGTTCAGAGTGGCGTTCTATCTTGTAGGGTATAAGAGCATTCGCTGGAAAACGGTCGCAAAGCTAAGTTCTAAGCTTATGAACTAAAAGACCGACGCTATTCAAGTGCAAAACTACTCGCAAAGGCTTGCTAACCTTTGTAGGAGTCGCAAAATCGAACCGCAAAAATACTGATTTTGTTCTTTCATTCTTTCTTTCATTCTTCCTCATCAGTCATAACTCCAGAACAAAAAGGTATACACTAGCGTATTATACACCAAAATTCTTCTTGCCAAGTGTAGATACTTCATTTCATGTATAGAAAAGCATTCAGACTACGGTTCACCAATTACGGCCTGAAAACCCCGTTGCAGTTACCCGTAAGTACATCATTTTGCGCAATATTGGTTAGCTACAGCTTGCCTACAAATAAAGAACGTACCAAAACACCTTGGCACAGGAAGGCACCCTCGTTTTAGTGTTTCAGTATGCTATACATGTAACAATCAAAATCTAACTTGCTTAATGCATAATTATGCTTCCACAAAAAGATATTCTAGGAAAAAAAAAATCTTTTAAAATGATTGTTGAGAAGTAGGAATGGCAAAAGTGTACAGATAAGATATGAAAAAACCACAGAAACAAGCTAGCATTCAGGATGGGAAGAATTTGGAGACCTATACCCATTACTACATTCCAAGCTTTAGCCACAGACCAGTAGCTGGTGGAATGTTGTAATGGGTATAGGTCTTCAAATCTGCTCCCATCCTGAATGTTCTCTTGTTTCTGTGTTTTTTCGTCTCTTACCTGTGCACTTCTCCCATTCCTGCTTCTTAGCAATCATTTTAGAAGAAAAAAATTATCTCGTTATTCAAGGAACAAGGCACAATCCATCGTGCTATTGTCTGTACCGAGTTCCAGTAAACTTGAACATGGAATGCTGTTTGCTGATGAAACGAGGTACTGGTGTGATACACCTCTGTGTGTGTGTGTGTGTGTGTGTGTGTGTGTGTGTGTGTGTGTGTGTGTGGACGGATTTACATACAAGGTATACCACTGCTGCCCTAAAACTGATGAATGTAACATTTCTGCTCATGCCATACAGATGTTGTTCTAATAAATGTGATCTGTATATTGAGCTACTAGTACCTGCCTGCAAAAATTTACGGGACTAACTAACGGCATTTCCATAATAAAATGTTTGCAAAAATCACTATCTTTGTTTCCACACCGTTATTGAGCCCACCATGACCAGTTCTGACCAGAGTCGAAACAAATATTTTTGTGTATTTTCGCCTGTCGCGATTCCCGACACTTTCACGCCGTCGCGCTGTCCGCGATTGCCAAAATTTTTGTTTGGTATTTTTATGACACTCCCTGATCTTACCCCAACCTAATGCAAAAAGAATTAGACTGATAGCCAGTACCGTTCTCAGGAAAGTCATGAACAAACGCACAGCCAGACATTTTCCGGAGTCACGATTTCCATCAATTTCACACGCGATCGTCATTTTTTTATTTTTTCAGACATCTCAGGGCTTATCCCGACCTAATGCAAAACGAATGAGGTCGACACCTAGTACAGTTCTCATGAAGGAAAGGAACAAACGCACAGAGAGACACACACATAATAATACACAGCATGACAAGAAGCCTCGGACAAGGACTGACCAAAAGATGACAACCAAGGACCGGAAAAAGGACATGGTAATCGGAACATGGAATATAAGAGGTGTGAATGATGAGGTGAAAGAGAGAGAGATTGTCCAGGTGCTTGAGGGTCCTAAAGTTGATGTATGTGGAGTAACTGAAACTAAATGGTAAGGTGAGAGTCTGAGAGAATGGGAGTATGGATGGGGTATATGTGCAGGAGTAGGTAAGAATGAGAGGGCAAAAGAAGGAGTGTGTATAGTTGTGAGTAAAAGATGGAAGAAGAACATAAGAGAGTATGGATCAGTTGGGTCAAGGATTGTGTGGGTAAGATTGAAAGTTGGAATACAAATGTGGGCGATTGTGTGCATGTATGCGCCAATGCAAGATCGTGCAAGCAGAGTGAGAGAAGAGTTCTGGACAAATGTGGAAGTGTGCATGGAAAAGTTTGGAAGGAATGAGAGAGTGTTTTTGATCGGTGATATGAATGGTAAAGTAGGGAATGTGAAGGTGGATGGAATAGTTGGTGAGTGGGGTGTGCCTGCTGAGATAGATGAGAATGGCAGTGCGTTAGTGGACAATTGTGGTGGGAGGGGGTTGGTGATATCCAATACCCTCTTCATGCGTAAAATGATCCACAGACATACATGGCGAGTGATGAGAAGGGTGGGTGGTGAACTGAATGAAAGGAAGGCAATGATTGATTATGTGTGTGTGGATGAAAGGATGCGAAGATGTGTAATGGATGCAAGAGCTTATAGAGGTTGGGGGAGTGGACTTTCTAACCACTACTTGGTGGTGGTCAGAATCAAGATCCAAATAAGATAGAGTAATAGAAGAAGGGAAGGGCGGGAAGAAGGAGTATTTGCAAGGAGAGTGGAAAGGTTACAAGAAGATGAGAAAAAGGCAGAATATAAGAGAGAAGTGGAGGAACGATTGGGCAAATATGAATTGGAGCAGATGGGGGACATGGAAGGTGTGTGCAGGATATTCACAGAAGAAATATGTGCAGCATGTGATGTGGTGTGTGGGATGAAGAGAAGACGGAGGGGGGGTGCATGGAACAGCGTCGTGAAATGAAGAGGTGAGACAGGCTGTGACACAAAAGAAGAAAGCATACAATGAATGGATGAGAAATAGGGGCGTGGAAGAAGTTGAGAGGAGGAAGAGAGAGTTATATGTAGAAAGAAAGAGAGAGGCAAAAAGATTAGTAAGAGAGAGTAAGAAGAGAGTGGATGAGGAATTTGGAAGGAATTTGAGTGTAAAGTGGAGGGACTGTAAGAAAATGTTCTGGAAAGAGGTGAAGAGAGTAAGACAGGGTGGAAGTGAAGTTAGTAGGGAAGTGAATGATAAAAATGGTAGATTACTAATGGAGAAGGGAGAATAAGTGAGCAGATGGAGAGAACACTTTAAGGAATTGTTGAACATAAAGGATGGAAGTGATGCGAGTATAAGTGGCTGAGGAATGGCTGGGAGAAGGAGGGAGTGAGAAGGCAGGAAGAAATCAGTAGGATAGAAGTTGTGGAAGCAATGAAGAAAGTTAAATTGGGGAAAGCCCCAGGAATTGATGGAGTGTGTGGTGAAATGTTGAAGCATGGGGGAGAGATAGTAGTTGAATGGATGTGGAAGATGTGCAGATTGGCCTGGGAGGAAGGTAGAGTACCGGAGGATTGGAGGTCAGGTATAATTATTCCCTTGTACAAAGGAAAAGAGGAAAAAGAAGTGTGTGGTAATCATAGGGGCATTTGTCTTCTTATTATAATAGGAAAAGTGTATGGCAGGATACTTATTGACAAAGTTAGGGAAATAACAGAGGAATTAGTTGGAGAAGAACAGGGAGGCTTTAGGAAGGAAAGAGTTTGTGTAGATCAGATATTCATTCTTAGATCTTCTGTGGAAAAGTTTCTAGAGAAGGGAAAGAAGTTGTATGCGGCTTTCATGGATTTGGAGAAAGCATATGACAGGGTGGATAGACAAGGATTGTGGAAAGTATTAAGAATATATGGAGTAGATGGGAAGTTGTTGAATGCTGTGAAGAGTATGTATGATGATGCTAAGGCTGCAGTGCGTGTGGATGGTGAACTGAGTGAATTTTTCTCTTTGAAGGTTGGGTTGAAATAAGGATGTGTCATGTCTCCATGGTTGTTCAATCTGTACATGGATGGGGTAATAAAAGAGGTACAAGGTAGGGTAGTGGATGCTGCAGTGGCCTTGATGAGAGAGGGTAGTGTTCGGAAACTCCCTGTACTGTTGTTTGCAGATGATACTGTGTTGTTGAGTGAAGACGAACGAGAGCTGCAAGGCTTGGTGGATGAGTTTGGGAGAGTGTGTAAGAAACGGAATCTAAAGGTGAATGTAGGGAAGAGTAAAGTGATGGTCTTTGAGAGAGGTGAAGTCAGTGAATGTACAGCGAGGTTGGATGGTGAGGAATTGGAAAATGTGAGTACGTTTAAGTACTTGGGTGGTGTGATGCGTAATGATGGAGGTTTGGAGGGTGAAGTGCTTGAAAGGGTACAGCAGGGAAGAAAGGTTGCTGGTTCTTTGAAAGCAGTGATAAGAAACAGAGAAGTGAGCATGGAAGTGAAAAAGTTACTACATGACAGTATTGTGATACCAACTCTAACGTATGGAAGTGAAGCTTGGACGTTGTTAGAAGGGCACAAGTCTAGAGTGGGAGCAGTGGAAATGAGTTATTTAAGAGGAGCCTGTGAAGTCACATGAAGAGACAGGCTGACAAATGAGGATATAAAGGAGCGTTGTGGTGTGGATGTGGATGTGATAGGAAGCGTTAGGAGGAATATACTGAGGTGGTTTGGCCATGTGGAGAGGATAGAGGGTGAAAGACTGACGAAGAGAGTGTATGTGAGTGAGGTGGAGGGGGGGGAGAGGGAGGGGGAGGCCGAGGATGAGATGGAGGGATGGGGTGGAGAGGTATATGAGAGAGGGGGGTGTGAGTTGGGAAGCAGGGCAGTGAAATGGCGGGGGACAGGGCGACGTGGAGGCGGTTTGTTTGTGGCCATCCCGAACGGGATTGAGGCGTCTGGCAATAGTTAGATAGATAGATAGATAGATGACTTTATTATATAGATATGGACACTGACCTCAAGTTGAAGAACGCCATTTATTGTGTATAAGGATAAGGATACCATTCGATAAGTTATATAATAGGGCAAACATTTGCGTACAAAGTAAAATGGAGTTACTATGCAACTGATGCATGAAATCCTTGTGTTAAGGATTTAACCCGTGGCTTGCGAGCCACAGCTCAGGCTGGGTAGCGTCACGTTGCAAGCCACAGCTCAGGCTGTGTGGGCCGTGTATCACAGCTAACTACTTCACCCGTACCCAAACTTACGCATGGCGCTACACAAAGACGGAGAGATTTTTTTCTTTTCACCAGATGATGCCCTGGATGTTTATCTTCAAGTTTATGATAAACAAAAACAAAAACAAAATTTTTTAAATTCATTTTTTAACTACTCCCCTACGTAATCTTACGCATGGCCCTACGCAAAGACGGAGAGAGAGAGAGAGAGAGAGAGAGAGAGATTGTTTCTTTTCACTAGATGGTGCCCTGGATGTTTATCTTCAAGTGTATAATAAACAAAAACTAAAAAAAAAAAAAACTTTTTTTTTCACTTTTTGAGCACCACGGGGTGGGAAAAAAGGGTAATTGCGCAATCCACGGGTTAAGGATGCTACCCTAAAACTATCTGTCTGTCTACGCATTACATAACGCCGCATCTTATGAGGGGAGATCTTGACAACTAAAGCTAATATAGGTAATCTTTGTGTGCTAGCTATCAGCGTGTTACCTCCGTGTCGTGTAGTAATGGGTGGAGGAAGGTTGTCACTTGTCATAGTCGGTTCATGTAAATAACTCAGGTCTCATGTTCCACAGTTTACGTAATTAAGCTTTGTTTTCCTCTGGTAATGTTGTAAACTTAGAGTATTTGCACGGTTTAAACTGTCTGATGACAAAAATGATTACTGAGAAGGTGACGTGTATGCATTAATCTTTTGACTTCAACTTTTTCTCTAGGTTGTCCTGAATCGTTTGATTCTGGTGCATGCAAAACATCTAAAACAAATTTTATCTGGATACTTATTACCGCTCTGACTAAAATTATTTTTCCTCTTCGAGGTAAAGCATCTGTTTTGTCACTAGTTTAATGTCTCAGTGCATATAGATCCTGAGTGGGGTAAACTTTATCAATATACGAACCTCTGTATCTTTAATGCAGTAAGTGGGCGGATCCCCTTCTCCTTTCCTCATGCCACCCAAACCAGTGAATAGATTTGAACTCAGATATGGCAGGTAAACACGTAGCGCGATGCACTGAGGGTAAGTTAAGACCCGTAGCAATTTCCTTAGAAAGCATCGCTCCTTTTTGTTTAAGTATTTCTTTTTATATATTAACTCATTTCCGGTGTGGTAGGTGGGGACGCTCGCCATCCACTCACTTGATGTAGTGCTGCTTTGGGTATCTGCCCTTTCCTCTCTTCCTTCCTTTCTCTTTTGTCTTTCTTTCCTTCCTTCCTCTTCCTTCTGCCAGCTGTTGAATTTACACTCTTCTGTCTTTCTTTCCTTCATTCTTTCCTCTTCCTTCTGGCTATGGATGACTCTGCACTGAGTGACAAGCCAAATAGTTTCCTGTACACCAGGAAACAATTTGCTACGCTGGGTGGTAACCATATAACCAAATTATGGCGCATGGTAATTTAGTGAGTAATTGAGGCACTCTAATCGGACTGAGCCGGTGCAGGCTTATATCCAAGGAATGGTTGGGGTTTATTGCTCACGTAATGCCACTCAGGGATAAGTGAGGCTGGTCACTGTCATCTTAAATGTCAGGACCAACCTGCCTAGCCCCGGGCACCTACGCTCCGAGCAACAATGGGATCGGATGTTGGATGGATGGACCTCATTTCCTTTTTCTTACCAGGACATTCGAATAATTGGAATGTAAGTCAGCATGTAGAAGCCTTTAGACAACACTCGGAATATATGTCAGCCAATAACCTTCAGAGAGCGAGAAGCCTTGCAGTCTATATGTGCAACGCCCAAGGATCGTAGCTCTGCAACGAATCAGATATTGAAAGGAAAGGCAGTCAAGATACAGCATTCTGGATTGACGTAATCACCAGCGCTATCCATGCAGCAGACAATACCGAGAAAGATTATGGTGCCAGTTTCCCGCAAACTCATAGGATCGTATTTTTATACACTGGTACGGTCCATTAGCAGCTGTAACTCATCGATTTAGTTTACACATTACACCTTAAATTTTGTTTGCATGATGTTTTAGTGTTTCAGTATCAATACTCAGCAGTAAAAAATAAATAATTAAATCAATAATGGTCCAGTGAAGATAAGGTTAGGAACCTCTCAAGCCTTCGTGATTATAAGTCATGGGGTCAGGAGAGGTAAAAGTATACTGCTGATAAGGAGAACACCTAAGAATGTACGAGCAGACACAGAAAATTATTGCATATAGTGAATCGGTTGGTGCAGGACAACCTTACGTTATAAAACCCAGATTTCATTATTTGCGTGGAAAACAATAGTCACAAAAATACAGCCAGTCTTCTACTTTCATTTGCATTGCTCCTACTTCAGACACACAGACATAAAATACAACAATTCTGCCTTCACAAATACAAGCAAAAACAATATAACACTTATCTACAGACATTCATATACCACCTCTCCTTTACATGCAAGCATGAACATTGCAACGCTTTCAGTTCACATTCAAATATAACCAATATGATCTTTCTACCTTCACATGTAACCTACTTTTGTCCCTTCACACACACACACACACACACACACACACACACACACACACACACACACACACACAGGCAAAGATAAACGATGCAACATTTGCACCTTCACATGTATTGCCCTCTCTTTTGGCGCTTTTTCGATTTGTGCTTGGCTAGTAAGGGAAAGGATAAACTTTTTTTCTCTCCCTGCCTCAGCGAAGTCAGTTACTGTGATGGACCTCGTGTGAACCGACACTAATGAAAAATTGCTGATGCGATATACAGGCACTCCATGATGTACAGAGGTTTGTTACGGACGAGACTAGTTGCTCAGTAGCCATTCTAAAGCTAAGGTACAGTCAGTCAAAAAAAAGTATTGCAAAAAGTATTGTAAAAAGTATTGCATGAACATGTTTAAAACATTATACTCTCTGGGAAAGTACTGCACGATTTATTTCAAGAACTATACTATAATTATGGACTAATTTTATAACGGTATACACCGTAGTAACCCACTATATCACTCGGTCACCCTTTGCCTTACATGTGTGCATAAAATGGCTTTACCTATGCTAACACAGAAGAATTTTGCTCAGCTGAGGAATAATTCTGGTGGCCGAAAAGCAGAAAACTATATCGATTCTCCTTTGAAATGATAGCAATTTCCCTGGTTTTAGTCAAGTGCGTCCACAGCAGCAAAAGGATAAAAGTAAAATAGCTTGGTTTCAACTGGAATATTTCATTGCTTAGAATTACCAAGCACACCGAAGCATGCCTATTAACTACAGTAAAGTTCTATTCTTCGTTAAACGTAGGGATTTGGATACTCTTTGGTCGACTGTTTTTACATCAGGCTTAGAACTGTACAGGAAAACATCCGACTGATTTTCATTTACGTAAATAACATCTGATCTTACTGTACATATTTTTAGCAAAACGAATAAAATATAACAGTGTGAAGTCTAGGTAATGACGGCAATAGACAACACTTGCAATTCGAGTGAGCCAGCGGCTGAGCTATAAGATCTGACCCAGAGGCATAAAGCATTTTCGATGGGTGACAATGCAGTCCATTATCACAGCATAAAGTGTTATGTCCAGGCCTGTTTATGGCGAGCGCTGTTACCGAGCTGGTCACTGTGACGAATCTCGGCATAAAAGTCACGACACACTTCAGAAAGCTCTCACAAATACTTCACTACCTATCCCTTAATTATAAGCAGTCACGTACCTTCTCACAGTAACTGGATGTTTGCATGTTTGCCATTGGGCTCAGAGGTCTGATGTAAGACATACTTTCGTAATCTCTTGCAAATACCACTGTCCTTAACTCTTCACTACAAGTGATAGCATTGAATTCATAGAAGTGACGTTGATGTATAAATTATTAGGATGAAAGGACTGTTGCTATACACACTTTTGAAAGCTCTCGTCAGTATCACCTTACTCCACTGCGTGCTTGCCACAGTGAAGGATCTCGGATTATGAGATGAAAGACCCAGTTCAACGCACACTTCTGATACCTTTCAGATAAAAACAAACCCCTTCACTAGAAAGGGTTTCTTCTAAGCTGAATGGATCGTCTGGCGGTGGCCATATAACAAATGTGATGAAACACCAAAAACTTTAAATCAACGTCGCCCCCACTGCAATGAGTCAGTGTATGGGAAACAGAAAGGAAACCTCACCTGTGATGCTCTCACACCTTTCAGACCCACAGCGGCAAGGCGACACCAAGGCCTACCACTTTGAGGCATTTAATGGGCCTGATGGCATATTGCAGACTGTCATTCAGCATATATTTGTCAACAATCGTGGCCGCATTAATTTAATTCACTGTTGCCCTTACTGCAATAGGGCTGAGAATCCAAAGGAAATAGCTAATGCGATGTTCTCACACCTTTTCGACCAGCAGCAGCAAAGCGGCACAGAGGCCTCACTTTTAGAAGTGTTTAATGGATCTCATATCATAATGCAAACTGTGATTCGGCATATATATATATATATATATATATATATATATATATATATCTATCTATATATATATATATATATATATATATATATATATATATATGGAACCTCTGTGGTACAGTGGTAGAGTGTGCGTTTCGCACGCTGGTGAGCGCGGGTTCGCCTCCCGCCAGAGTTGTAAAAACTTTGGGAAGCGTTCACCAAGCCACTTGCTACTTTGGCGGACACAAGGGGTGCTGTGGTTGAACCAGTGTCGCATACTAGTATGCATGCACCCAATCGGCTTAAGCTGGGCTGATTACACTTGGTTCACAGACTACATACACATCCAAAGCCAATACAACACTACCATCACACTCACAAGCACTTCTCACCCTACATACAGTCTCTACCAGACAGCCTAAGTCACTGGGTAGAGATACATTGGCTGTATCGTCCCTGCTTCGGTAGGGATAGGCCGATCCTGCAGTAGACCTCAACGGCTGATGATGTTGATATATATATTTATATATACGGTATATATATATATATATATATATATATATATATATATATATATATATATATATATATATATATATATATATATATATATATATATATATATATATATATATATATATATATATTTATTTATAAATAAATATATATATATATATATATATATATATATTCATACATCTGGAACCTAAGTTGTACGGTGGTAGTGTGCGTTTTCGTACATGGGAGAACGAGGGTTTGTGCCCTGCCAGGTAATAAACACTGAGTGTTCACCCAGCCACGTACTGCTTTGGCGGACATAAGGGGTGCTTTGATTGCACCAGTGTCGCGCACTATAAAGTATGCTTGCACCCAGTCAGCTTGCGCGGGCCGATTACACTTGGTTCACAGACTACACACACATCCAAAGCCACTCCAACTCTACAATCACACTTACAAGCGCTTCCCATCCTACTTACAATCTCTACCAGAGAACCTAAGCCACTTGGTAGAGATACATTGGTTGTATCATCCCAACTTCGGTCAGGATAGGCCGGTCTGGCAGTGGACACTCAAACAGCGGCTGCTGCTGATATATATATATATATATATATATATATATATATATATATATATATATATATATATATATATATATATATATCAGCAGCTGTTGATATATATATATATATATATATATATATATATATATATATATATATATATATATATATATATATATATATATATATATATATATATATATATATATATATATATATATATATATATATATATATATACGGGCGGTATGCCACAAAAACTGAGTATGCACAGTCTCGGCAAATCAGAGAAGGGGATAATAAACAAACTGATATCCATGTACAATGTAGGAAGCCTCATAAAAGATTACAAACTTGATATCTTAATGACTGAATTAGAAAATGCTAGTTGGGATACTGTCGGTCTGAGTAAGATCCACAGAAAAGAAGAAAAATTAATTCAGCTTCAACCCAACAATCACCTATTTGAACATAGAGGAAGGCAAAATGAAAGAGTTAGTGGTGTAGGATTTCTGCAGTATTTAACATAAATCTTGCAAAGAACATTGTTAAATTCAGTACTGCTTCTGACACTGTAGCACGAATTGTAATTAGACTAGGCAGAACAAGCACCCTAAAAATATTACAGGTATATGCACCTACTTCTCGAAACTCATATGAAGAAATAGAAACATTTTAAGACGATATCTCCCAGATTATGGAAGTAGAAAAGATCAGATATACTATACTCATGGGAGACTTCAATGCAAACATTGGCAAGGCGAAAAATGGAGAAGCATGTATGGGAAATTTCGGAGTGGGAGAAAGGAATGACAAAGGTGAAATGATGGTAAATTTTCTTAAATATATACCGTGAGAATGATGAACCCATTCTTTCATAAAAGAACAGGGAGAAAATGGACTTGGAGAAATCCAAATGAAGAAACAAAGAATTAAATCAGCATCATTATAGCAGATAAGAATAACATGATCAGTAATGTCACAGTTATCAACGAAGTAAATGTAGGAAGTCGCGATAGAATGGTGGGTTGCTTTGCCAGATTCAATTTTAGAAGTGAAAAAAGGAAGCTGATTAAAAATAAAAAACATATGCCAATAGAATTAAGTGAAAACAAAGCAGTATTTCAGTTTGAAATAACCAACAGATTTCATGTTCTAATTTTTACTGAGTGTGACATTGATGAGTTGAATTGATAAACTAACAAAGATGCTAAGACAATCAATGGAAGTAGTGGGGAAAGCTAATACAACTAAATTCAACAAGTATTCAATAATGACACCTTGAGTTCATGAAAAGAAGAAAGGAGTTGAAAGTAAAAACAAAGAAAGATGAAATAAAAGCGTGGAATTAAAATAAGCTTATCAAAATGAGACAAAGAGAAGAAAAAAGAAAGAGAAACATGGATCATATCAAAGAAACCATCAAAAAAGGAAAGTCTGAAACAGGTCAGAAGTAAAATGGCACTAGGAAAGCAAATAATTATATCACTGGAAGACAAAAACGGTAAAATCAGTAATTAGACACTTCGCCAAATCCTGTTTCAGAAATCTGCCACTAGGTTCGCTTCCGTCGCCCAGCTCTGATGCGGGGTAGGCATTGAAAAAGTAGCCAGTGCGTAATTTCTTTTTAATTTTGACACAAAGTAAAACACCCCAAAACAGATTTTACTCATGAAATTACTAATATGGCATGATATGCTACAAAGAAATTACAATATGGGAGTCTTGATTATATATAATGTATTATAGGTGTCATTTTGTAAATTCAGCTTTCGTCAGTTTACTCATCTCTGTAAACATAACATAGAGACGAAACCTAGGCAATTTTACTAGAATCATCCATAAAACAAGATAACAGTGATTAAAATATTTGTCATTCGTCAGTATCCACAAAAGAAAGTAGATATGCAGCCGCAGTTTCGGCAGCACCTTTTGATATGCTGCCCTGCCTGACGTATGACGTTTCATAACAATACGGACCTGTTAGACGTCTTGATCATCTTAGTAACTAAATATTAACATAAATAATGATTTTAAATGTTTCCCTGGCTCCATTGCACAGTTTAGTAAGTTTACACTTCAACTCCTCGCACTTTGCTATGGTTATAGTATCGTACCGCACTGCCGTTTGTTTGGATTGATATGGCTGATTCCCCAACTAAGCAATCGTTCAGTACATTATTTTCAGTGGAACTGCTTACTTCTTTAAAGCATGCGAAAATACACACATCAGAAGTCCTGAAGGTAATCTCCTTTTACTAACTGCACACGATTTATTTAAATATATGTAAATAGACATCACACTATTTTAGTTCCCAAGCTAAGATTCTCTGAGAGCCTGGTTATTTTTTCTTTACAGGTGTATAAATATGCGCTGGACTGAATAGGAAAAAAGATTCTTATAAATAGCAATATTATTATAAACTTAGTATTAGGTACAATTTCACAGGTCTTTAAAACCCCATAAAAATATTTAATCGAGGCTGGGCGACGGTAGACTACCTGGTGGCAGACCTCTGAAACAGGGTTTGGTGAAGCCTCTAATTGCAGAGATAGGACAGTGGAGATAGCTGAAGAATTTTACAAAGAGCTCTATGCATCAAAGTCAGTAGTACCAATAGCTAACTTTTCAGCTGACACAAGTAAAATATCTGAGGCAACATTAAACGAAAGTAAACATTTCTTTTAAATGCATGAAATAAGGGAAGGCCCTAGACAAGTTGGAACAGCAGCAAATTTACTGTCGGATGCAGGAATAGAAGTACAAAACTGGCTCGCCCACTTACTTACTCTGTGTTCAAAGAAGATAATTCCGAGAACATGATGTAATGCAATACTTATTTTGCCTTACAAAAAAAAAAAAAAAAAAAAGTGACTCAAAAGATCTAAGTATCAACCCATTAGCTTATTCCCAGTTATTTACAAACTCCTTACGAGCAGAATAACAAATTTTGAAGAAAACAAACTTCGTGAACAGGCAGGATCCCGACGCGGGTATTCGACGACTGATGATCTACACCCAACGAATCAGCTAACTGAGCAAACTTCAGAGTATAATAAAACCATTGTGCTTAGGTTTTGTTGATTACGAAAAGACTGTCGACTCGTGCAGCACATGACAATTATAAATTCACTGCGGGAACATGGAATCAATGAGGACATTGTAAAACTCATCGAAATCATATATAAAATGGGGAACAGCTACAGTTAAATTACATAAAGACTCGGAAGAAAATAAGACTGAGAAGGGCGTGCTTCAGGGAGATACAGCATCACCCGAATTTTTTACAGCATGCTTAGAGAGTATTATCAGAAAGCTAAACTGGGCAAACAATGGCGTAAGCACAGATGGAGAAAATCTAAACCATTTAAGATTTGCGGATGACATTGTCCTGATCTCAGAAACAGCAGAGACATTGCAAGAAATGCTAAATGACCGAAATAGAGTCTCAAAGTACCTTAGACCTAAAGATATGCTGGAGTAAAACTAATGTTTAATCAAAAAAATCCCACACCAAAGAGCGTCATCAGAATAAGCAAAGAAATTCTTGAAGAAGTCGAGGAGTAAAGTTACTTGGGGCAAATACTAAAACTAACGAATGACCTTGATTGCGATAATAGACGCATTAAAATGGGATAGAAAGCTTTCGATAACCATAGAGACATCATGAAAAGTGGCTTGCCTATATGTGTGAAACGAAAAGTATATAACGAATGTATAATCCCTGCTTTGACGTACGGTTGTGAGACCTGGAAAGTTACAAAAATGATGGAATATCAAATAATCCTTTCTAAAAAAAAAAAAAGAAAAAAAAAAAAGATGAATGTTGGGAATATCTATAAAACACAGGAAAAGGTCAACTTGGGAGGGAGAGCAGACTAAAGTCAAAGACATAATAGAAGTTCTAAAAGAACAGAAATGGAGGAGGGTAGGTCATGTAGCAAGAACAAGAGATGGCTGATGAAGCAAGAGGTTGACTGACTGAACTCCAAGAAATTGTAAGCTTAGCAGAAGAAGCCCAGACAGGAGGTGGAGGGATAAGACAGAGAATTTTGCAGGCAAAGCATGGTGGAGATTGGCTCTGTCAAGTAATTCATGGAAAAGTTTGGTGAAGACCTTTGTTCAGCAACGGGTGATGATGATGGTGATGATGATGATGATGATGATGATGATTTTGTATATATATATATATATATATATATATATATATATATATATATATATATATATATATATATATATATATATATATATATATAGAATATATATATATATAGATAGATAGATAGATAGATAGATAGTATATATATATATATAGATAGATAGATAGATAGTATATATATAGATAGATAGATAGATAGATAGGTATATGGTGCATTCGATGTTTTTGTCAGATTCTCGACAGTGAGCGAACATAACGCAAATAAATGAAAGAACATATTACTAACTTGTAATTCTCTTGAAGTTATTTTGTCTATTCATACAAGTAAGGTGTTGTAATCCCGATAAGCGTGTGGCAGTAAGGGTGGACCGCCAGGGTGTGAAATGAAAGGACATTCTTCCAGACCCTTAATCCTACCGAAATTATTCATGTATTCCCACCAGTAAAGTGGCTGTAATCTTGATAAAAGTGAGTACTCCGACGTGTGTGACGAAGTCTGGAAATTTTATATAAGCATTTGAAAGAACATACTGCCGCCTCCTGATTCCACTGCATATATATCATGTACTCTGACAAAAAAGGTGTTACAATCCCGATAGGAGTGGGTGGTCTGAGTGTGCCGTGGTGTCAGGCTTAGCAATGACTTACGAGCATCTTCTTGGCCACTCCTTGGAATCTCACTTTACTTGGTCGAGGCAGCATTATCAATCCTTTTCCACAGTACGGGATGTGATTAACCACGTCAGTAATAACTAGCACCTTATCCAACCCCTCTCTTGTCTCCCGGCCCTCACGCACTTTCTAACCCTTCACGCCCCTCCCTCCACGTCTTCATTCACCTATGCTCTCCCTCCTCCTCCTCATATCCTCATCTACCATTTTCTGTTCTCTGATGCACTCTTCCCCCCTCCCTTTCATCCCTCCGGTCCTCCCCTTCCCTCTGCAAAGTCACTTCTCAACCTTACCCTTACATTCTCCCCCTCCATAACCCTATTCCTAACCCCTATTAACTCACATGCCTCATCCCCTCATACCCACTTACCTTAATCCCCCCCCCCCCTTTCACACCTTTGTTTCTGTTCCACTCAGCGTCCTTATTCCACTTCCTGTGTACATTTCCTACCTACCTCCGCTATTCATTTCTCCTCTCCCACTCGCTTTTCACCTGTACTGTCTTGGGTGAGACTGAATGAGGTACTTGAGTATGTTCAGTGAAAGGAAAGAGAGAGAGAGAGAGAGAGAGAGAGAGAGAGAATCGTACCTCACCCACCCCGCTATCTCTCCATCTCTTCTTTCAGTTGTCTCATTACCCCATGCGAAACACTCTTTAGCAGCCGTTCCCATTACCTTAGCTTTTCCATGCTGGTAACGTTAGTAAGCCCTATGCGCATGTTAATATCCTCACTTTTATAAAATGTCCCAATGCTATTACTTTCATACTAAATCTTACCCGTATTATTAAGCTCTACACATGCTCATAACGTTCATAAACATAAATGCATGTCAACATCACATCTGTTTTAAACTGTTAACAAGTTAATAGCCTTGTTTAAACCCTTCCGCCTGAGGAAGTCATTTGTATTTTATTCTTGCTATTACCAGACGAATACATTCAGTTTTGAAAAGCATTCGAAGCTGGAAGGATTAGATACTGTATAATCACTAACACCACCCCTGCGAGAGATGTACCCAAGTTGAATAAAATCGTCTGCAAGAAACTAGAAAACAAGACATAATCGTAGTGAAGGGGATAATTTTATCAGAAATAACATCATCAAGCTTCTAGGACTAACTCATCTCAGCAGTTACTTCAACAAACAAGGGATGAGGCTATGGCACACCTAATGTCTGACTTGGCTCGTATCTCTGACTGGGGTAAAAATAATCTTGTTGATTTTAATGCATCTAAGACTCAGTTCTTACACCTGTCAACCCATCAAAATCTTCCACAGGTATACCCACTAATGTTTAATAATAATCAGCTTAATCCTGCATCATCCTTGAACATGTTTGGGGTTTCATTTACTCGGGACTTATCTTGGAAAGATCATATTACATCTCTTGTAAAAACTGCTTCCAAGAGATTGGGTGAGCTAAGCCGACTCCGTTCTTTCTTCACCGCTGCACAATTGTTGACTCTATACAGGGGTTTTATCCGCCCCTGTGTGGAGTACAACTCTCATGTGTGGGGAGGCTCCCCACATACAGCTCTTCTCAATAGGGTGGAGTCAAAGGCTTTTCGTCTCATTAACTCTCCTCCTCTTATTGACTCCCGTCAACCTCTGTCTTTTCGCCGCACTGTTGCATCTTTATCTCTTTTCTATCGCTACTTTAATGGTCACTGCTCCTCTGAACTGTCTGCATGCATTCCTCCACCTCTACGACGGGCGCGTAGCACCCGTCTAGCAGCAAACTCTCATCCCTTTTCTGTCCAGCTTTCTAATGCAGGAGTTAACCGTTACTCCCAGTCCTTCATTTATGCAACAGGTCAACTCTGGAACTGTCTCCCTCTGTCTGTATTTCCTGCTGCCTACGATCTCCAGTCTTTCAAACGCAGTGTGTCCAGGCATCTCGAAATGAATGGATCTTGAATTTGGCTCTCTCTTGTATTTTGTTTTTCTCTTGGAGGGAACTGTTATTGCGGGCTCATGGCCTTTGGTTCCTTCTTCCTCGCATTAAAAAAAAAAACTCTTAGCTGAATATAATCGCCTTGTGTCAGTTGGAATAAAGAACTAGAGAAAACGCTACCATGACAGGATTCCTTTTACCACTATCAACACTCTCAGGCCCATATTCTAATTAGCTGAATTAAGCCCTCTGGGGTTAGCTGAAGTAGAATTCTAGAGGTACCCCAACCATAAGAAGGTTAACATTTTTTTTATCTCTTTAATAACTAAAAAGCAGTCAGAGAGCGCATTCCTCCGTCAATGCCATTGCAGGATCCGGATTCGGATCCGGATCCATCACAAAATTGAATAAATTCTTTACTGGACCATGGACCACCCTTCTACAAACTTTCATTGAAAATCATTGAGAACTTTTGGAGATATCGTGTGGACTACAAACAAACAGACAAACATAGGTAAATACATAACCTTTCCAACTTCGTTGGTGGAGGTAATAACCACCTTAACCCCTTCAACCGGAAGACGTCTTTTGTATGTTATTCTTAACTACTGATCGTCCCCAAGTCAGCCCCTTCAGTTCAATAACACATTTTCTCATTTTATATTCCCAACTTCTAACGGTTTTATTCGGTTTTAGAAAGATTTTTCTGTTTGGAGGGGTTACAAAAACCTTCAGTAATCAGTCACTGTTATGACTGTTCTCCTTATCTTTATAAAGTCGTCTGGTACCAGCAAGAGTTGAATTAATATGGTAATGCGCCATTGGATTGAAAGGGTGAACTAACTGCCCCAGTGAATAATTATAAACCCACTTTTCACAAACCGTCCATGCCTTGGTCTCTTCAGTCCAGGAATTCTTACTAAAGCCGGAAACGTCAATTGTATTCTGAAGAAGCCTTGAGGCGAGACTTCAATACATAGCAGTTCCATATCCATGTTTTATTTTCAGTTGTCTACAAACTGCACACCGTCATATTACCAGAGCTGTATAATATCGTCTGGATTTAACCAAATCGAGAGAGAGAGAGAGAGAGAGAGAGAGAGAGAGAGAGAGAATTACTTGGGTCGGAAGAATTAGCTTGATAACAACACCCATCACACTTTAGCCACCTCGGTTCAGTGATATATATTCTGTTTTATTTTTGCAGTTCCTAGGCAATCTTATTTCCAAGTAACTGAGGATAAACTTTTCGAACTAGGTGTGAGCTGTTAAATATAGGTTCGATTAATGCCTTCACCATCTGACAGTTCTCCTAATCTGAATGCACATGACTGGTAGCATTAAGAAAAGCTGCAGAAATACGTCATTGGATCCAAGGGGTTAAATTTTTACCGGACAGGCTTCCTCCTCCCATGAATACACTTCTCCTGCATTATCCAGAATAAAATGCCTTATGGTGGCGTCACACTGGGCCAAAAGTGGCTAACATGAGAGCAGCTTTCGTGAGCCATTAGCCAAAATGACCCACGATGAGCAAGATTTCATCTGCGAGGCGAAATGGATAACAGTTTTTGCTCACAGCTTGTTGGTGCAATTAGAACTCAAATGAGCCTAATATTAATTTTATAACTGATGAAAAAATATTCTTTTATTGCAGAAGGAAACTGTAACTGAAACTGTTAACCCTCTTATGCACGATAAGTTTCAGTAAGTTTTCCAATGCACGGCTTCTGCGAAGCCGCCCGGCCTGGCTGCCTGTGCATGGCAAATAACGCTTATTTTCTCCTTATTTTCGCCACCCAAACATCAATATACTGCCATGAAACCTATATTATCTTATTCGTCGATGTTTGTTCTAGCTGATAAGCATCACCAAAAAAAAGGAAATCATGAATAAAACAACATTAGTCCACCGTGAATAAACATTTTGCTACATCACGTCCACTTCCCAACATCACCATTCGAATGTTCTCCATCATACAGGAAAAAGTTATTTGAAGTTTTGATAGAGAATATCATCAGCTTTCTAAAGAGACAAATCTGGTTGTGATATGATTTGTAGTTTTCGAGAAAATAGCCAAAAACTGAATGCCATTTTTGAAAAAAATTCAAGGAGCTCTAATTCTGAACTTTTCCCGCATATGTTATGTTTTTATTGCATAATATTACGCAGAATTTCACCAGCTTTCTAAGGAGTTACAAATGGTTTCCATACGCCTCATAGTTTTCGAGTAAATCGCCAAAAACGACTGGGAACTCATGTCCGTACGTCACTTTCATGATGTGTGCATAGCATACGCAATATTCCTGCCTACGTAACAACGAATTCTTATCATAGATATTACATTGTTATGTCTTGTACATACGTAAAATTTACTGCTCTTTATCATGGTTCTTACAGGAAATCGATACGTCCAATACTTTTCAAGCAATTGGCCAACAAAGTGAGATACTTCTCCGAACGCTTCCAACTTTACCACTAGTGAGGAAAAAAACAAAGTCTCCTCCCCCAACTTTTCCAACAGAAAATGCTCCCAAAGGCTTATATTCTGCAAATGAACATGCGTAGAATTTACTTCTCTTTATCATGGTTCATAAAGGAAATCGATACGTCCAATAGTTTTTGAGTACTTGGCCGACAAAGTGAGGTTACTCTCATAACTGTCCACTGGCATCCGTGGGTGTGTGCCCATATATATATATATATATATATATATATATATATATAACTTTTTCTTATTTTTTCAGCCCTCCTTTCCCTAAGTTTCATGACACACATGATATACTCCCTCATATATATATATATTTCTTATTTTTTCAGCCCTCCTTTCCCTAAGTTTCACGACACACATGATATACTCCCTCATATATATATATATATATATATATATATATATATATATATATATATATATATGTATATATATAATATATATATATATATATATATATATATATATATATATATATATATATATATATGTATTTTTCCCTCCTTCCCCAAATGTTCCCCCAACACATGATACAATATTTTCCACGAACACTCGTGGCACATATCACAAACATTATAGAAGAGAATCATAAATTTCAACAATTGTTTTAGAAAGGTACAGCACCTGTCCACTGACGTCCGTGGTTGCCCGGCGTTGCAAGGTAAAGTACCTGTCCACTGACGTCCATGGTTGCCCGGCGTTGCAAGGTACAGTACCTGTCCACTGACGTCCCTCGTTCCTTGGCATCGTTACCTTTCAGAGCACACCTGCCGCTAAAGTACCGCTCACCTTCGCTACGCACCTAAACGAACACTCGCGGCACAGTTCACGTATATAATACTTAAAGTATAATTTATCACTAAATGACAGACCATGGTACAGTTCCTGTTCAATGACGTCACTCGTTCCTTGCCATCGTTACCTTTTACAGCAAACCTGCTGCTAAAGTACCGCTCACCTACGTTATGCACCTAAACGAACACTCGCGGCACAGTTCACGTATATTATACATAAAGTATAATTTATCACTAAATGACAGACCATGGTACAGTACCTGTTCAATGATGTACCTCGTTCCTTGGCATTGTTACCTTTTACAGCACACTTGCCGCTAAAGTACCGCTCACCTACCCTACGCACCTAAATGAACACTCGCGGCACAGTTCACGTATATTTTACATAAAGTATAATTTGTCACTAAATGACAGACCATGGTACAGTACCTGTTCAATGACGTCACTCGTTCCTTGGCATCATTACCTTTCACAGCACACCTGCTGCTAAAGTACTGCTCACCTATACTACGCACCTATACGAACACTTGCAGCACAGTTCACGTATATTATACATAAAGTATAATTTTTCACTAAATGACAGACCATGGTACAGTACCTGTTCAATGATGTCCCTCATTCCTTGGCATCGTTACCTTTCACAGCACACCTGCCACTAAAGTACTGCTCACTTATGCTACGCACATAAACGAACACTCATGGCACAGTTCACATATATTTTACATAAAGTATAATTTGTCACTAAATGACAGACCATGGTACAGTACCTGTTCAATGATGTCCCTCGTTCCTTGGCATCATTACCTTTCAAAGCACACCTGCTGCTAAAGTACCGCTCACCTACGCTACGCGCCTAAATGAACACTCGCAGCACAGTTCACGTATATTTTACATAAAGTATAATTTATCACTAAATGTCAGACCAAGGTACAGTACCTGTTCAGTGATGTCCCTCGTTCCTTGGCATCATTACCTTTCAAAGCACACCTGCTGCTAAAGTACCGCTCACCTACGCTACGCACCTAAATGAACACTCGTGGCGCAGTTCACATATATTTTACATAAAGTATAATTTATCACTAAATGTCAGACCAAGGTACAGTACCTGTTTAGTGACATCCCTCGTTCCTTGGCATCGTCACCTTTCACAGCACACATGCCGCTAAGGTATTGCTAACCTATGCTATGCACCATAATTTATGTCATCACGAGGATACACAGCACATTTCACTTACATTTCACACAATGTCATACACAAATACATGACTACCACAATGATTCCACCCTAACCTCCACAATTAATCCCTTCCTTACTACGGTTCAACGTGACTGTGATCCAGCATCCTTCACCAGGAGAGTACAATGTAACTCTATTGTATTGGCACACACCACACTCCTTCACGAACACCTGCAGCATTTTTTACATATATTTCACACAATTCCATACGCATTTTCACTATCAGAATCACAATAATTCCATCCCTAAACACCTCTAATTCTCCCTTCCCAACTATAAAAACTGTATGTGATGCCTGCCCCATTCCACACTATGGTTCATGGCGTCCATAACGCTAACTAGTTCCATAATTTCACCAAGCCAGCCACAATATCTTTCACACAAAATACAGTTTAGGCATTGGTTTCATTATATACGTATTTGTAATCACTCCATAGGGCCTTGGGGAGAGCGAGAGGCAAAACCCCGCAACAGTGAACATGCATATCGCCTCTAAGCCTAACGATTGATAACGGACACAATTCCTTTTTGTGACATATATCTATGTTCCATCGACCATATCACATACAAATATGCTCACACATATTGGATTATCGCACTGAGTCCATAGAGGCTTCAGCTCGGGCAGGAGGGGGAGAATTAGTAGGAGTTTAAAGGGACAGTACATGCGATGCAACCTCACTGCCTGGCTGCTTGGAAGAGACTGAGATTTATCACTACGTGCTGGGTCCCGTGAGGCCAATGCCTTACCATTGGAAAGCGCTGCACTTGCTACGGCCTGTCAAAATTTGACGCAAATCCGCCAGAAACTTAATTTTTGGCGAATTTTTTGTGCTTAGAAACGCGATTTGCGTGACTGAATATTTTGAGACCAATCCACATGAAACGCAAATTGCGTGAGTGACCCTGAGAGGAATAAGTAAATATCCAGTACATTCTAATTATTGTGGTTTTTATTCTTTTTTTTATTCTTGTGCCATATCAGTATTCAGACACTCTGGTGACTAGCCGCAAAGGTTGTCTGTTTTGTGTCCAAACAAGTAGAGAGCAGATTTTGACCAGTATTCGATAGGGATCCTGGAGCAAGGAAAACTCTAGTAGACTGAGTTGTGGCTCTGGAGTTGCTGAAGTACGTGAGACAAACAAAAACATATTCACAGGGGACATGGTTTGTTTACGAATGACGGCGAGGCGCCAAGGCAGACGACACTGCTAGCCGTTTCGGTTCGCAAAAACACGGGCATGTGACGAAAACTCGACTTTGCTAGCTGTTTCGGCTCACAAAAGCTGCTCGCATGATAGCAACTTTTGGCCCAGTGTGACACTGCCTTAAGAAATCACTTGAATGAATAATTGTCAATAAAACCGTCCTATGCAGATAAATTGTTTTCTGTTAATAAATCTAACTTAACAAACTGAGCATATGGAAATATCTCTACCTTGACAACCCCTCCCCACATTAATGGCTCCTCCCCACCGCAATAACTCCTTCCCACATAATACATCCTCCCCTTTAACAAAAACTGCTCTTGTATTAAAAACCGTCCTCAATTATGTAATTATTGCGTAACAAATCATTCCCATGTTAACAAATCTATTTAGCACACAATGGCCATGTTAATATACCCAACTTCGACTCTATCCCCACGTAAATAACTCCTGCTACATAATTCAAAAGACTGGTTATCCAAACACGGCCTCATCTTCACCTCCATAAATAATTGCATCACTGGTGACCTCCATCCCCATGCTTCCTCTCACCCCTCTCAGCTTTCTCTATTCCCTGTCCAACCCAACCCAACCTCCTCCACCAGGTACTCCTACCAACAGCACCCCATCCCTTCCTGCTCTTAACTCCTCCTTTCAATCCTCACAACCTCCCACCACAGCTATCACCCCTCTTGTCTCCCAGTCCTCATCCCCTCCTTTTCCAACCCTCTCTCTTCCCCTCTCACCTGTGCCAGCACGCACTACCACCCGGTAGCGCTCTCCCCAGCTTTCTGTCCCTTTTTCAGCCCCCCACTGTCACTCCTCACCCCTCTCCTCACACCTCTTCCCCACCCCAAGTCAAAGACATCATTTGCTTAACTACTTAAGTACAGTAAACTCGACTTTCACATTGTACTAAGACGGGGGATATTTTTGACTGATGGGCTAAAGGGGAGTGGGGAAATGAGAGGTTGCAGTTAGAGAGAAGGTGGAAAGGAGAGAAACTGTGAGAGGAGGAAAGAGGGAAAAGGAAGAACGAAATAGTAGGACATAAGTGAAGGAGGAAGAGTATGGATTATCACAAGTCAGAGGAGAGAGGAAAAAAAAGAATTGGAAAGGAGAAAGGAATAGGAGTAGGGATATTAAGGGAGGTGAGAAGGAAAGGGTACATAGAGGAAAATGAGTGGGAAAGAAAACAACAGAGAAAAATAACAAGAGAATAATTGGCCCAAGAGGAGGTTGCCAGCTTAGATAAAATAATTATTTTTAAAGTTCAACCTACATGTGTAACAAAAACAAATAAACGGGGGAGGAGGAGGAGAACCCTCCTATTTCTGTTTCCTTTCCTTTGTCTTCTCTCCTTTTCTTTTCAATTTCTCCCTAAATTCCTTGCCCACACTCCGTCTCTACTTTGTTTTCATTGATTAATAAACAAACACTCATTCCCACGTATGACCTGTGTAAATATTCTGCCCTATGCACCTTCAAAATCAATATTATATTTTCTCTTCACTGTACTTTCTTCATATTAAGGTTAAATGTGCATTAAATTATAAACCCCGATTGATAGGTTTGTTTTAATGGTCAGGACTGATTAGTAATATTTTCGGAGGTACAAAAGAAGTGGGCTTTCAAATACTATAGATAGATGGATAGACAGATTAACAGTGGTACCCTGCATTGCCTGTGTAAAACCCTATGAATGTGCATACTGGAATCGCCTAAGACCCTGGGATGGCCATTCTCCCTGTGGGAGAAGACCTCCGGGGTCTCATTTTACCCATTAAACCAACGGTCCTCCTTGGGCCCATTTCCCTAGGGATATATTCCTCATGGATCTGTTCGTACTGTGGACCTCCTTTACCACTACCCATCCACACCCACCAACCATTCCTACCCACCTGGCTCACCCACCCACCCACCTACCCTACCCATCCACCTTCCCTGCCCATTAGAGTGGGTCGAATTCCTATTAACTTAGAA
Source organism: Coenobita brevimanus (assembly GCF_032717465.1). Taxonomy (NCBI): domain Eukaryota; kingdom Metazoa; phylum Arthropoda; class Malacostraca; order Decapoda; family Coenobitidae; genus Coenobita; species Coenobita brevimanus. The sequence goes on from NC_136977.1 coordinate 29,641,657, forward strand.
TTGCTAGTTTGAAACATGGTGAAAATGATGCTCCATCACGGTCACTACGCCACTGCACAAACGGTTTTTTATATCATGTACACTCACTCCAGCAACTTTCACTTAAAAATCGAGGAAATTATGACAAAAATGAATAATCTGAATGATGCGTGTTAGAGGATTTCTCGCACGATTTTTCTTGGAACGAACCATAAAATCATCTGCTTGCCTGTATTCAATATATACAAACAGTATTCTGCCAGTATAAACAAAAAAATACATATCGCAGATGTATATGAAACACCAAACAGTGACAAACAACATTACGCATTTCCAGTCTATTTCATTAGGAAACATAATCACGAACCGGGCATGTATGTTCCGATCAGAAGTCTTGTTTACTCTCAAGTTTCAGGAAATCTTTGCAAGATCGCATACATTGCAGAAGCATGCCATGTCGCCCTTGTAGACTTTTTGCTTGTCGATGTTACATCTTTGACACAATGCTCCACACACTGAGAGTGACAGGGGTAGCGTTGGTCCTAAATTATGGGTTGGCTGTCGTCCATTGTGACGTTCTTCAAAAGTGGAGGGATTGTGACAGACGATTTGTCTAGCTGCACCAGCTCGTGTAATTCCTGGTCTCGAAATCTATCTTCAAAGCAGATTTGTCAAACACTCTGACATCATTGGTGTCGTTCTCCCGCACTTGCAACGTACGTGCGGATCTTCATCAGCAACAGCCAGCAGCAAGATATTTTCAGGGTGACAGTGTTGGAACTTCGTAGCCACCATTTATATATATGTAACTCTTTAGTCTTGTAATAGTTAAGTCATGAGCTTTGGTTAAAGTTATTTTGGTAACTGAAGGGCAGGAGGAGTTAAAGATGAATACAGAGAGTTGATCTTGATTTATTATCTTCAGAGAAAGTCTAAGCTGAGCAGCATGTCTATTACACAGGGACTTAATTTACTAACTAAGTCTAGTTGGACCCCTCTTCTTATTTGATCTCTCCACTAGCTGCTGGTTCTATGGCTTGCCCCTTTCTGAGCCCTGATTCCTACATTCTCGTTTAGCAGGGGTCGTGTCACGTGTGCTATACTGTCATGGAAGCTTTTAGAACACTGTATGTCTGTGTGTAAGTACAGCTTCTGGTGCACAACCAGCATTCCTTCACTTTAAGAGTTGCAAGCTAATTTCCTTTTGCTTGATTCTCGCTGATACACTACCTATCTCACATCCTGGCTTGGTGCTTCTATCTATCTATCTATCTATCTGTCTATTTATCTATGAGTTGTATTATAATATGGAGTCCTGACATCGCTCGGTCACACAAACTGGCGGTCCTCTGACAGCAATCATCATTGACATATGCTAATCTAGTAATACATAACATTGATTATAATATTGTGTATATATATTATTCATGTTAATATTGCGATGATCCAGTAATATTATATTTTAAACAAGTTGTATACATAACTGAACAAATGTAATATGGTTAAATTGGTTACTGTATATCATTTTGTAAGATGTGTGTTTATACCAGTAAAATGCATATATCCAAAAAAAAAAAAGTTCAAAGGTAAGATTATGGTAAAAGCTCTTAATCTTTCATATAGAGAAAATGATACTGGTGTACTTCCATATCATGTGTCATTCTTCTTCTTCTTCTTCTTTATAAAATTAATCTATCTATCTATCTATTGCCAGACGCCTCAATCCCGTTTGGGATGGCCACAAACAAATCGCCTCCAAGTCGCCCTGTCCCCCGCCATTTCACTGCCCTGCTCCCAACTCACATCCCCCTCTCTCATATACCTCTCCACCCCATCCCTCCATCTCATCCTCGGCCTCCCCCTCCCTCTTCCCCCCTCCACCTCACTCACATACACTCTCTTCGTCAGTCTTTCACCCTCCATCCTCTCCACATGGCCAAACCACCTCAGTGTGTTCCTCATAACGCTTCCTATCACATCCACATCCACACCACAACGCTCCTTTATATCCTCATTCGTCAGCCTGTCCCTCCACGTGACTCCACAGGCTCCTCTTAAATAACTCATTTCCACTGCTCTCACTCTTGACTTGTGTCCTTCCAACAATGTCCAAGCTTCACTTCCGTACGTTAGAGTTGGTATCACAATACTGTCATGTAGTAACTTTTTCACTTCCATGCTCACTTCCTTGTTTCTTATCACTGCTTTCAAGGAACCAGCAACCTTTCTTCCCTGCTGTACCCTTTCAAGCACTTCACCCTCCAAACCTCCATCCTTACTCATCACACTACCCAAATACTTAAACGTTCTCACATTTTCCAATTCCTCACCATCCAACCTCGCTGTACATTCACTAACTTCATCTCTCTCAAAGACCATCACTTTACTCATCCCTACATTCACCTTTAGGTTCCGTTTCTTACACACTCTCTCAAACTCATCCACCAAGCCTTGCAACTCCCCTTCGTCTTCACTCAACAACACAGTATCATCTGCAAACAACAGTACAGGGAGTTTCCAAACACTATCCTCTCTCACCAGGGCCACTCCAACATCCACTACCCTACCTTGTACCTCTTTTATTACCCCATCCATGTACAGATTGAACAACCATGGAGACATGACACATCCCTGTTTCAAACCAACTTTCAAAGGGAAAAATTCACTCAGTTCACCATCCATACGCACTGCAGCCTTCGCACCATCGTACATACTCTTCACAGCATTCAACAACTTCCCATCTACTCCATATATTCTTAACACTTTCCACAATCCTTGTCTATCCACCCTGTCATATGCTTTCTCCAAATCCAAGAAAGCCGCATACAACTTCTTTCCCTTCTCTAGAAACTTTTCCACTAAAGATCTAAGAATGAATATCTGATCTACACAACCTCTTCCCTTCCTAAAGCCTCCCTGTTCTTCTCCAACTAATTTCTCTGTTCTTTCTCTAACTCTGTCTATAAGTATCCTACCATACACTTTTCCTATTATACTAAGAAGACAAATGCCCCTATGATTACCACACACTTCTTTTTCCCCTTTTCCTTTGTACAAGGGAATAATTATACCTGACTTCCAATCCTCCGGGACTCTACCTTCCTCCCAGGCCAATCTGCACATCTTCCACATCCATTCTACTACCATCTCTCCCCCATGCTTCAGCATTTCACCACACACTCCATCAATTCCTGGGGCTTTCCCCGATTTAACTTTCTTCATTGCTTCCACAACTTCTATCCTACTGATTTCTTCCTGTCTTCTCACCTCCCTCCTTCTCCCAGCCATTCCCCAGCCACTTATACTCGCATTACTTCCATCCTTTACGTTCAACAATTCCTTAAAGTGTTCTCTCCATCTGCTCACTTTTTCTCCCTTCTCCACTAGTAATCTACCATTTTTATCTTTCACTCCCCTGCTAACTTCACTTCCACCCTGTCTTACTCTTTTCACTTCTCTCCAGAACATTTTCTTACAGTCCCTCCACTTTACACTCAAATTCCTTCCAAATTCCTCATCCACTCTCTTCTTACTCTCTCTTACTAATCTTTTCACCTCTCTCTTCCTTTCCACATATAACTCTCTCTTTCCCCTCTCAACTTCTTCCACGCCCCTATTTCTCATCCATTAATACTATATACAAAATATGTACACTTCATTCACTGGGGGTTAACTCGAATGCTTACTCTACCCCACTAAATATTGATTCCAAGTTTGCAATTCTTGCATGCATTCTGTGCACTGTAAACAGCACTACTGCAAATACAGTACAGAAGATTATAAAGACAGTAGGTGCTGGGCTATACACATAATATGGGCTGAACATACTCAAACTCAAATCTTCCCAGGGCTTCATTATTTCATTGATCAGCTGCATAGTTTCAAACTTAGGTGAAGTCAGCTTAATACTTGTGCTCATGTTTAAGTTCATATCAGGCAGTGGGTGGAAATGTTTGTCTGTATGATTGAGGATGGCTTAGTGATTGCTGGTGGATAAAGTGGACATGGATGGTGTAAATACCGCACAGTAGTCTGGTGCTATGTATAATCCTGATGCTGAAGTATGAGATGGTGGTATATCTGGACAGACTATGTAAACTGATGTGTTATGAGTGAAATAAAAAAACTGTGAGTGTTCGATGCGTTGATGGTGTACAAGCTTATCTGGAGCAAAAGTGAAGTTGCAATGATTATGAATATTGTTATTTCTGATGATAGCCATTTCACAAGGGACTGTATCAGTAGGCTGAAACGTGAAAATATACGCAGGACAAAGGTGAACAGCATGTAAGGATGTGCGGCACTTTCGTTCAATCGTTGATTCACTTGCGAAAGTGACAGTGCTCCGTCTCTTGGAGACCATGATGAGTTCGGTGTCTGTGTTGACGTTGATGATGACCGAAGTGTTATTCTTAGAAGGGAAGGGGTGTATTTCGTATACTGTAAACAGGTCGTCAGTTATGAATGGTACATGAACTACTACTGATGTTGGTGTTAGTGTTGGGGGTCTAATTGAGCATATCCTCTTGCTATGTAGAGGAGAATTCATAGCTTAAATCCCTTCATCGTTACCTACCGACAAAAAAAATCTATTAATTTTCTAATATGGTCATGCTGTGGTCGATGATAGTGATGATGTGCGTTGCGGTTGCCTAACGTAGAACAATAACTTGCTTGTTATTTCATTTATAGAAGGAGTTTAAATCGATATTTAAATCATGTAAATGATGTACTGTAGATTTTATTGGAACAGTTGCACCTATGTTTGATTGTTTGGTATATGATCTTAATTTATTTTTGTAATTATTGTTGTTTTCTTGATTGATTTCATGAGTTATGTTCGGTTGTTCGGTGGTATCCGAGGCTGTATAATTATTGGATAGTTCCCTTGAAACTCGTTTTAAATGGTCAATATGAACTTGTTTCTCTTCGCCACTTGACAGTGACCTAATTGAAACTTTGTTTGCTTTTATGTTAATTACTCTGTATGGGCCCTCAAATTTCGGGGATAATTTATTGTCTCTCGTATAAACGATACCCTAAACAATGTCTCCTAAGCTGACAGGCGAGTCTCTTGCCTTTTTATTAAATGCCTCCGTCATTTCTTCCTTGGATCTCGTTCATTGTTTTTTGACTTTTTTATGTATGTCCTGGAATTCACGTAAACGGAGTTTAGAGTAATCATCGTAGTTGTCTATGGGTAGATTTTGACCTTCTAGAATCTCATAGGGTAGTTTTTTATCTGTCCCATATATAATGAAATGTGGTGTGTCTCCTATAGATTTATTCATAGATCCATTAATTGAGGCTTCTACTCTGGGAATCCAATCATCCCAACTTGGATAATTTTCATTGAGAATGTCTCGTAGTACATCTAATCCTTTTTTGTTTTGTCTCTCTGCTAACCCATTTGATGCTGGGTGATAGGCTAAAACGTTAACCTTTTTGATATTGTATTGTTTACATATTTCTTGTACGATATCAGAATTAAATTCTCCTCCATGATCACTTATTAGTACCTCTGGGGAAGTAAAGCGACATATCACATTATCTATTATTGCCTTTGCTACTGTCTGCTGTTTTATCTTTGATTGGGGCCAAAATTACATAACGGAAAAAATAATCCGTTGCTACGAATAGGTATTGGTTATTATTGTATGATAATGGCATCTTGAGTAAATCAACCGCGACATCGTCCCATGGTTGATGTGGTACAGGGTAATTACCCATCGGTGCAGGTGAAATTGGGTATCCTTTGTGTTTTGCACATGATTCGCATCTGTCTATATGATTGTTTATATCTTTTCGTAATGATGGCCAGTAATATAACAACTGGGCTTGTTTGAATGTTCTATCCTTTCCAGGATGTCCTGCATGTGGGCTATCGTGTATCGTTCGTAATACTTGAGGTATCATGTCATTAGTTACTACCAATTGGTTATTATTTCTTCGGCGTTTTGGTTGTTCTGGGTTGATCTTGTATAAGGCATTATTGATTACTGTGAATTGTTCTAGTGGTACATGTAGTTTGGGTAATTGTATGTCATCTCCACTTTCTTACTTGTATATAACTTTAGACCACGTTGGATCAAGTCTTTGTGCTTTTGCGATTTCATCCTGGTTTGGGATGTCTCCTTTGAGATCTAATGCCGCGACCTGAATTGTTTTCGGGTTCCTAGATAATGCATTGGCTACTAGATTCATTTTGCCTTGTATATAATGAATATGTGCGTTGTAGTTTTCGACTGTACATTTCCATCTTGTTCTCCTCCCAAAGAGGAGTTTTTTTTTAAACATACCCACTAATGGTTTATGGTCGGTGAATAAGTGTATTTCGTAACCATATACCAAATCTCGAAACTTTTCTAATGCAAAAACTACTGCAAGTGCCTCTAAGTCTGTAGTGCAATAATTTTTCTCTGCACCTTTAATCTGTCTGCTGGCAAATGCAATTGGTTTATTCTGTCCTCTTTTATCTTCTTGCATCAGTACAGCCCCTAATCCTTTACTGATGCGTCTATACAAATAATAAATGGTTTTGTGAAATCCGGATATGCCAAACATGGTGCATTCATTGCCAGACGCCATATATCCCAGAAGCGGGGTGGCCAAGGCTTAGAGTTAATTGTTTTACAGGGAGGGGCACTAATCCTCCACCAACCCCACTTAATACGTAGGGAGCATGTATGGTTTCGATAGATGTAAATCACCCAGCATTGTACATGGTTACATGGCTTAGAGGAAGGACGAGCAGGAGAATCCTGTTGTCACCGGCGGTTGAGTAATAAAGTCCATCTATCCCTCTTCCATGAACTCTGAGTTATCTGATTTTACAGGGAGGGGTACAAATCCTTCACCAACCCATTTGGAACGTAGGGAGCACGTATGATTTGGACATATGGTATCACCCAGCAGTGTCTGTTTAACTCAATGTGCGTTCTAATATGCTTAAATTTGGCAGTTGATCTCTCCTGGGACGAGGTCGTGACCAAGAGTGATTATTGTTTGGTACTGGCAAGGTAACACCCTCCACTACACTTCTTCTTCTCCTCCTCCTCCTCCTCCTCCTGCTGCTGCTGTTGCTTTGTGGCTCTCTGGTGGTATCAGTACTACTATGGCACTGCTCATTCCGAAGTACTTCTCGGTAAGGTGGGCAGCTGCTGCTGCTGCTTCTCTTTTGGGCCTCACTACTACTATAGCTGCTGCCGCCTGTGTAAAGAAGGCATCTACAGCACCAGCACTGGCACCGGCAGCAAATCAACTGCTTTTCTCACCTAACACCGACACACCACCATCACTTCTACTGGCAGCAACAGCAGCAACCAGCTTCCATAAGCTCGTTCATGTTGTCAGGGCTTCCCCTGCCCCCAGTACGTACAACAATCATCGAGTAAGTAGTAGGCGCCATGCCCAATCCTCATCATCAGGCATGCACGACTCCTCACGTCAGCCAGACTTCAACTTTCACCCACACTACTCGGGAACCTCAAGAAGCTCGGGCCTCTGCATGCAGGCTACTCCAGGCCGTCACGACAACGGCGAACATTGGCACCTCCGCCGGGCCCTCGTTGAGTCCTCCTCCTGCAGTTCCTCTAGAGAAAGGAGAAGAACAAGAAGCCTCCTCCTCTCCGGGCTGCAGTTGGCAACGAGGGCCACTTCAAAAGGTTTGTTGGCGACAGCCAATGAGCAGTACAGGACAAGGAGAAACGAGTTCTCCTCCTCCTCCTTCTTCTTCTTCTTCTCTCCCCCCACGACAAGGGGCGAATGGGGAGGAGCCGGTGCTCGGCAGTCTGCTCACTGACTTGGCCAATGCGACAACCAGAGCCTTGCAAATGCCAAGTACTGGTAGGTGTCGATTCTCCGTGGACCGACAGAAGCAAGGAGTGAGGGATGCATCAGGCAGCCATCTGACACGCACAACAACAACAACAACAGCAGCCTCCTGCTGCTGCAGCAGCATTGTTACCACCCTTTCCACTTCTCTTGCCTCTAGCCTTCCCGTACACCAGCCCCAGCCCCCGGCGGCGCGCCACGCACGCCGTTCCTCGGGGACCAGCACGGTTCGATTCAGACCCGAGCGGACCCGAGGCTCTCCCCACCGCCAGCAGCAGCCCCTGCCTGCCGCCAACTACGGTGGTCATTGGTACGCTGGCGGCTGCTGCTGTTTTTGGGGTGAGGAGGCACAGGGAAGGGGGGGGAGGGCGGATTGCAGTGGGTCCCGGAGGCCCTTGATCGTCTTTCTTATCACCCATCACTCAAGTCAAAGGGACGAGCACAGAAGGGAGAGAGAACGGCAAAGGTCGGCCGGGTATATTCTATAACCCAAAACAGACTACCTTTGCAGCCAACTTCTCCACCTGCCTCTACCTGTCCACTTTCCGTTCCACTACCGTTCTCGGGGTCAGTGGAGTGCGCACGCCCAGTCATTTGTCTCTTGCTCCTGTGCTGCCAAACGAGAGCCACGGGCGCCTCAGACGACGTGGGTGTGCACACGTACCCGGCAAACTCTTCTTGCTCCTCCTCAGAGCCGAGTTCCCACCCGGTTACACAAGGGGTGACTGACACACTGACAGACTGACTGACCATCTGACTGGCTGGCTGAGCTATTGGGACCAATCAATCCCATTACCGTCGACCAGACTAGCCTGAGGCCAACCGACGACAACAGCAGCAGCAGCAGCAGCAGCGCAGCAGCACAGGGTCAGCAGGACAGTGATCCACTCACTACAGCATCCAAGAAACCCTTCTCCACGGACCCACCCACCCACCCACCACAGGACCACCCTCGTCAAGGTTGTTGCTCCTTGACTCCACAGAGCAGACCTCAGTATTGGTGGTGGTAGTGGTAGTAGGCCGCAGAGCACCCTTCGTCCCTTCTGTCGGAGACCTAATGATGAGCCCTCCGACGGCACAGAAGAGAGGAAAAAATGAACCATGTCGGGCTGTGCGTCACTTGGGACAAAGGAGGTGAGAGCAAGAGCAGGAGGAGGAGGAGGAGGAAGAAGACAGGTCGAACTGTATCCTCCGTCCCTCCTGCCTGCCTGCCTGCCTGCCTCACCTTAGTTCCTTTCCAAGTCCCACCTTAACTCCACCTCCGGCGGTGCACCGATTGTTTTAGTAACAATGTTGAGCACCGTGTCTCCTCTACCCCTGGGTAGAAGAGTGGACGGTGTGGAAATGAAACGGTAGTCCCGGTGCTACATCCCAGCCTCTCCAGAACACTGTTCGGCCCCCTGAGAGCTTCTTTAATCACCTTACAGATCTCCCAGTGTTCAGTCCCTTGCTTGATGGGGAGGGTGGAGCCGACCGTCATCATGCATGCCTGCACGGACACACAACGATGACGATGACGACGCCCTCCCCAGTGACAGGTTATATCAATGGGTTGGTTTTGAAGGAACGCAGCAGAGCCCGAGGGGCGGCGTTTGCGAATCCCCAAGGCTGAGAGGAATGTCTTGTCGGCTCCTTGCATTGATAGTTTAATTTTTAATTTGTTAAATGCTTGTTTTTGTTCTTCTTCCCATTGGAATATAGCATCTTTTTTGAGTAGTTGGAATAGAGGAAAGGCTATGAGAGAATTGTTGCACGAATGACCTATAGTACCCAGCTAGGCCTAAAAATTGTCTAACTTCGTCATTCGTAGTAGGTTCAGGAAAATCTCTCACTGCCTGTATTTTGTCATCAGTGGTGTGAATACCATTAGCACTTAATCTGTGGCCTAAGAATTTTACTTCCTTAAAACAAAATTTGCATTTAGAAAGCTTAATTTTTAAACCAGCATCACCAAGCTTTTGTAAGAGTAGGTCTAATTTCTGGAGATGTTCTGTGATATCTTTCGTTGCGATGATAATAACGTCAAGATAAACAAATATTCCTTGTCCTAAACTTCTGGACAAAACTTAATTCATAAGACACTGGAATGTGCCCGGGGCTGTCCTCAGTCCCATGGGCATCCTTCTGTACTGACAGTGTCCTCTATTTGTGGAAAAGGCAGTATATTTACGTGACTCCTGATCTACAGGAATTTGATAATAACCACTCAGCAAATCGATCGTGGAAAATACATGATTTTCTGGTCCAATATTCTGTAGGATGTCGCTTAGTAATGGCATGGGAAATCGGTCTGGGATTGTGTGATTGTTTAGTTTACGGTAATCTACTACCGCACGCATTTCTCCATTTCGTTTGGGCACGATGAATAATGGGGCATTCCACGGGAAGACTGATGGCTCAATAATTCCAAGTATTAACATTTCATCGACATACTGATTTGCGAGTGTACGCTGAGATTGTGGGATTCGGTAGGCAGGTACGAAAATTGGTGGTGTATCTGGATGCACATTAATCTTGTGATTAATCAGGTTAGTACACCCTAATTGTTCTCCGGGTAATGCTACGGTGTCCCTGTGTGTTTCCAACAGGGTTAACAAATAATTTTCTTCATCAAATTCACCTGAGTGAATTAAATTCTCTTTTATGTTTTCTCTATCCGTAGATTTTATCTCACTTGTGACTCCAGCTAAAACTATTTCCATTACAGGGGCAGGACATTTTTCAGTATTAACTATGCAAGTGCCCTTTTTCAACTGTACTTCCCCATTCATGTGATTAATTAGAAATATTTGAGTTTGCCCATCGTCGTTCCTCTGACATAATGCGTGTTCTACTGACAATCCTTTTACTTTACATAATTCTTCTAAGACAAGAACAGTACTATTCCTTAACTTGCTCTTTATGGTAACTTTCATATAGGAGTTAGGTAGTATAACTAAATTATTGGTGAGATGGGCGGGAAAAACTGATAAATCAGTACCGTCACCTGGGTTTCTAGTCCTGGAGGCTGGGGGGGGGGGGTTGAGCGGATCTATACACTCATCTGTTTGTGTCTGTTTGTTTAAGCTTTTAATATTACCAATTCTTTTTGGTTCTGTTTTACTAATCGGTGAGGACTCTGATGGTATTTCCTCTATGAATTCATTATCAAAGTCTGTTCCATTCATTTCTGGGAGGAAAGTTATTTTCTCTGTTCTCATGCATATTAAGCCAAGTAACATATGAGCTTTAATTGCTAAGTTTTCAACGATATAAAAAATTGCAGAGATTTGTCTTGTAGCCTCTGTGAAACTGATGTTTAACCGTATCATACTTTTTACTGAGATTTGTTTGCCATCTATTGTATATAAGTCTAAATCAGATTCTTTCAGGAAAGTTACTTTCTTCTTATTTCTAGAAAATCCATTTATTTCTTCTTGTGTTATTAAGTTCACTGAAGAGCCTGTGTCTAAAAATAAGGAAACGTTTTGATCCTCACATACAGCTGGTATCAAGATACACTCATTTCCCAACATGCCTCCTATGTGAATTTTAGACTTGCTTTTCTTTACGTTTGTTCGTTTTTTGTCGTGGCTTGGTGTTTCCCCAAATTGAAAATAGACACTAATTTTTCTACTGTTTTGCAGTTACTGGTCCAGTGCCCTTGGCACCGATGATGCCTACAGTAGGGACCAAATCCTTGTGTCTTTTGTCTATCCTCTTTTGTTTTGATAAAGCATTCATTCTTTGTGTGTCCTGGTTTTGCACAATAATGACATAGAATGGACCTATCTCCTGACTGTGATCTGCGAGATGACTTCCCATATTTAGTGGTGTCTGTGGCGCGAGATTTTCTTGGACTGTGCGAGAACTTACGAAACTGCCTGTAGCCTGGTGTTTGTGATCGTAGCCTCGACGCGTTTGGTTGTTTGCTCTGCCTGCTTTCGGGTCGCGATCAATTTTGTGCTCTGTTTGGGGTAGTTGTAGCTGTTTTCACAGCTGATACTGTCTCAGGCACTCTCATTCTACTAGAATGTGATTGTGTTTCGATCACCTCTGCTTTGCTACACTGCTTCGCTACCTCGTTCATTAAGTCTAGTAAGCACATACTGGGGTGTACGCTATCGTCTTGGTGATCTTGAGGGTCCTATCAGGTAATTTACACAAGGCAGCTGCATAACCCATGATGTCCACGACGAGGTCTGGAGTCATCTTTCTATCTCCTGTTATCCAGGTTGAGTTTTCTAAGGTAGCTAATAATGTCCTTTTGATCGTAGAGACATCGGCAATTATTTAACTGAGCACATGATTAGTAGTGTGCTCCCTTACAAGCTCTACAATCTTATGTAATTCTGGGATTATACCTGGCATAAAGTTCATACCTCCAGAAAATTTCTTCAAAAATTGAGTTTTGAATTCATCATATGTCTTAGCTCGGAGAAGCTTGTCTGACCTAAGCAAGTTTCCTGCCAGGCATCTTTCCTGACTAATCCAAGAGGAAAAAATAGCAATTTTCTCTTGTTCTTCTGTAATGTGCCTTTTTATGAAGATCTGTTCGCATTGATTAACAAGTGAAATGACATCAATACGGTCTTTTTCTGTGCCAGAGAATTTCGTGGCAGTTTTATCCTCATGATAAACGTATATCTGAGTTTGATCCGTGGTATTCATCTTCACTGGTTGCTCTGTTAATTTAACTTGGACTTGTTTATCGTTGTGTGAGGGAATAGTGGAACAGGTTTTCCCTAAACGATGAACTCTGTTAAGTATATTTTCATAGATATGCAAGTCAGAGATAAAGTTCTCACTCGCTACATCAGAGGGGGTTTGCCAATTATCATCTTTATCATCTAGAACTGAGGTATTAGTTTCTTTATCTTTAGTTTGCGGTGAATTTTGTAGGGTGGGTGTGTTGCACTGGTGCTCTCCTAGTTGTGTATCTGCACTGGGCACTAACTGTGTATCATCTGGTACTAACATAGGCAGAAGTGAAAATATTCCTGTCATATCACTCAACTAAAAAGAATTCATATTGCTAAGGTATGGTGTTATGAAATACGTCTTTTGTTTATGTCCTAACTAAATAGATGAGTAAATGAGTTGTAATGAATGATAGATAGTGATTGTATAGGTGTATATATAAAAATAAGTAAAGGAGGTGATTGTACCTAATTTAAAGCACTGAGAAGAAATGAGTAAGTATAATTACACCCACTTGATACACATGGTCACTCGGAGAGGCGAGTCGAAAGCAGCTGTCGATCTCGGAAGATAAATGCAGAGTTGAATGAAGATCTCCTCTCGATAAGTCTGGGGCTGTGTTGATGGACGATATTACTCAGGAAATTCCATGGCCTGATGAATGTAGTGGTTAACAGCTGTACTGACAGGCGAACCTCACCATAGAACGTCGAATTCCCACTCAATATTGTGAAAATAAATGAGTATGAGTTGTAGCTATGTGAATAATGAGTAGTGGGTGAGAAGTGCCTGGTGTCAGTCACACGTTGATTGGCGTGGGGTCGTCTCAGCGAACACGCATGGTGACGTCATCTCAGCAGATACACATGGTGACGTCGGCTTCCCACACTGGTAGCTGTGGTGGGTAACTGAGTAGCGACGAGTAACCTGAGTGAGGAAAGGTGTGTAAGATACATTATAAATGTGGCTCTGGTGTTTGCCATGTGTCTTGACCTCTGCGTCAGCGATGGAGGTAGGGGGGCGGCAGGAGAGAGCAGAGGGGTTCTAGTACTTGTTGCTTTGCTCTTGCTTTTTGTTTACTTGTTTTGTTTTTTATTCTTCTTGCCTCTGCTTGAAGTTGCGTGACGAAGATTATAGAGTTGTAGACTTGTTATTTGTAGTTAATCGTAGAGCTTGTTGATCCTCACTCATAACTCATTGTTGCTACTGCATGCTCATAGATTTGTAGGCTCATAGACTCGTAGACTCGTAAACTCGTAGACTCATTCTTCTTATTGTATACTCGCTTGTGGTTACTTGATCGTAGAATTGTAGTAATGTAGAATCAGCTGTAGAACTGGAGCTGATCTTGGTTACAGTTTCACCTGCTTTTGTAGAAATGATGGTTCGTAGGCGCAGAGTCGATCGTTACTGTGCTGCCACCAATTATTGTTGGAACTTCATAACCACCATTTATATACTGTATATGTAATTCTTTAGTTTTGAGTTTTGGTTAAAGTTATTTTGGTAATTGAAGGGCAGGAGGAGTTAAAGATGAATACAGGGAGTCGATCTTGATTTATTATCTTCACAGAAGTCTAAGTTGAGCAGCATGTGTATTACACAGGGACTTAATTTACTAAGTCTAGTCGGACCCCTCTTCTTATTTGATCTCTCCACTACCTGCTGGTTCTATGGCTTGCCCCTTTCTGAGCCCTGATTCCCACATTCTCGTTTAGCAGGGGTCGTGTCACGTATGCTATACTGTCGTGGAAGCTTCTAGAACACTGTATGTCCGTGTGTATGTACATATTCTGGTGCACGACCAGCATTCCTTCACTTTAAGAGTTGCAAGCTAATTTCCTTTTGTTTGATTCTCGCTGATACACTACCTATCTCACACCCTGGCTTGGTGCTTCTATCTATCTATCTGTCTATCTATCTATGAGTTGTATTATTATAATATGGAGTCCTGACAACAGACGTAACTTATTGCTAAGTATTGGGCAAACGATGCCCTGATCTTCTGGTGGCCATTCTCGCAATAGTTCCACTATATAGAAGAAATTCTTGGCACCTTCCTGACACGAACTGTTCACTCTCACTTTGAACCATGCTGGTGCATAAAAGTTGAGAATGATTGAAACAAGTCATTTCAGTATTGGAGATGGCTCTTCTGATATGCAGAGCTGCAGTGTGCGGTTGGCTTTAGTTAGCCATCTGGTATGTTTCAGTGGCCCTGACTGCGCAGATGGTTTCAAAACAATGCCTTCAGCTCCTCTGACTTGCACTGCCAGACATGCGTGGTGCAAGTATTGCTGATCTTTGCTGAGATCCATCTCAACTTCATCTGGCAAAGTGCAAGTTTTTCCACACAACCGTTTATAGTCTACAATTGTCAGATCCTTTGGATCAAACTCAAGGGATATACCCACTTCCCCTCTGGAGCCAGTTGGACCCGTCGTTGCGCCATCAATGGCTTCAATATACTGTGTGAAAACTACTTTGATGAGATGTAACAAATAGACAAGCCATTGTAAAGGTCTCTCCAGCTGGGTTGCCAGCACACGAATCACCCCATTCTTCTTGGCAGTGTTTATGTTCGTGCCATCACAAACAATAGCTTGCAATAATTCTGCTGAATCGGTCTCATGGACAACCGACGAGATCTCCATGGTGATATCCACCGCTTTTCCACGTTCAGGGGAGACATGATCTATGTATGCAGCATCAGGGAAGCCAATTACTGAGTAGTGGTCGTCCTTGATGATGACCCTCTCACCATGAAGGGTTTTACTCAGAGTCTTGTTAATTTTACCATCAAAACCCAGGCACTTTGATGCTGTTGAACAGCAATATCCCTCCAGTATCTTCTTTGATGCCGAAGTTTGCTAGGATCAAGTTTGTTTTCCTCAGCAAGAATACCCATGTCCTTCAGTGCAGCATTCATTACGCAGTATATATCTCCGTTGCTCATTTGGCATCGATCTGATACACGACATAGTTCAGGATATGCCAGTCTGTTTTGACCCTGCTTGCCTCTCTCTACTTCTTCAGTACCATCATCATCATACTGATCACCTGATACATCACAGCTGGTCTCATCAGTATCATCCTTACATGCTTTTCCTGCATCTTCATCATGGATGGCCTCATGAACTGACATTTCATGAAGCTTTCTCTTCATTAATCTGTTTGCGTCGAGTTCATTTTTTGCTGTCTTTTACTTGTCTACTTTGCCGATGTACATTTCCTACAACTCTTTGGTCCACCCCAAAAGGGCCACTCTTCAGGAGGTATCTTGAAAGCCCTTGCACAACGACACTCAGACCTGTCTTGAGGATCAACATTTTTGTAGTATTTACAGCAGCAGATGCCAAATAGTACATCAAAGCAGGCCGAATTCTCCAAGTAGGTGCTTGAAATCCTCTTGTTTGCAGAGTATTTTCTTACCTCACGAGCTTTTGTTATCAAGCGTTTCACATGGATGACAACGCTCTTGTAGTCAATAATAGGAATCGATGCCTTCTCATATATTTCTACTACTTGGTCAGCGATAGTTTCAGCGTGAGCTTGCATGCCTGATAATGGATATATCATTTTGTGTTCCAGGTATTCCCTGATGACATTTTTGAGTGTAGGTAGCTGATGCACTGGAAGACTATGAGGTCTTTGACCTTTTCACTCGTGCTGAAGGTAGCCATCATTCCAACACAGGGTATAAATGAATGCAAAAAGTTAAAACTAACAACTGACAAGCACAGCTTGTTTATGTAACCTGCAACAAAGCCGTCAAAATCAGTATCGTCACTGTCAAAGCTCCCAAAGTTCGTATTATCGCTAAATTATTACTGCGCTCATTCAGTGCAAGCATATAATATAGTTGCCGGAGGAGCGTTGACCGATTTTCAATAATACTATTATTTGAATATGGTGTTTTGGGCATCAAAATATCCATGTTTCGATGAATTTAAATTTTTTGACCCACCCTACTGCCCATCCACCCATTATACCCCCCTACTCACCCACCAATTCTGCCTTCCCTCTCAACCACCCACTCTGCTCACCCCACCCCCCAACCCCACCCAATAGCAACCACCCTTCCACCCTCCCATTCACCTCTCTCACCCTGCCCCTCCACACTCATCCACCAACCAACCCATCCCACCTACCCTGCCCAACCCATTATTCGCCCACCCATCTAACCCATTGTAGCTAGTGATGAAATGGTTATGTAAGTACAAAAAACTCTACGGTAATTGGCAACCATGTTTCTAGTTAATTCTAGTGCTGGCATCAGAGGCATCAATTATGCAACTGTAATGCACACATTTAAATGCGTCATAAAAAGTTACACCTGTTGGAGATGTTTAGACATTCCTATACTTATTCTCCTCGATTTTCATAGAGGCCAGAGAAACAGACAAACAATATGTATATACGAGTATATCTATCTATCTATCTATCTATCTATCTATCTATATATATATATATATATATATATATATATATATATATCTCTATATATATATATATATATATATATATATATATATATATATATATATATATATGTGTGTGTGTGTGTGTGTGTGTGTGTGTGTGTGTGTGTCATGAATATATATAGATGTATATGTACGTATGTGTTTTGTATAAATCAGAGGTGGTCACTGCAAACGAAATTTCACTTCCAAAACGCATATCCACAAACTAAAAAAATTACCTTCTGCAAATGCAAATTCGCAAAATTAGCAGTTCCGCAAATGCAAAAAACGCTAAGGCAAACTCTATTTATCCATTTCATTATCCCGGCATCAGCTTCATTTTATTTTGTATACTATTAGAGGATTATAACCCATCCCCAACCCGGAAGGGCTCGGGGATGGGTATTGTTTTCACTCGGCTTGTCTGCCTGTTTGTCTGTCTGTCTCTCTGTCTGCTAACAATTTTACGCGAAAACTTCCTGACGATTTTGACTAAAATTACAGGGATGATGAGCTATGACCTTCTGATCACCTGATTAAATTTTGGGCCTAATTGGGCCAAGGCCCAGGTTGAAGGCCCAAAAATGAGATTTTTTTTTTTTCCCATAACTCCTTTCAAATTCATCATATCGCCATGAAACCAAAACCCAAAGGTGCATCTTTCAAATCCGCAACCTGTAACATACCTCATCAAATGAAGGGGGGGGGGTAGTCACCCTTCAGTTAGCGGTGGGGGGGGCGTCAATATCAAGTGGATATGGCCTAAAATTTCAGATAGGCATAAAATCGTCAATTTTCACCCGATTTACTCCAAATTTGATATGTGACATCCTTGACTAGATATTCTGTTGTGTTTATATGTCAGCATTAAAATGACTGCCGGGGACGAGTTTACTGTGCCTTCGCACCGCTTCTTGTATTAAGTTTAGGATGATATTGTTCATAATCAAGGGGTTAAAAATCATCTCTTAGGTACTCATCCACCACAATTATATCTTTATATATTCTGTCTAAAAATAGGTGACTTTATGAAGTTTGGAAATTCTTTATATATATATATATATATATATATATATATATATATATATATATATATATATATATATATATATAATCTCATCAGCCGTTTGAGTGTCCACTGCAGGACCGGGCTACCCCAACCGAAGTGGGCTTGATACAGCCAATGTATCACTACCAAGTGACTTAGGCTGTCTTGTAGAGACTGTATGTAGGGTGAGAAGCGCTTGTAAGTGTAATTGTAGTGGCTTTGGATGTGTGTAGTCTGTGAACCAAGTGTAATCGGCCTGCGCAAGCCGACTGGGTGCAAGCATACTTCATGGTATGCGACACTGGTTCAACCACAGCACCCCTTGTGTTCGCCAATGCAGTGCGTGGCCAGAAGAACACTCCCAAAGTTTATTACCCTGGCGGGACGCGAACCCTCGTTCTTCAGTGTACGAAAACGCACACTTTACCATTGTACCACAGAGGCTACATATATATATATATATATATATATATATATATATATATATATATATATATATATATATATATATATATATATATATGGATAGATAGAGAGGGAGATAGATTGACAGATAGATAGATATCCCATTGGATCCCAGAGCTGCTGGGCGAGGCACTGTTCCGGGAGGGTCCTAAGCGTACCGCCCTCCGTCTATCGGCTCATAGTCGCGAAGCTTATAAGTCCCTACCCGGGGGTTCCCTACTTTAGTAATTAAGGATTGAAAATTCCCAGTTCTGTCCAATAATATGGACACTGGGCTCCAATGGGATATATATATATATATATATATATATATATATATATATATATATATATATACACAAACAGATAGATAGATAGATAGACGGTGCCTCGTCCAATCACAAGCGAGAGTTTCTGCAACGAAACATCAAGTTCCAGCGTTGACAGTAGCATGAAAGTAAGAAAGGAAACTAGGAGTTCCACAGGGTCCGAACTGACGTCCCAGTCCGATTAAATGAAGCCTCAGGTGAGCGTTGCTGATGAATGAATCAGAAAGCTGAGGTAGCTGATGCTTCAGATTAATTCGTCTAGGCAATTCACATCACAATATATATATATATATATATATATATATATATATATATATATATATATATATATATATATATATATATATATATATTGTTACGGAACAGAGAAAGATAATGTACACTTCAAGTGAGAATACTAAAAATCACTACTGTCCCGCAAAGTTCCAGGTTCAAAACAAAAGAGTTAGGTAAAATCACAAGTTAAAGTTCAATGCTCAAACTAACAACAAAACATTCAGGACTCATAAGGATAATGTAATGGCAAAAAACAGGTTAAATGTATGGTTAACTGCAATAGCCTCTATTAACACGAAATTAGCAAGAGTAAATTTATCTAAGCCCTGATAAAATGACAATACCAGATAATACACAGTGAATGCAAGATATATTATTACAGATACAAAATATTATTAATGATGGCTGACAATAAGAACCTTACATGAATTAAAAAAAACTCACTAGGCCTACGAATTAACACCTTATGCTATACAGTACAAGAACAAAATGCAATAACACTTATACCCAAATTACACAGCTGCTAGATGGTTGGAGACTTCCTGAGCACTCACAATAATAACTGTACAGGGGAGGATAGAGATGTGAACAAAATGAGGAGTAGATCTAAGTGGCAATAAACGCAGAGACTGAGCTCATTATATAGGGGCCGGCAGAGCTTGATACAACTTGTAAGAAGGACGCGCAAATGAAGCCATGGGGACAAAGAGTTGACAATCCTGCTCTGAACAACAGAAAGAACGACTTACTCTACTATAACGGTAGAAGGGGGGAGTGAGGTAGAACACGCTCGTGATCAAACATGCAGCTTACTGTACGTTAGAATTACACAAAGGATGATGAAATCATAGGCTATGTAACACCTCCCCACAAAGAAAAAGAAATTTACAAAGGAAATTTCTTATTACTCTAAAACAATCTGTCTAAAGTCCAGATAAGCAATCTGCAATAACATTTTCTTTCCCCTTGACATGTTGTATGTCTAATGAATACTCCTGAAGAAGTAGACTCCATCTTGTCAATCTCTGATTTTTATCTTTAAACTTACTAAGGAATTTCAGTGGGTTATGATCGGTATAAATGACTATGGGGTCAAAACCAGAACACAAATAAAATGAAAAATGCTGTAAACCCAAAATCAAGGCCAAAAGCTCTTTCTCAATAGTTGAGTAGTTCTTTTGAGGTGGAGTGAACTTCTTACTGTAATAAGATACAGGGTGTTCAATACCCTGATCATCCTCTTGCAGCAAAACAGCCCCAGCTCCTGTATCACTTGCATCAACAGCCATCTTAAAAGGCTTAGCAAAATTTGGAGTAGTGAGTACTGGCTGACTTACTAGGATAGCTTTAAGTTTGCTGAAAGAGGATTCACAGTTATCGGTCCAGACAAATTTAACTCCCTTTTTCAGTAGGTCTGTAAGTGGTGATACAAGAATTGAAAAGTTAAGAACAAATCTCCGGTAATAACCTACCATTCCCAAAAATCTTTGTAGCTCTTTCCTACTTTTAGGTCTGGGAAGATCACTTATAACCTGAACCTTAGCTCCTGGTGGTGCAACATGTCCATCACCAATCACGTACCCAAGGTACTGAACTTTAGCTTGACCAAACTCACACTTTGATAAATTAGCTACAAGATTAGCCTGAACCAAACGCTCAAGAAATTTACTGACAAGGCATACCTGATCTTTCCAGTTGTCACTGAAGATTAATACATCATCAATATAAACAACATACCCTGCCAAACCTTCTGTTACAACATTCATGAGCTTTTGAAATGTGGCTGGTGCATTCTTCATACCATATGGCATTACAGAACATGCAAAAGTCCTTCCTAGTGTTACAAAACATGAGATCTCCCTAGCACGTTCAGTCATAGGTACTTGCCAGTATCCCTTTAACAAAACAAACTTACTTATGTACCTAGCCTTTCCGATCTTGTCTATGCAATCTTCCACGCGAGGGAGAGGGTAAGTGTCTGTTTTGGTTATCTGATTAACACGTCTGTAGTCAATGCAAAGCCGCTGTGACCCCCTTGGCTTAGGGACCAGAGTGACAGGAGAACTCCACTCGCTCTGACAGGGCTTAATCATTTTGTGGTCCAACAGGTAGCCAAGCTCCTTCTGGATGAGAGGAACTTTCACTGGGTTCACACGGTAAGGAGGCAGTTTAATTGGCTTTGCGTCTCCAACATTGACATCATGCATCAACACAGTGGTTCTTCCTGGAGTGGCACGGAACACTTGCGGGTACTCCTGCAGTAATGCCAAAAACTCCTGCCTTTCCTCGGGAGGTAGATGAGAAAGCTTAGTCTGGAGATCATTCATGATATCAGGATTCTTCCCCAAACTATCACTCAGGCTCATGCTGCATGGGAGAACTTCACTTGCAGACTCGGGTGGAACAGCTACAGTGCAGACTGATTTATTTTCGTCCCGCCTGTGATATAACTTTACCATGTTGATGTGACAAAGTTGTTTGTTCTTTCTACGATCTGGTGTGGCGATGACATAGTTGACATCACTGAGTTTCTTCTCCACGAAATAAGGACCACTAAACTTGGCTTGAAGAGGTTGCCCATGAACCGGTAGCAGAATCAAAACCTGATCTCCTGGCTGAAAGTGGCGTAACCTGGACTTCTTATCATACCAAGTCTTCATCTTCTCCTGAGCAGCTCCTAAATTCTCTTGCGCCAGCTGTAAAGCAGTGGACAGCCGTTCTTTGAACTTCATCACATACTCCAGCAGGTTGACGTCATCTTCCTCCGACAGCCAGCATTCCTTGAGTAGCTTAAGGGGTCCTCTTACTTCATGGCCAAACAGTAGTTCAAAGGGTGAGAAGCCCAGTGATTCATTTGGAGATTCTCTTGCGGCAAATACAACGAATGGAAGACCTTTATCCCAGTCTTTCTGATGTTCCAAACAGTACTTCTTGAGCATCGATTTGAGTGTTTGATGATATCTCTCCAACGCTCCTTGGGTCTGGGGATGGTAAGCTGAAGACGTGATCTGGGTGATGCCCAACTCTTTCAGAGACTGCTTGAAAACATTTGACATGAAATTACTTCCCCGGTCTGACTGTACCTCCTTGGGCAGACCAAACTTTGTGAAGAACCCCAGCATTTCCTTAACCACGTTCTTTGCTGAGATATTTCTAAGTGGAATGGCTTCAGGATAACGAGTAGCCATATCAATCAGGGTCAACACATAAGAAAATCCTGAAGAAGTCTTAGGAAGAGGGCCCACAATATCCACCAACACACGGGTGAATGGCGCCTCAAAAGGAGGAATGGGAACTAGAGGTGCAACCTTTTCGGTCTGATTACACTTCCCCACAACTTGACAGGTGTGACAAGACTTACAATACCAGGAAACATCCCTGAAGATACCTGGCCAGTAGAAGTGTTTCAAAATGCGCGCCAGTCTTCCTCACTCCAAGGTGTCCTGCCAAACTGGAATCATGAGCCACTCTAATGATATCCTGCCTACAAACACGAGGGATGACAACTTGATGTACAACCTCCCATTCACAGTCGGCTGATGCTGTTGGGGGTCTCCACTTCCTCATAAGTACTCCTGACTTTATATAATAACAAGTAGAAGCACCGGCTGACTCTTCCTCACTGCAAGCAGAGTTAGCTAGACCTTTCAACTCAGGGTCAGCAACCTGCAACTCAACCAACTCTTGACGAGACAAATTATCAACACTACGGGGTACTGCCTCATCTGGTGAGTGGTCCAAATTAGCAAGAAAAGTGTCAGCTAGGATAACATCATCATCATCATTATCCTCTAAGTCACCAGTAACTTTAGACTTAGCCCTAGTGACAGCACATGCAGGGAACACATCAGGGACACCACAAGCCTGGGTCGCAGCCACTGGCTCACTAGAGAATTGAGGAGCTGGACACACTTGACATCCACCAATATCATTTCCAAGTAAGAAAGTTACACCTGACATTGGGAGTGTCTCAACCAACCCAACCATAACGGAACCATTAACAAAACCAGACTCTAAATTCACTCTGCACAGAGGGACAGAGAAGTAATTATTCCCTACACCTTGTAAGATTACAGTTTCATCAGAGGAATTAACATTAGAGCCTAGAACACTGGTCAGCATAAGGGATTGGCAAGCACCTGTATCACGATATATTTTAACTGATTTCCTGTCATTACTATCCAGAGGACTGACAAAACCATCAGACAGGAAATTAGCACATGAACTCTTGAGAGTGTCACCCACGTTACTGCTCAAAAGAGGAGCTCCATCATGAGAATTTAAGTTACCCCTCAAAGCAGGTTCAGTTAACTCAGTTAAGGAATTCTGGGAACTCTCAAGGGTGGACACTAGACCAATTGACTGAATATTTAAAGACTCCCTTTTGTTCACATCACGCTGTCTCCTGAAACATTTCTCCGTAGTATGACCAAGCTTACTACAATAAGTACATTTACTTTTCTGAAATCTAGAGGTGAGGCTGGTATTTACTTCCTGAGAAACATCATCTTTATTCTCTTTCCTGTTACCTGTACTCTGAGTAGAGGCAACATACTTACTCTCAGCTTTCCTTTTTTCTCTAGTATATCTCTTGTGAGTGAGAACATATTCATCAGCTAAAACTGCAGCATCAGACAAATTGTCTATTCTTTTCTCATCAAGATATAGGCTTACAT